>NC_081844.1:435000-775000 GCF_963259705.1 Myotis daubentonii
TACGAGTACAAAACATTGTACAAGTATACTTTTTACTACACAAAGGTGGATTAATACCTTTGTGTTGTTGGTGCGGGTGCGGGTGCGGGTGCGGGTGCGGGTGCAGGGGGGCGTGGGGGGAGGTGTGTGGGTGTGGGTGTGGGTGTGGGTGTGCTTCTGCGTGTGCGCGTGCGCGTCTGTGTGTGTAAATCCACAGTCATGCACGGACACTTCTTGATCTGAATGGTCCGTCGGCATCCATGACCACCCTTCGGCCCCTGCCTTCTTGCAGACAGCGTGCCCCCTGCTCGTCCTTCCCCGCTCCGGTCAAGTCCAGGCACCTGGCTCCGGCTGCAGGAGGGTGGCTTGCTTTGGCACTTCTCGGCCAGCCGAGGGCGGGACCAGCGCTTCGGCCCAGGCCCCAGTCAACCCAATCTCTGTTATCCACAGCCAAAGACTATGTCAGGGCCGGGCCAGCTGGTCGACCGCCCCTCCCCCACCCCCACCCCCCACCCCCCTCCCCCCTCCCTCTGTGGATGAATGGCCAGGCCCCCGCCCAGAGACCAGGTTCGGGCCTGGCCATCTGGGCTTGCCGAAGCGTCAGAACGGTGAAAGGCTGGATCAGCGTGTTTTCTATGGAGGTTTTTTGTTTGTTTTCCTTTTTTTTTTTTTTTTGGTGTTTTTTTTTTTTTTTTTTTTTTGGAGGTTTTTGTTTTGTTTTGTTTTTATGATTTTTGTTGTTCTTGAGGGAAGTAGTTTTTTTGTTTGTTTGTTTGTTTGGTTGGTTGGTTGGTCGGTTGCTTTTGTCTACACCCATTTCTGTTTATTATGGCCAAGGTGAAAAGGCCAGCTCCTCCACAACAGCAACGAGTAAAATTTATCCCCAAAATGACGAGGTACAACACAGGTCTTTTTCGGAATTGTTTAATAAAATAAACGTTAAAGAAAAAAACTTTGCATGAGTTTTAAATCCTATTTCAAAACAGAAGAAACAACTGCCCAATTGGCCACAGGTCCCGGCCAGCCCGCCCTCCGGAAGCACCGCGAGACGATTTCCAGGCCTAGCTCCACCACGCACTCACTGGCTTGGTGGTGCTTTAGGTGGTGTCCATCACGGCGTCGTAAGCGTCCACCTGGGCGTCCAAATCCTCGGTGTCCATCACCGTGTCGTAAGCGTCCAGCAGGGCGTCCTCCAACTCCTCGGTGTCCATCACCGTGTCGTAAGCGTCCAGCAGGGCTTCCTCCAACTCCTCGGTGCCCCTCATCGCGCTGCAAGCATCCTTCTGGGGGCCCAGCTGCTCGGCGCCCCTCATCGCGCTGCAAGCGTCCTCCTGGGGGCCCAGCTGCATGGCGCCCCTCATCCCGCTGTAAGCGTCCGTCTGGGGGTCCAACTGCTCTGCGCCCCTCATGGCGCTGTAAGCGCCCGTCTGGGGGTCCAACTGTGCGGCGCCCCTCATGGCGCTGTAAGCGTCCGTCTGGGCGTCCATCTCCTCCGTGTACCTCATCGCGCCGCCAGTGCTTAGCTGGGGGTCCAGCTTTTTGGTGCCCCTCACTGAGCTGTAAGCGTCCTTCAGGGGGTCCAACAGCTCTGCGCCCCTCATGGCGCTGCAAGCGTCCTTCTGGGGGTCCAACTGCTCTGCGCCCCTCATGGCGCTGCAAGCGTCCTTCTGGGGGTCCAACTGCTCTGCGCCCCTCATGGCGCTGCAAGCGTCCTTCTGGGGGCCCAGCTGCTGGGCGCCCCTCATGGCGCTGCAAGCGTCCTTCTGGGGGTCCAACAGCTCTGCGCCCCTCATGGCGCTGCAAGCGTCCTTCTGGGGGCCCAGCTGCTCGGCGCCCCTCATCCCGCTGTAAGCGTCCTTCTGGGGGTCCAACAGCTCGGCGCCCCTCATGGCGCTGCAAGCGTCCTTCTGGGGGTCCAACAGCTCTGCGCCCCTCATGGCGCTGCAAGCGTCCTTCTGGGGGCCCAGCTGCTCGGCGCCCCTCATCCCGCTGTAAGCGTCCGTCTGGGCGTCCATCTCCTCCGTGTCCCTCCTCGCACCGCCGGTGCTCAGCTGGGCGTCCAACCTTTTGGTGCCCCTCATTGCGGTGTAAGCGTCCCTGTGGGCGTCCAACTTTTTGGTGCCCCTCAGCGCGCTGCCAGTGTTCACCTGGGCGTCCAGCTTTTTGGTGCTCCTCGTGGAGTTGTCAGCGTCCAGCTGGGCGTCCAACTCCTCGGTGCCCCTCATCGGGTTGTAAGCGTCCTTCTGGGAGTCCAACCTTTTGGTGCCCCTCAGCGCGCTGCCAGTGTTCCCCTGGGCGTCCAACTTTTTGGTGCTCCTCATGGAGTTGTAAGCGTCCAGCTGGGCGTCCAACTCCTCCGCAGAGATCTGTTGCTTTGAATTGCGTCCGGTGCCCCTGCCTGTAGCCCGGCTGCCTCCGCGGGCGCGACTCGGCGTGCCGCCGCCGCCAAAGCCTCCAGATCCTCGGTGTGGAGTCACCCCGCCTCTGTTGACACTGTGCACCGGCCTGCGCTGCGTGTGTATCTGCGAGGTGACGAGCTGGATGTTGAGGGGACGGCCATCCAAAGGGGCGCCGTGGTACTGTCTCATGGCTTCCAGGGCGTCTGCCTTCCGCGCAAAGTGCACGTGGGCTGTTCCCAGGCTGCGGCCGGAGCGGTCGTAGTGGACCCCGGCCTTCTTCAGAGGCCCGAACTCCGCAAACAGCTGCTGGACGTCCGCGTCGGACACTCCGAAGGCCAGGTTGGACAGAAGCAGCTTCCCCCCGGTCACCGGGCCGGCGCCCCTGCCCAAGCCCCTGCGGAAGCGGTCGTGTTGCCACTCGTCGGGAAGCTGTCTCGGCGGCCTGCTGTAGGGCGCCGGCCGGTTCCTGCCTGGGTCGAGGGCCGCCCGGTTCCGGAACGGCCCGCCGCCCCGGCTCACTGGTGCGGCGGTTTGCGCTCCGCCACTGCGGCCTCCCTGGGAGCCGGCCCGGCCTCGGTCCCGGCCTCGGTCCCTGCCCCCGCCGCGGCCGCCCCGCTGGCTCCGGTTCAGCCGAATGATGTCGTCCAGAGACATGTTGACTTTGTCGGCCATGGCGGGCCGGAATCGGGCTCGGATCGCGCGCTTGGCGCCGGAGCTGTTCCTGAGCGGGCACCAGATGTTGGGGTCCAGGCCCAGGGATTCGCAAAGGTGTGGACGGACTCCTCGCGGAAGCAGAAATGGCACGGAGACAGCTGTTCAGACGGAGACAGAGTTCAGGCTCGCCTTCTTCAGGGGCTGAGAAGGTCTGCGAACCATAGACCCTGCGAGGTGCTGCCGCCCCTCCTTTTATAGTCCCAGAGCGGTGGTGGGTGGGAGGAGCCAGAGAGGCCCACCAATCAGCCGCTCCCAGGAATGAAGCGTCACCGTTTGGGAGACGCCAACTTTAGGGTGGGGCAGGTGGCGCATCTCCAGGAAAGGTGCTCCTGAAAGTGGCTGCGATGCCTGGGATGCCTGGGGTGCTTGACCGGCGGGCGCCTCTTGGGCAGGCTCCTCTGACCCGGGACCCGTGAAGAGTGTTGGCGGGTTTTATTTTACTTTATGTTTTTTTGTTTGTTTGTTTTGTTTTGTTTCTTATTTCTGTGCTCATTTCTCTTCATTCATTGCAATTGATTCTATCTCTCGGCAATGGACCGTGGCAAACATCGGTCCCATTTGCATTGGGAGGGGGGGAGCGGGAGGGGGGTGGGTTGTGCGGGGTGGGGGAGGGGGAGACCGGAGAAGACGCAAACCCACCGGACGTAGCGGCCCTTGGAGGTCATGGGAGGCAGAGGCTGAGGTGGATGTGAATAAAATGTGTATGCTTTCGTTACTTAGCTCGGAGCCCAGGACGCCAGAGGCCACCAGCAGTCAAACAGCCCCGTCAGAGAGCGGGGGTATGGATGTGTATGGATCTGTCCCTGTTCGTCAGTCTATGTTGTTCTCTGTATTCCACAAAAGAGTGAGATCATGTGGTATTCAATTTTCTCTGACTGGCGAATTTCACTGAGCATCATGCTCTCCAGTTCCATCCATGCTGGCAAGAATTCCTTCTTCTTCCCACTTCTTTTACCGCAGCGTAGTCTTCCACTGGGTAGATGTACCACAGCTGTGTGTGTGTTCGTGTTCGCGTTTACTGCATTTCTGTGAAATGTTCCCGCCGCCCCCCCCCACTCCCCACCCCACGCGCCCACGCCCCTAGAGGCATATCCCTGGAGGCATCTCCCTACAGAAAAGCAGCTTAGGGTTTGGCCCCTCCCTTGGGCGGACCCGGGTGCCGATGGCACCTTGAGGGCTTCCAGTGTGGTGGGAGCAGGGACACCTTGCAGGTGACATGAACCCATCTCTGGAAGAGGACGCTGAGGCTGAGGCAGGTGAAATTGATTTGCATAAACGGGTCAGTTCTCAGGAAGACCGGAAGCTGGAGTTGAAGGAGTTGAGGGCCAGGGCGAGGGTACCCGTCTGAACAGGGTGAAGAGTGGGGGCCCAGGGAGAGAATGCCATCTGTCTGCAGTCAAACAGCTTAGCCCTACCGAGGGAGGGCATGGCTCATCCCTGTGTCTGTGGGGCCCTTCGGAGCAGGGTCTGAGGGCGGCGAGGGCTCGTCCGTGCGTGACTGCGGACGTAAACACACAGTCACGCACAGACACTTCTTGATCTGAATGGTCCGTCGGCATCCATGAGCACCCTTCAGCCCCTGCATTCTCGTAGGCGGCGCGCCCCCTGCTTGCTTGTCCTTCCCCCCTCAGGTCAAGTCCGGGCACCTGTGTCTGCCTTCCCCAGAGGTGGCTGCGGGAGGGTGACTTGCATTAGCGCTACTCGACCAGCAGAGGGCGGGACGGGCTCTTACGCCATGCTTGGGCTGGGCCCTCTGGTCCAGCTCCCTCTCTGGATGAACGCTCAGGCCCCTGTCCAGAGACCAAGTCCGGGCCGGGCCACATGGGCTTGCCGAAGGGTCTAAAGCATTGAAAGGCTGGATCAATGTCATTACTAAGGAGAGTTGTGGTTTTCTTTATTATTATTTGTGTGTGTGTGTCTCTCTGTGTGTGTGTGTGTGTGTGTGTGTGTGTGTGTGTGTGTTTTGGCAGGGTTGTTTTTTTTTTCTTTTAAGAAGCTGTGTTTGTGTGTGTGTGTGTGTGTGTGTGTGTGTGTGTGTGTGTGTGTTTAATTTTAAGAGGAGGGTTTTTGCCTGTTTGTTTGTTTTGTTTTTTCAACCAAGTCAGAAGGTCAAATCTTCAAAGTGCATGCAAGCTGCTCCTCCCAGGGGGTCCGGACTGAATGTTCGAGGGCATCCCCAGGAAGGCCTGCGGGGATGGTGCCTCCACATCCTGGAAGGTGTTCTGGACTCTGCCGAACAGGGTGAAGTATTTTGGCGACAGCCAGAGGAACCCAAAGTGGTTCTCATCGAACGGGATGAAGACTCCAGGGCGGCGCCTGGTAGGTAAGTGCACACTAACGGTTTCCACGACATAGAAACACATCCTGCTGGTTCTGGGGGGTGATTCTGGTCTCTCGAGCCCACGTCCACAGCCAGAAGAAACGGAACAGGCGGCTCCCCCGAAGCTGCAGCCCTGGACTCCCCGACGCTGGGCTGGGCTCTGCCAGCCATGGCCCTGGCTTTCCTCAGTCCCGGGTTCTTGCGGCTGCGGCTGCGGCTGCTGCTCCCGGATCACCTGCTTGCCAGTCTCCTGGACCACACGGAAGAGCCCTTTGAAGTTGCGGAAGATCTCGCCATCTGGCAGGTGGATGCAGCGCATGAGGTGGATCTCTAACTTAGTGTTCGTGCACCGTCCCGAGATGTGGGGGACCCTGGCATACTTCCCGCCATTTTGGCTCCAGTGACTTGGCAGCCGGCATTTCGCTTTTATATATATATATATATATATATATATATATATATATATATATATATATATAATGATTTTTTTACAGTGTGGAAGGAAGAGGGATAGAGAATTAGAAATTAGAAACCTCAAAGATGGAGAAACCTCAATCAGCTGCCTCCTGCAGACCTCCTACTGGGGATGTGCCCACAACCGAGGTATATGCCCTGGACTGGAATCGGACCTGGGACCCTTTGGTCCGCACGCCGATGCTCTGTCCACGGAGCCAAACCAGTCAGCCGCCATTTTGAAAGGGCAAAGGTCAATCCCTCTCTTTTACCCTCTCCCCGCCGCCCCAAATCCCCGCGTTTTAACTTCCCCGTTTTAATAGCACAAAATAATACGAGTACAAAACATTGTACAAGTATACTTTTTACTACACAAAGGTGGATTAATACCTTTGTGTTGTTGGTGCGGGTGCGGGTGCGGGTGCGGGTGCGGGTGCAGGGGGGCGTGGGGGGAGGTGTGTGGGTGTGGGTGTGGGTGTGGGTGTGCTTCTGCGTGTGCGCGTGCGCGTCTGTGTGTGTAAATCCACAGTCATGCACGGACACTTCTTGATCTGAATGGTCCGTCGGCATCCATGACCACCCTTCGGCCCCTGCCTTCTTGCAGACAGCGTGCCCCCTGCTCGTCCTTCCCCGCTCCGGTCAAGTCCAGGCACCTGGCTCCGGCTGCAGGAGGGTGGCTTGCTTTGGCACTTCTCGGCCAGCCGAGGGCGGGACCAGCGCTTCGGCCCAGGCCCCAGTCAACCCAATCTCTGTTATCCACAGCCAAAGACTATGTCAGGGCCGGGCCAGCTGGTCGACCGCCCCTCCCCCACCCCCACCCCCCACCCCCCTCCCCCCTCCCTCTGTGGATGAATGGCCAGGCCCCCGCCCAGAGACCAGGTTCGGGCCTGGCCATCTGGGCTTGCCGAAGCGTCAGAACGGTGAAAGGCTGGATCAGCGTGTTTTCTATGGAGGTTTTTTGTTTGTTTTCCTTTTTTTTTTTTTTTTGGTGTTTTTTTTTTTTTTTTTTTTTTTTGGAGGTTTTTGTTTTGTTTTGTTTTTATGATTTTTGTTGTTCTTGAGGGAAGTAGTTTTTTTGTTTGTTTGTTTGTTTGGTTGGTTGGTTGGTCGGTTGCTTTTGTCTACACCCATTTCTGTTTATTATGGCCAAGGTGAAAAGGCCAGCTCCTCCACAACAGCAACGAGTAAAATTTATCCCCAAAATGACGAGGTACAACACAGGTCTTTTTCGGAATTGTTTAATAAAATAAACGTTAAAGAAAAAAACTTTGCATGAGTTTTAAATCCTATTTCAAAACAGAAGAAACAACTGCCCAATTGGCCACAGGTCCCGGCCAGCCCGCCCTCCGGAAGCACCGCGAGACGATTTCCAGGCCTAGCTCCACCACGCACTCACTGGCTTGGTGGTGCTTTAGGTGGTGTCCATCACGGCGTCGTAAGCGTCCACCTGGGCGTCCAAATCCTCGGTGTCCATCACCGTGTCGTAAGCGTCCAGCAGGGCGTCCTCCAACTCCTCGGTGTCCATCACCGTGTCGTAAGCGTCCAGCAGGGCTTCCTCCAACTCCTCGGTGCCCCTCATCGCGCTGCAAGCATCCTTCTGGGGGCCCAGCTGCTCGGCGCCCCTCATCGCGCTGCAAGCGTCCTCCTGGGGGCCCAGCTGCATGGCGCCCCTCATCCCGCTGTAAGCGTCCGTCTGGGGGTCCAACTGCTCTGCGCCCCTCATGGCGCTGTAAGCGCCCGTCTGGGGGTCCAACTGTGCGGCGCCCCTCATGGCGCTGTAAGCGTCCGTCTGGGCGTCCATCTCCTCCGTGTACCTCATCGCGCCGCCAGTGCTTAGCTGGGGGTCCAGCTTTTTGGTGCCCCTCACTGAGCTGTAAGCGTCCTTCAGGGGGTCCAACAGCTCTGCGCCCCTCATGGCGCTGCAAGCGTCCTTCTGGGGGTCCAACTGCTCTGCGCCCCTCATGGCGCTGCAAGCGTCCTTCTGGGGGTCCAACTGCTCTGCGCCCCTCATGGCGCTGCAAGCGTCCTTCTGGGGGCCCAGCTGCTGGGCGCCCCTCATGGCGCTGCAAGCGTCCTTCTGGGGGTCCAACAGCTCTGCGCCCCTCATGGCGCTGCAAGCGTCCTTCTGGGGGCCCAGCTGCTCGGCGCCCCTCATCCCGCTGTAAGCGTCCTTCTGGGGGTCCAACAGCTCGGCGCCCCTCATGGCGCTGCAAGCGTCCTTCTGGGGGTCCAACAGCTCTGCGCCCCTCATGGCGCTGCAAGCGTCCTTCTGGGGGCCCAGCTGCTCGGCGCCCCTCATCCCGCTGTAAGCGTCCGTCTGGGCGTCCATCTCCTCCGTGTCCCTCCTCGCACCGCCGGTGCTCAGCTGGGCGTCCAACCTTTTGGTGCCCCTCATTGCGGTGTAAGCGTCCCTGTGGGCGTCCAACTTTTTGGTGCCCCTCAGCGCGCTGCCAGTGTTCACCTGGGCGTCCAGCTTTTTGGTGCTCCTCGTGGAGTTGTCAGCGTCCAGCTGGGCGTCCAACTCCTCGGTGCCCCTCATCGGGTTGTAAGCGTCCTTCTGGGAGTCCAACCTTTTGGTGCCCCTCAGCGCGCTGCCAGTGTTCCCCTGGGCGTCCAACTTTTTGGTGCTCCTCATGGAGTTGTAAGCGTCCAGCTGGGCGTCCAACTCCTCCGCAGAGATCTGTTGCTTTGAATTGCGTCCGGTGCCCCTGCCTGTAGCCCGGCTGCCTCCGCGGGCGCGACTCGGCGTGCCGCCGCCGCCAAAGCCTCCAGATCCTCGGTGTGGAGTCACCCCGCCTCTGTTGACACTGTGCACCGGCCTGCGCTGCGTGTGTATCTGCGAGGTGACGAGCTGGATGTTGAGGGGACGGCCATCCAAAGGGGCGCCGTGGTACTGTCTCATGGCTTCCAGGGCGTCTGCCTTCCGCGCAAAGTGCACGTGGGCTGTTCCCAGGCTGCGGCCGGAGCGGTCGTAGTGGACCCCGGCCTTCTTCAGAGGCCCGAACTCCGCAAACAGCTGCTGGACGTCCGCGTCGGACACTCCGAAGGCCAGGTTGGACAGAAGCAGCTTCCCCCCGGTCACCGGGCCGGCGCCCCTGCCCAAGCCCCTGCGGAAGCGGTCGTGTTGCCACTCGTCGGGAAGCTGTCTCGGCGGCCTGCTGTAGGGCGCCGGCCGGTTCCTGCCTGGGTCGAGGGCCGCCCGGTTCCGGAACGGCCCGCCGCCCCGGCTCACTGGTGCGGCGGTTTGCGCTCCGCCACTGCGGCCTCCCTGGGAGCCGGCCCGGCCTCGGTCCCTGCCCCCGCCGCGGCCGCCCCGCTGGCTCCGGTTCAGCCGAATGATGTCGTCCAGAGACATGTTGACTTTGTCGGCCATGGCGGGCCGGAATCGGGCTCGGATCGCGCGCTTGGCGCCGGAGCTGTTCCTGAGCGGGCACCAGATGTTGGGGTCCAGGCCCAGGGATTCGCAAAGGTGTGGACGGACTCCTCGCGGAAGCAGAAATGGCACGGAGACAGCTGTTCAGACGGAGACAGAGTTCAGGCTCGCCTTCTTCAGGGGCTGAGAAGGTCTGCGAACCATAGACCCTGCGAGGTGCTGCCGCCCCTCCTTTTATAGTCCCAGAGCGGTGGTGGGTGGGAGGAGCCAGAGAGGCCCACCAATCAGCCGCTCCCAGGAATGAAGCGTCACCGTTTGGGAGACGCCAACTTTAGGGTGGGGCAGGTGGCGCATCTCCAGGAAAGGTGCTCCTGAAAGTGGCTGCGATGCCTGGGATGCCTGGGGTGCTTGACCGGCGGGCGCCTCTTGGGCAGGCTCCTCTGACCCGGGACCCGTGAAGAGTGTTGGCGGGTTTTATTTTACTTTATGTTTTTTTGTTTGTTTGTTTTGTTTTGTTTCTTATTTCTGTGCTCATTTCTCTTCATTCATTGCAATTGATTCTATCTCTCGGCAATGGACCGTGGCAAACATCGGTCCCATTTGCATTGGGAGGGGGGGAGCGGGAGGGGGGTGGGTTGTGCGGGGTGGGGGAGGGGGAGACCGGAGAAGACGCAAACCCACCGGACGTAGCGGCCCTTGGAGGTCATGGGAGGCAGAGGCTGAGGTGGATGTGAATAAAATGTGTATGCTTTCGTTACTTAGCTCGGAGCCCAGGACGCCAGAGGCCACCAGCAGTCAAACAGCCCCGTCAGAGAGCGGGGGTATGGATGTGTATGGATCTGTCCCTGTTCGTCAGTCTATGTTGTTCTCTGTATTCCACAAAAGAGTGAGATCATGTGGTATTCAATTTTCTCTGACTGGCGAATTTCACTGAGCATCATGCTCTCCAGTTCCATCCATGCTGGCAAGAATTCCTTCTTCTTCCCACTTCTTTTACCGCAGCGTAGTCTTCCACTGGGTAGATGTACCACAGCTGTGTGTGTGTTCGTGTTCGCGTTTACTGCATTTCTGTGAAATGTTCCCGCCGCCCCCCCCCACTCCCCACCCCACGCGCCCACGCCCCTAGAGGCATATCCCTGGAGGCATCTCCCTACAGAAAAGCAGCTTAGGGTTTGGCCCCTCCCTTGGGCGGACCCGGGTGCCGATGGCACCTTGAGGGCTTCCAGTGTGGTGGGAGCAGGGACACCTTGCAGGTGACATGAACCCATCTCTGGAAGAGGACGCTGAGGCTGAGGCAGGTGAAATTGATTTGCATAAACGGGTCAGTTCTCAGGAAGACCGGAAGCTGGAGTTGAAGGAGTTGAGGGCCAGGGCGAGGGTACCCGTCTGAACAGGGTGAAGAGTGGGGGCCCAGGGAGAGAATGCCATCTGTCTGCAGTCAAACAGCTTAGCCCTACCGAGGGAGGGCATGGCTCATCCCTGTGTCTGTGGGGCCCTTCGGAGCAGGGTCTGAGGGCGGCGAGGGCTCGTCCGTGCGTGACTGCGGACGTAAACACACAGTCACGCACAGACACTTCTTGATCTGAATGGTCCGTCGGCATCCATGAGCACCCTTCAGCCCCTGCGTTCTCGTAGGCGGCGCGCCCCCTGCTTGCTTGTCCTTCCCCCCTCAGGTCAAGTCCGGGCACCTGTGTCTGCCTTCCCCAGAGGTGGCTGCGGGAGGGTGACTTGCATTAGCGCTACTCGACCAGCAGAGGGCGGGACGGGCTCTTACGCCATGCTTGGGCTGGGCCCTCTGGTCCAGCTCCCTCTCTGGATGAACGCTCAGGCCCCTGTCCAGAGACCAAGTCCGGGCCGGGCCACATGGGCTTGCCGAAGGGTCTAAAGCATTGAAAGGCTGGATCAATGTCATTACTAAGGAGAGTTGTGGTTTTCTTTATTATTATTTGTGTGTGTGTGTCTCTCTGTGTGTGTGTGTGTGTGTGTGTGTGTGTGTGTGTGTGTGTGTTTTGGCAGGGTTGTTTTTTTTTTCTTTTAAGAAGCTGTGTTGTGTGTGTGTGTGTGTGTGTGTGTGTGTGTGTGTGTGTGTTTAATTTTAAGAGGAGGGTTTTTGCCTGTTTGTTTGTTTTGTTTTTTCAACCAAGTCAGAAGGTCAAATCTTCAAAGTGCATGCAAGCTGCTCCTCCCAGGGGGTCCGGACTGAATGTTCGAGGGCATCCCCAGGAAGGCCTGCGGGGATGGTGCCTCCACATCCTGGAAGGTGTTCTGGACTCTGCCGAACAGGGTGAAGTATTTTGGCGACAGCCAGAGGAACCCAAAGTGGTTCTCATCGAACGGGATGAAGACTCCAGGGCGGCGCCTGGTAGGTAAGTGCACACTAACGGTTTCCACGACATAGAAACACATCCTGCTGGTTCTGGGGGGTGATTCTGGTCTCTCGAGCCCACGTCCACAGCCAGAAGAAACGGAACAGGCGGCTCCCCCGAAGCTGCAGCCCTGGACTCCCCGACGCTGGGCTGGGCTCTGCCAGCCATGGCCCTGGCTTTCCTCAGTCCCGGGTTCTTGCGGCTGCGGCTGCGGCTGCTGCTCCCGGATCACCTGCTTGCCAGTCTCCTGGACCACACGGAAGAGCCCTTTGAAGTTGCGGAAGATCTCGCCATCTGGCAGGTGGATGCAGCGCATGAGGTGGATCTCTAACTTAGTGTTCGTGCACCGTCCCGAGATGTGGGGGACCCTGGCATACTTCCCGCCATTTTGGCTCCAGTGACTTGGCAGCCGGCATTTCGCTTTTATATATATATATATATATATATATATATATATATATATATATATATATATATATAATGATTTTTTTACAGTGTGGAAGGAAGAGGGATAGAGAATTAGAAATTAGAAACCTCAAAGATGGAGAAACCTCAATCAGCTGCCTCCTGCAGACCTCCTACTGGGGATGTGCCCACAACCGAGGTATATGCCCTGGACTGGAATCGGACCTGGGACCCTTTGGTCCGCACGCCGATGCTCTGTCCACGGAGCCAAACCAGTCAGCCGCCATTTTGAAAGGGCAAAGGTCAATCCCTCTCTTTTACCCTCTCCCCGCCGCCCCAAATCCCCGCGTTTTAACTTCCCCGTTTTAATAGCACAAAATAATACGAGTACAAAACATTGTACAAGTATACTTTTTACTACACAAAGGTGGATTAATACCTTTGTGTTGTTGGTGCGGGTGCGGGTGCGGGTGCGGGTGCGGGTGCAGGGGGGCGTGGGGGGAGGTGTGTGGGTGTGGGTGTGGGTGTGGGTGTGCTTCTGCGTGTGCGCGTGCGCGTCTGTGTGTGTAAATCCACAGTCATGCACGGACACTTCTTGATCTGAATGGTCCGTCGGCATCCATGACCACCCTTCGGCCCCTGCCTTCTTGCAGACAGCGTGCCCCCTGCTCGTCCTTCCCCGCTCCGGTCAAGTCCAGGCACCTGGCTCCGGCTGCAGGAGGGTGGCTTGCTTTGGCACTTCTCGGCCAGCCGAGGGCGGGACCAGCGCTTCGGCCCAGGCCCCAGTCAACCCAATCTCTGTTATCCACAGCCAAAGACTATGTCAGGGCCGGGCCAGCTGGTCGACCGCCCCTCCCCCACCCCCACCCCCCACCCCCCTCCCCCCTCCCTCTGTGGATGAATGGCCAGGCCCCCGCCCAGAGACCAGGTTCGGGCCTGGCCATCTGGGCTTGCCGAAGCGTCAGAACGGTGAAAGGCTGGATCAGCGTGTTTTCTATGGAGGTTTTTTGTTTGTTTTCCTTTTTTTTTTTTTTTTGGTGTTTTTTTTTTTTTTTTTTTTTTTTGGAGGTTTTTGTTTTGTTTTGTTTTTATGATTTTTGTTGTTCTTGAGGGAAGTAGTTTTTTTGTTTGTTTGTTTGTTTGGTTGGTTGGTTGGTCGGTTGCTTTTGTCTACACCCATTTCTGTTTATTATGGCCAAGGTGAAAAGGCCAGCTCCTCCACAACAGCAACGAGTAAAATTTATCCCCAAAATGACGAGGTACAACACAGGTCTTTTTCGGAATTGTTTAATAAAATAAACGTTAAAGAAAAAAACTTTGCATGAGTTTTAAATCCTATTTCAAAACAGAAGAAACAACTGCCCAATTGGCCACAGGTCCCGGCCAGCCCGCCCTCCGGAAGCACCGCGAGACGATTTCCAGGCCTAGCTCCACCACGCACTCACTGGCTTGGTGGTGCTTTAGGTGGTGTCCATCACGGCGTCGTAAGCGTCCACCTGGGCGTCCAAATCCTCGGTGTCCATCACCGTGTCGTAAGCGTCCAGCAGGGCGTCCTCCAACTCCTCGGTGTCCATCACCGTGTCGTAAGCGTCCAGCAGGGCTTCCTCCAACTCCTCGGTGCCCCTCATCGCGCTGCAAGCATCCTTCTGGGGGCCCAGCTGCTCGGCGCCCCTCATCGCGCTGCAAGCGTCCTCCTGGGGGCCCAGCTGCATGGCGCCCCTCATCCCGCTGTAAGCGTCCGTCTGGGGGTCCAACTGCTCTGCGCCCCTCATGGCGCTGTAAGCGCCCGTCTGGGGGTCCAACTGTGCGGCGCCCCTCATGGCGCTGTAAGCGTCCGTCTGGGCGTCCATCTCCTCCGTGTACCTCATCGCGCCGCCAGTGCTTAGCTGGGGGTCCAGCTTTTTGGTGCCCCTCACTGAGCTGTAAGCGTCCTTCAGGGGGTCCAACAGCTCTGCGCCCCTCATGGCGCTGCAAGCGTCCTTCTGGGGGTCCAACTGCTCTGCGCCCCTCATGGCGCTGCAAGCGTCCTTCTGGGGGTCCAACTGCTCTGCGCCCCTCATGGCGCTGCAAGCGTCCTTCTGGGGGCCCAGCTGCTGGGCGCCCCTCATGGCGCTGCAAGCGTCCTTCTGGGGGTCCAACAGCTCTGCGCCCCTCATGGCGCTGCAAGCGTCCTTCTGGGGGCCCAGCTGCTCGGCGCCCCTCATCCCGCTGTAAGCGTCCTTCTGGGGGTCCAACAGCTCGGCGCCCCTCATGGCGCTGCAAGCGTCCTTCTGGGGGTCCAACAGCTCTGCGCCCCTCATGGCGCTGCAAGCGTCCTTCTGGGGGCCCAGCTGCTCGGCGCCCCTCATCCCGCTGTAAGCGTCCGTCTGGGCGTCCATCTCCTCCGTGTCCCTCCTCGCACCGCCGGTGCTCAGCTGGGCGTCCAACCTTTTGGTGCCCCTCATTGCGGTGTAAGCGTCCCTGTGGGCGTCCAACTTTTTGGTGCCCCTCAGCGCGCTGCCAGTGTTCACCTGGGCGTCCAGCTTTTTGGTGCTCCTCGTGGAGTTGTCAGCGTCCAGCTGGGCGTCCAACTCCTCGGTGCCCCTCATCGGGTTGTAAGCGTCCTTCTGGGAGTCCAACCTTTTGGTGCCCCTCAGCGCGCTGCCAGTGTTCCCCTGGGCGTCCAACTTTTTGGTGCTCCTCATGGAGTTGTAAGCGTCCAGCTGGGCGTCCAACTCCTCCGCAGAGATCTGTTGCTTTGAATTGCGTCCGGTGCCCCTGCCTGTAGCCCGGCTGCCTCCGCGGGCGCGACTCGGCGTGCCGCCGCCGCCAAAGCCTCCAGATCCTCGGTGTGGAGTCACCCCGCCTCTGTTGACACTGTGCACCGGCCTGCGCTGCGTGTGTATCTGCGAGGTGACGAGCTGGATGTTGAGGGGACGGCCATCCAAAGGGGCGCCGTGGTACTGTCTCATGGCTTCCAGGGCGTCTGCCTTCCGCGCAAAGTGCACGTGGGCTGTTCCCAGGCTGCGGCCGGAGCGGTCGTAGTGGACCCCGGCCTTCTTCAGAGGCCCGAACTCCGCAAACAGCTGCTGGACGTCCGCGTCGGACACTCCGAAGGCCAGGTTGGACAGAAGCAGCTTCCCCCCGGTCACCGGGCCGGCGCCCCTGCCCAAGCCCCTGCGGAAGCGGTCGTGTTGCCACTCGTCGGGAAGCTGTCTCGGCGGCCTGCTGTAGGGCGCCGGCCGGTTCCTGCCTGGGTCGAGGGCCGCCCGGTTCCGGAACGGCCCGCCGCCCCGGCTCACTGGTGCGGCGGTTTGCGCTCCGCCACTGCGGCCTCCCTGGGAGCCGGCCCGGCCTCGGTCCCGGCCTCGGTCCCTGCCCCCGCCGCGGCCGCCCCGCTGGCTCCGGTTCAGCCGAATGATGTCGTCCAGAGACATGTTGACTTTGTCGGCCATGGCGGGCCGGAATCGGGCTCGGATCGCGCGCTTGGCGCCGGAGCTGTTCCTGAGCGGGCACCAGATGTTGGGGTCCAGGCCCAGGGATTCGCAAAGGTGTGGACGGACTCCTCGCGGAAGCAGAAATGGCACGGAGACAGCTGTTCAGACGGAGACAGAGTTCAGGCTCGCCTTCTTCAGGGGCTGAGAAGGTCTGCGAACCATAGACCCTGCGAGGTGCTGCCGCCCCTCCTTTTATAGTCCCAGAGCGGTGGTGGGTGGGAGGAGCCAGAGAGGCCCACCAATCAGCCGCTCCCAGGAATGAAGCGTCACCGTTTGGGAGACGCCAACTTTAGGGTGGGGCAGGTGGCGCATCTCCAGGAAAGGTGCTCCTGAAAGTGGCTGCGATGCCTGGGATGCCTGGGGTGCTTGACCGGCGGGCGCCTCTTGGGCAGGCTCCTCTGACCCGGGACCCGTGAAGAGTGTTGGCGGGTTTTATTTTACTTTATGTTTTTTTGTTTGTTTGTTTTGTTTTGTTTCTTATTTCTGTGCTCATTTCTCTTCATTCATTGCAATTGATTCTATCTCTCGGCAATGGACCGTGGCAAACATCGGTCCCATTTGCATTGGGAGGGGGGGAGCGGGAGGGGGGTGGGTTGTGCGGGGTGGGGGAGGGGGAGACCGGAGAAGACGCAAACCCACCGGACGTAGCGGCCCTTGGAGGTCATGGGAGGCAGAGGCTGAGGTGGATGTGAATAAAATGTGTATGCTTTCCTTACTTAGCTCGGAGCCCAGGACGCCAGAGGCCACCAGCAGTCAAACAGCCCCGTCAGAGAGCGGGGGTATGGATGTGTATGGATCTGTCCCTGTTCGTCAGTCTATGTTGTTCTCTGTATTCCACAAAAGAGTGAGATCATGTGGTATTCATTTTTCTCTGACTGGCGAATTTCACTGAGCATCATGCTCTCCAGTTCCATCCATGCTGACAAGAATTCCTTCTTCTTCCCACTTCTTTTACCGCAGCGAAGTCTTCCACTGGGTAGATGTACCACAGCTGTGTGTGTGTTCGTGTTCGCGTTTACTGCATTTCTGTGAAATGTTCCCGCCGCCCCCCCCCCACTCCCCACCCCACGCGCCCACGCCCCTAGAGGCATATCCCTGGAGGCATCTCCCTACAGAAAAGCAGCTTAGGGTTTGGCCCCTCCCTTGGGCGGACCCGGGTGCCGATGGCACCTTGAGGGCTTCCAGTGTGGTGGGAGCAGGGACACCTTGCAGGTGACATGAACCCATCTCTGGAAGAGGACGCTGAGGCTGAGGCAGGTGAAATTGATTTGCATAAACGGGTCAGTTCTCAGGAAGACCGGAAGCTGGAGTTGAAGGAGTTGAGGGCCAGGGCGAGGGTACCCGTCTGAACAGGGTGAAGAGTGGGGGCCCAGGGAGAGAATGCCATCTGTCTGCAGTCAAACAGCTTAGCCCTACCGAGGGAGGGCATGGCTCATCCCTGTGTCTGTGGGGCCCTTCGGAGCAGGGTCTGAGGGCGGCGAGGGCTCGTCCGTGCGTGACTGCGGACGTAAACACACAGTCACGCACAGACACTTCTTGATCTGAATGGTCCGTCGGCATCCATGAGCACCCTTCAGCCCCTGCATTCTCGTAGGCGGCGCGCCCCCTGCTTGCTTGTCCTTCCCCCCTCAGGTCAAGTCCGGGCACCTGTGTCTGCCTTCCCCAGAGGTGGCTGCGGGAGGGTGACTTGCATTAGCGCTACTCGACCAGCAGAGGGCGGGACGGGCTCTTACGCCATGCTTGGGCTGGGCCCTCTGGTCCAGCTCCCTCTCTGGATGAACGCTCAGGCCCCTGTCCAGAGACCAAGTCCGGGCCGGGCCACATGGGCTTGCCGAAGGGTCTAAAGCATTGAAAGGCTGGATCAATGTCATTACTAAGGAGAGTTGTGGTTTTCTTTATTATTATTTGTGTGTGTGTGTCTCTCTCTGTGTGTGTGTGTGTGTGTGTGTGTGTGTGTGTGTGTGTGTGTGTGTGTTTTGGCAGGGTTGTTTTTTTTTTCTTTTAAGAAGCTGTGTTTGTGTGTGTGTGTGTGTGTGTGTGTGTGTGTGTGTGTGTGTGTTTAATTTTAAGAGGAGGGTTTTTGCCTGTTTGTTTGTTTTGTTTTTTCAACCAAGTCAGAAGGTCAAATCTTCAAAGTGCATGCAAGCTGCTCCTCCCAGGGGGTCCGGACTGAATGTTCGAGGGCATCCCCAGGAAGGCCTGCGGGGATGGTGCCTCCACATCCTGGAAGGTGTTCTGGACTCTGCCGAACAGGGTGAAGTATTTTGGCGACAGCCAGAGGAACCCGAAGTGGTTCTCATCGAACGGGATGAAGACTCCAGGGCGGCGCCTGGCGAAGACAAAGGTAGGTAAGTGCACACTAACGGTTTCCACGACATAGAAACACATCCTGCTGGTTCTGGGGGGTGATTCTGGTCTCTCGAGCCCACGTCCACAGCCAGAAGAAACGGAACAGGCGGCTCCCCCGAAGCTGCAGCCCTGGACTCCCCGACGCTGGGCTGGGCTCTGCCAGCCATGGCCCTGGCTTTCCTCAGTCCCGGGTTCTTGCGGCTGCGGCTGCGGCTGCTGCTCCCGGATCACCTGCTTGCCAGTCTCCTGGACCACACGGAAGAGCCCTTTGAAGTTGCGGAAGATCTCGCCATCTGGCAGGTGGATGCAGCGCATGAGGTGGATCTCTAACTTAGTGTTCGTGCACCGTCCCGAGATGTGGGGGACCCTGGCATACTTCCCGCCATTTTGGCTCCAGTGACTTGGCAGCCGGCATTTCGCTTTTATTTATATATATATATATATATATATATATATATATATATATATATATATATATATAATGATTTTTTTACAGTGTGGAAGGAAGAGGGATAGAGAATTAGAAATTAGAAACCTCAAAGATGGAGAAACCTCAATCAGCTGCCTCCTGCAGACCTCCTACTGGGGATGTGCCCACAACCGAGGTATATGCCCTGGACTGGAATCGGACCTGGGACCCTTTGGTCCGCACGCCGATGCTCTGTCCACGGAGCCAAACCAGTCAGCCGCCATTTTGAAAGGGCAAAGGTCAATCCCTCTCTTTTACCCTCTCCCCGCCGCCCCAAATCCCCGCGTTTTAACTTCCCCGTTTTAATAGCACAAAATAATACGAGTACAAAACATTGTACAAGTATACTTTTTACTACACAAAGGTGGATTAATACCTTTGTGTTGTTGGTGCGGGTGCGGGTGCGGGTGCGGGTGCGGGTGCGGGTGCAGGGGGGCGTGGGGGGAGGTGTGTGGGTGTGGGTGTGGGTGTGGGTGTGCTTCTGCGTGTGCGCGTGCGCGTCTGTGTGTGTAAATCCACAGTCATGCACGGACACTTCTTGATCTGAATGGTCCGTCGGCATCCATGATGTTTGTTTGTTTTGTTTTTTCAACCAAGTCAGAAGGTCAAATCTTCAAAGTGCATGCAAGCTGCTCCTCCCAGGGGGTCCGGACTGAATGTTCGAGGGCATCCCCAGGAAGGCCTGCGGGGATGGTGCCTCCACATCCTGGAAGGTGTTCTGGACTCTGCCGAACAGGGTGAAGTATTTTGGCGACAGCCAGAGGAACCCAAAGTGGTTCTCATCGAACGGGATGAAGACTCCAGGGCGGCGCCTGGTAGGTAAGTGCACACTAACGGTTTCCACGACATAGAAACACATCCTGCTGGTTCTGGGGGGTGATTCTGGTCTCTCGAGCCCACGTCCACAGCCAGAAGAAACGGAACAGGCGGCTCCCCCGAAGCTGCAGCCCTGGACTCCCCGACGCTGGGCTGGGCTCTGCCAGCCATGGCCCTGGCTTTCCTCAGTCCCGGGTTCTTGCGGCTGCGGCTGCGGCTGCTGCTCCCGGATCACCTGCTTGCCAGTCTCCTGGACCACACGGAAGAGCCCTTTGAAGTTGCGGAAGATCTCGCCATCTGGCAGGTGGATGCAGCGCATGAGGTGGATCTCTAACTTAGTGTTCGTGCACCGTCCCGAGATGTGGGGGACCCTGGCATACTTCCCGCCATTTTGGCTCCAGTGACTTGGCAGCCGGCATTTCGCTTTTATATATATATATATATATATATATATATATATATATATATATATATATATAATGATTTTTTTACAGTGTGGAAGGAAGAGGGATAGAGAATTAGAAATTAGAAACCTCAAAGATGGAGAAACCTCAATCAGCTGCCTCCTGCAGACCTCCTACTGGGGATGTGCCCACAACCGAGGTATATGCCCTGGACTGGAATCGGACCTGGGACCCTTTGGTCCGCACGCCGATGCTCTGTCCACGGAGCCAAACCAGTCAGCCGCCATTTTGAAAGGGCAAAGGTCAATCCCTCTCTTTTACCCTCTCCCCGCCGCCCCAAATCCCCGCGTTTTAACTTCCCCGTTTTAATAGCACAAAATAATACGAGTACAAAACATTGTACAAGTATACTTTTTACTACACAAAGGTGGATTAATACCTTTGTGTTGTTGGTGCGGGTGCGGGTGCGGGTGCGGGTGCGGGTGCGGGTGCAGGGGGGCGTGGGGGGAGGTGTGTGGGTGTGGGTGTGGGTGTGGGTGTGCTTCTGCGTGTGCGCGTGCGCGTCTGTGTGTGTAAATCCACAGTCATGCACGGACACTTCTTGATCTGAATGGTCCGTCGGCATCCATGACCACCCTTCGGCCCCTGCCTTCTTGCAGACAGCGTGCCCCCTGCTCGTCCTTCCCCGCTCCGGTCAAGTCCAGGCACCTGGCTCCGGCTGCAGGAGGGTGGCTTGCTTTGGCACTTCTCGGCCAGCCGAGGGCGGGACCAGCGCTTCGGCCCAGGCCCCAGTCAACCCAATCTCTGTTATCCACAGCCAAAGACTATGTCAGGGCCGGGCCAGCTGGTCGACCGCCCCTCCCCCACCCCCACCCCCCACCCCCCTCCCCCCTCCCTCTGTGGATGAATGGCCAGGCCCCCGCCCAGAGACCAGGTTCGGGCCTGGCCATCTGGGCTTGCCGAAGCGTCAGAACGGTGAAAGGCTGGATCAGCGTGTTTTCTATGGAGGTTTTTTGTTTGTTTTCCTTTTTTTTTTTTTTTTTGGTGTTTTTTTTTTTTTTTTTTTTTTTGGAGGTTTTTGTTTTGTTTTGTTTTTATGATTTTTGTTGTTCTTGAGGGAAGTAGTTTTTTTGTTTGTTTGTTTGTTTGGTTGGTTGGTTGGTCGGTTGCTTTTGTCTACACCCATTTCTGTTTATTATGGCCAAGGTGAAAAGGCCAGCTCCTCCACAACAGCAACGAGTAAAATTTATCCCCAAAATGACGAGGTACAACACAGGTCTTTTTCGGAATTGTTTAATAAAATAAACGTTAAAGAAAAAAACTTTGCATGAGTTTTAAATCCTATTTCAAAACAGAAGAAACAACTGCCCAATTGGCCACAGGTCCCGGCCAGCCCGCCCTCCGGAAGCACCGCGAGACGATTTCCAGGCCTAGCTCCACCACGCACTCACTGGCTTGGTGGTGCTTTAGGTGGTGTCCATCACGGCGTCGTAAGCGTCCACCTGGGCGTCCAAATCCTCGGTGTCCATCACCGTGTCGTAAGCGTCCAGCAGGGCGTCCTCCAACTCCTCGGTGTCCATCACCGTGTCGTAAGCGTCCAGCAGGGCTTCCTCCAACTCCTCGGTGCCCCTCATCGCGCTGCAAGCATCCTTCTGGGGGCCCAGCTGCTCGGCGCCCCTCATCGCGCTGCAAGCGTCCTCCTGGGGGCCCAGCTGCATGGCGCCCCTCATCCCGCTGTAAGCGTCCGTCTGGGGGTCCAACTGCTCTGCGCCCCTCATGGCGCTGTAAGCGCCCGTCTGGGGGTCCAACTGTGCGGCGCCCCTCATGGCGCTGTAAGCGTCCGTCTGGGCGTCCATCTCCTCCGTGTACCTCATCGCGCCGCCAGTGCTTAGCTGGGGGTCCAGCTTTTTGGTGCCCCTCACTGAGCTGTAAGCGTCCTTCAGGGGGTCCAACAGCTCTGCGCCCCTCATGGCGCTGCAAGCGTCCTTCTGGGGGTCCAACTGCTCTGCGCCCCTCATGGCGCTGCAAGCGTCCTTCTGGGGGTCCAACTGCTCTGCGCCCCTCATGGCGCTGCAAGCGTCCTTCTGGGGGCCCAGCTGCTGGGCGCCCCTCATGGCGCTGCAAGCGTCCTTCTGGGGGTCCAACAGCTCTGCGCCCCTCATGGCGCTGCAAGCGTCCTTCTGGGGGCCCAGCTGCTCGGCGCCCCTCATCCCGCTGTAAGCGTCCTTCTGGGGGTCCAACAGCTCGGCGCCCCTCATGGCGCTGCAAGCGTCCTTCTGGGGGTCCAACAGCTCTGCGCCCCTCATGGCGCTGCAAGCGTCCTTCTGGGGGCCCAGCTGCTCGGCGCCCCTCATCCCGCTGTAAGCGTCCGTCTGGGCGTCCATCTCCTCCGTGTCCCTCCTCGCACCGCCGGTGCTCAGCTGGGCGTCCAACCTTTTGGTGCCCCTCATTGCGGTGTAAGCGTCCCTGTGGGCGTCCAACTTTTTGGTGCCCCTCAGCGCGCTGCCAGTGTTCACCTGGGCGTCCAGCTTTTTGGTGCTCCTCGTGGAGTTGTCAGCGTCCAGCTGGGCGTCCAACTCCTCGGTGCCCCTCATCGGGTTGTAAGCGTCCTTCTGGGAGTCCAACCTTTTGGTGCCCCTCAGCGCGCTGCCAGTGTTCCCCTGGGCGTCCAACTTTTTGGTGCTCCTCATGGAGTTGTAAGCGTCCAGCTGGGCGTCCAACTCCTCCGCAGAGATCTGTTGCTTTGAATTGCGTCCGGTGCCCCTGCCTGTAGCCCGGCTGCCTCCGCGGGCGCGACTCGGCGTGCCGCCGCCGCCAAAGCCTCCAGATCCTCGGTGTGGAGTCACCCCGCCTCTGTTGACACTGTGCACCGGCCTGCGCTGCGTGTGTATCTGCGAGGTGACGAGCTGGATGTTGAGGGGACGGCCATCCAAAGGGGCGCCGTGGTACTGTCTCATGGCTTCCAGGGCGTCTGCCTTCCGCGCAAAGTGCACGTGGGCTGTTCCCAGGCTGCGGCCGGAGCGGTCGTAGTGGACCCCGGCCTTCTTCAGAGGCCCGAACTCCGCAAACAGCTGCTGGACGTCCGCGTCGGACACTCCGAAGGCCAGGTTGGACAGAAGCAGCTTCCCCCCGGTCACCGGGCCGGCGCCCCTGCCCAAGCCCCTGCGGAAGCGGTCGTGTTGCCACTCGTCGGGAAGCTGTCTCGGCGGCCTGCTGTAGGGCGCCGGCCGGTTCCTGCCTGGGTCGAGGGCCGCCCGGTTCCGGAACGGCCCGCCGCCCCGGCTCACTGGTGCGGCGGTTTGCGCTCCGCCACTGCGGCCTCCCTGGGAGCCGGCCCGGCCTCGGTCCCGGCCTCGGTCCCTGCCCCCGCCGCGGCCGCCCCGCTGGCTCCGGTTCAGCCGAATGATGTCGTCCAGAGACATGTTGACTTTGTCGGCCATGGCGGGCCGGAATCGGGCTCGGATCGCGCGCTTGGCGCCGGAGCTGTTCCTGAGCGGGCACCAGATGTTGGGGTCCAGGCCCAGGGATTCGCAAAGGTGTGGACGGACTCCTCGCGGAAGCAGAAATGGCACGGAGACAGCTGTTCAGACGGAGACAGAGTTCAGGCTCGCCTTCTTCAGGGGCTGAGAAGGTCTGCGAACCATAGACCCTGCGAGGTGCTGCCGCCCCTCCTTTTATAGTCCCAGAGCGGTGGTGGGTGGGAGGAGCCAGAGAGGCCCACCAATCAGCCGCTCCCAGGAATGAAGCGTCACCGTTTGGGAGACGCCAACTTTAGGGTGGGGCAGGTGGCGCATCTCCAGGAAAGGTGCTCCTGAAAGTGGCTGCGATGCCTGGGATGCCTGGGGTGCTTGACCGGCGGGCGCCTCTTGGGCAGGCTCCTCTGACCCGGGACCCGTGAAGAGTGTTGGCGGGTTTTATTTTACTTTATGTTTTTTTGTTTGTTTGTTTTGTTTTGTTTCTTATTTCTGTGCTCATTTCTCTTCATTCATTGCAATTGATTCTATCTCTCGGCAATGGACCGTGGCAAACATCGGTCCCATTTGCATTGGGAGGGGGGGAGCGGGAGGGGGGTGGGTTGTGCGGGGTGGGGGAGGGGGAGACCGGAGAAGACGCAAACCCACCGGACGTAGCGGCCCTTGGAGGTCATGGGAGGCAGAGGCTGAGGTGGATGTGAATAAAATGTGTATGCTTTCGTTACTTAGCTCGGAGCCCAGGACGCCAGAGGCCACCAGCAGTCAAACAGCCCCGTCAGAGAGCGGGGGTATGGATGTGTATGGATCTGTCCCTGTTCGTCAGTCTATGTTGTTCTCTGTATTCCACAAAAGAGTGAGATCATGTGGTATTCATTTTTCTCTGACTGGCGAATTTCACTGAGCATCATGCTCTCCAGTTCCATCCATGCTGACAAGAATTCCTTCTTCTTCCCACTTCTTTTACCGCAGCGTAGTCTTCCACTGGGTAGATGTACCACAGCTGTGTGTGTGTTCGTGTTCGCGTTTACTGCATTTCTGTGAAATGTTCCCGCCGCCCCCCCCCACTCCCCACCCCACGCGCCCACGCCCCTAGAGGCATATCCCTGGAGGCATCTCCCTACAGAAAAGCAGCTTAGGGTTTGGCCCCTCCCTTGGGCGGACCCGGGTGCCGATGGCACCTTGAGGGCTTCCAGTGTGGTGGGAGCAGGGACACCTTGCAGGTGACATGAACCCATCTCTGGAAGAGGACGCTGAGGCTGAGGCAGGTGAAATTGATTTGCATAAACGGGTCAGTTCTCAGGAAGACCGGAAGCTGGAGTTGAAGGAGTTGAGGGCCAGGGCGAGGGTACCCGTCTGAACAGGGTGAAGAGTGGGGGCCCAGGGAGAGAATGCCATCTGTCTGCAGTCAAACAGCTTAGCCCTACCGAGGGAGGGCATGGCTCATCCCTGTGTCTGTGGGGCCCTTCGGAGCAGGGTCTGAGGGCGGCGAGGGCTCGTCCGTGCGTGACTGCGGACGTAAACACACAGTCACGCACAGACACTTCTTGATCTGAATGGTCCGTCGGCATCCATGAGCACCCTTCAGCCCCTGCGTTCTCGTAGGCGGCGCGCCCCCTGCTTGCTTGTCCTTCCCCCCTCAGGTCAAGTCCGGGCACCTGTGTCTGCCTTCCCCAGAGGTGGCTGCGGGAGGGTGACTTGCATTAGCGCTACTCGACCAGCAGAGGGCGGGACGGGCTCTTACGCCATGCTTGGGCTGGGCCCTCTGGTCCAGCTCCCTCTCTGGATGAACGCTCAGGCCCCTGTCCAGAGACCAAGTCCGGGCCGGGCCACATGGGCTTGCCGAAGGGTCTAAAGCATTGAAAGGCTGGATCAATGTCATTACTAAGGAGAGTTGTGGTTTTCTTTATTATTATTTGTGTGTGTGTGTCTCTCTCTGTGTGTGTGTGTGTGTGTGTGTGTGTGTGTGTGTGTGTGTGTGTGTTTTGGCAGGGTTGTTTTTTTTTTCTTTTAAGAAGCTGTGTTTGTGTGTGTGTGTGTGTGTGTGTGTGTGTGTGTGTGTGTTTAATTTTAAGAGGAGGGTTTTTGCCTGTTTGTTTGTTTTGTTTTTTCAACCAAGTCAGAAGGTCAAATCTTCAAAGTGCATGCAAGCTGCTCCTCCCAGGGGGTCCGGACTGAATGTTCGAGGGCATCCCCAGGAAGGCCTGCGGGGATGGTGCCTCCACATCCTGGAAGGTGTTCTGGACTCTGCCGAACAGGGTGAAGTATTTTGGCGACAGCCAGAGGAACCCAAAGTGGTTCTCATCGAACGGGATGAAGACTCCAGGGCGGCGCCTGGCGAAGACAAAGGTAGGTAAGTGCACACTAACGGTTTCCACGACATAGAAACACATCCTGCTGGTTCTGGGGGGTGATTCTGGTCTCTCGAGCCCACGTCCACAGCCAGAAGAAACGGAACAGGCGGCTCCCCCGAAGCTGCAGCCCTGGACTCCCCGACGCTGGGCTGGGCTCTGCCAGCCATGGCCCTGGCTTTCCTCAGTCCCGGGTTCTTGCGGCTGCGGCTGCGGCTGCTGCTCCCGGATCACCTGCTTGCCAGTCTCCTGGACCACACGGAAGAGCCCTTTGAAGTTGCGGAAGATCTCGCCATCTGGCAGGTGGATGCAGCGCATGAGGTGGATCTCTAACTTAGTGTTCGTGCACCGTCCCGAGATGTGGGGGACCCTGGCATACTTCCCGCCATTTTGGCTCCAGTGACTTGGCAGCCGGCATTTCGCTTTTATATATATATATATATATATATATATATATATATATATATATATATATATATAATGATTTTTTTACAGTGTGGAAGGAAGAGGGATAGAGAATTAGAAATTAGAAACCTCAAAGATGGAGAAACCTCAATCAGCTGCCTCCTGCAGACCTCCTACTGGGGATGTGCCCACAACCGAGGTATATGCCCTGGACTGGAATCGGACCTGGGACCCTTTGGTCCGCACGCCGATGCTCTGTCCACGGAGCCAAACCAGTCAGCCGCCATTTTGAAAGGGCAAAGGTCAATCCCTCTCTTTTACCCTCTCCCCGCCGCCCCAAATCCCCGCGTTTTAACTTCCCCGTTTTAATAGCACAAAATAATACGAGTACAAAACATTGTACAAGTATACTTTTTACTACACAAAGGTGGATTAATACCTTTGTGTTGTTGGTGCGGGTGCGGGTGCGGGTGCGGGTGCGGGTGCGGGTGCAGGGGGGCGTGGGGGGAGGTGTGTGGGTGTGGGTGTGGGTGTGGGTGTGCTTCTGCGTGTGCGCGTGCGCGTCTGTGTGTGTAAATCCACAGTCATGCACGGACACTTCTTGATCTGAATGGTCCGTCGGCATCCATGATGTTTGTTTGTTTTGTTTTTTCAACCAAGTCAGAAGGTCAAATCTTCAAAGTGCATGCAAGCTGCTCCTCCCAGGGGGTCCGGACTGAATGTTCGAGGGCATCCCCAGGAAGGCCTGCGGGGATGGTGCCTCCACATCCTGGAAGGTGTTCTGGACTCTGCCGAACAGGGTGAAGTATTTTGGCGACAGCCAGAGGAACCCAAAGTGGTTCTCATCGAACGGGATGAAGACTCCAGGGCGGCGCCTGGTAGGTAAGTGCACACTAACGGTTTCCACGACATAGAAACACATCCTGCTGGTTCTGGGGGGTGATTCTGGTCTCTCGAGCCCACGTCCACAGCCAGAAGAAACGGAACAGGCGGCTCCCCCGAAGCTGCAGCCCTGGACTCCCCGACGCTGGGCTGGGCTCTGCCAGCCATGGCCCTGGCTTTCCTCAGTCCCGGGTTCTTGCGGCTGCGGCTGCGGCTGCTGCTCCCGGATCACCTGCTTGCCAGTCTCCTGGACCACACGGAAGAGCCCTTTGAAGTTGCGGAAGATCTCGCCATCTGGCAGGTGGATGCAGCGCATGAGGTGGATCTCTAACTTAGTGTTCGTGCACCGTCCCGAGATGTGGGGGACCCTGGCATACTTCCCGCCATTTTGGCTCCAGTGACTTGGCAGCCGGCATTTCGCTTTTATATATATATATATATATATATATATATATATATATATATATATATATATATAATGATTTTTTTACAGTGTGGAAGGAAGAGGGATAGAGAATTAGAAATTAGAAACCTCAAAGATGGAGAAACCTCAATCAGCTGCAAGATGGAGAAACCTCAATCAGCTGCCTCCTGCAGACCTCCTACTGGGGATGTGCCCACAACCGAGGTATATGCCCTGGACTGGAATCGGACCTGGGACCCTTTGGTCCGCACGCCGATGCTCTGTCCACGGAGCCAAACCAGTCAGCCGCCATTTTGAAAGGGCAAAGGTCAATCCCTCTCTTTTACCCTCTCCCCGCCGCCCCAAATCCCCGCGTTTTAACTTCCCCGTTTTAATAGCACAAAATAATACGAGTACAAAACATTGTACAAGTATACTTTTTACTACACAAAGGTGGATTAATACCTTTGTGTTGTTGGTGCGGGTGCGGGTGCGGGTGCGGGTGCGGGTGCAGGGGGGCGTGGGGGGAGGTGTGTGGGTGTGGGTGTGGGTGTGGGTGTGCTTCTGCGTGTGCGCGTGCGCGTCTGTGTGTGTAAATCCACAGTCATGCACGGACACTTCTTGATCTGAATGGTCCGTCGGCATCCATGACCACCCTTCGGCCCCTGCCTTCTTGCAGACAGCGTGCCCCCTGCTCGTCCTTCCCCGCTCCGGTCAAGTCCAGGCACCTGGCTCCGGCTGCAGGAGGGTGGCTTGCTTTGGCACTTCTCGGCCAGCCGAGGGCGGGACCAGCGCTTCGGCCCAGGCCCCAGTCAACCCAATCTCTGTTATCCACAGCCAAAGACTATGTCAGGGCCGGGCCAGCTGGTCGACCGCCCCTCCCCCACCCCCACCCCCCACCCCCCTCCCCCCTCCCTCTGTGGATGAATGGCCAGGCCCCCGCCCAGAGACCAGGTTCGGGCCTGGCCATCTGGGCTTGCCGAAGCGTCAGAACGGTGAAAGGCTGGATCAGCGTGTTTTCTATGGAGGTTTTTTGTTTGTTTTCCTTTTTTTTTTTTTTTTGGAGGTTTTTGTTTTGTTTTGTTTTTATGATTTTTGTTGTTCTTGAGGGAAGTAGTTTTTTTGTTTGTTTGTTTGTTTGGTTGGTTGGTTGGTCGGTTGCTTTTGTCTACACCCATTTCTGTTTATTATGGCCAAGGTGAAAAGGCCAGCTCCTCCACAACAGCAACGAGTAAAATTTATCCCCAAAATGACGAGGTACAACACAGGTCTTTTTCGGAATTGTTTAATAAAATAAACGTTAAAGAAAAAAACTTTGCATGAGTTTTAAATCCTATTTCAAAACAGAAGAAACAACTGCCCAATTGGCCACAGGTCCCGGCCAGCCCGCCCTCCGGAAGCACCGCGAGACGATTTCCAGGCCTAGCTCCACCACGCACTCACTGGCTTGGTGGTGCTTTAGGTGGTGTCCATCACGGCGTCGTAAGCGTCCACCTGGGCGTCCAAATCCTCGGTGTCCATCACCGTGTCGTAAGCGTCCAGCAGGGCGTCCTCCAACTCCTCGGTGTCCATCACCGTGTCGTAAGCGTCCAGCAGGGCGTCCTCCAACTCCTCGGTGCCCCTCATCGCGCTGCAAGCATCCTTCTGGGGGCCCAGCTGCTCGGCGCCCCTCATCGCGCTGCAAGCGTCCTCCTGGGGGCCCAGCTGCATGGCGCCCCTCATCCCGCTGTAAGCGTCCGTCTGGGGGTCCAACTGCTCTGCGCCCCTCATGGCGCTGTAAGCGCCCGTCTGGGGGTCCAACTGTGCGGCGCCCCTCATGGCGCTGTAAGCGTCCGTCTGGGCGTCCATCTCCTCCGTGTACCTCATCGCGCCGCCAGTGCTTAGCTGGGGGTCCAGCTTTTTGGTGCCCCTCACTGAGCTGTAAGCGTCCTTCAGGGGGTCCAACAGCTCTGCGCCCCTCATGGCGCTGCAAGCGTCCTTCTGGGGGTCCAACTGCTCTGCGCCCCTCATGGCGCTGCAAGCGTCCTTCTGGGGGTCCAACTGCTCTGCGCCCCTCATGGCGCTGCAAGCGTCCTTCTGGGGGCCCAGCTGCTGGGCGCCCCTCATGGCGCTGCAAGCGTCCTTCTGGGGGTCCAACAGCTCTGCGCCCCTCATGGCGCTGCAAGCGTCCTTCTGGGGGCCCAGCTGCTCGGCGCCCCTCATCCCGCTGTAAGCGTCCTTCTGGGGGTCCAACAGCTCGGCGCCCCTCATGGCGCTGCAAGCGTCCTTCTGGGGGTCCAACAGCTCTGCGCCCCTCATGGCGCTGCAAGCGTCCTTCTGGGGGCCCAGCTGCTCGGCGCCCCTCATCCCGCTGTAAGCGTCCGTCTGGGCGTCCATCTCCTCCGTGTCCCTCCTCGCACCGCCGGTGCTCAGCTGGGCGTCCAACCTTTTGGTGCCCCTCATTGCGGTGTAAGCGTCCCTGTGGGCGTCCAACTTTTTGGTGCCCCTCAGCGCGCTGCCAGTGTTCACCTGGGCGTCCAGCTTTTTGGTGCTCCTCGTGGAGTTGTCAGCGTCCAGCTGGGCGTCCAACTCCTCGGTGCCCCTCATCGGGTTGTAAGCGTCCTTCTGGGAGTCCAACCTTTTGGTGCCCCTCAGCGCGCTGCCAGTGTTCCCCTGGGCGTCCAACTTTTTGGTGCTCCTCATGGAGTTGTAAGCGTCCAGCTGGGCGTCCAACTCCTCCGCAGAGATCTGTTGCTTTGAATTGCGTCCGGTGCCCCTGCCTGTAGCCCGGCTGCCTCCGCGGGCGCGACTCGGCGTGCCGCCGCCGCCAAAGCCTCCAGATCCTCGGTGTGGAGTCACCCCGCCTCTGTTGACACTGTGCACCGGCCTGCGCTGCGTGTGTATCTGCGAGGTGACGAGCTGGATGTTGAGGGGACGGCCATCCAAAGGGGCGCCGTGGTACTGTCTCATGGCTTCCAGGGCGTCTGCCTTCCGCGCAAAGTGCACGTGGGCTGTTCCCAGGCTGCGGCCGGAGCGGTCGTAGTGGACCCCGGCCTTCTTCAGAGGCCCGAACTCCGCAAACAGCTGCTGGACGTCCGCGTCGGACACTCCGAAGGCCAGGTTGGACAGAAGCAGCTTCCCCCCGGTCACCGGGCCGGCGCCCCTGCCCAAGCCCCTGCGGAAGCGGTCGTGTTGCCACTCGTCGGGAAGCTGTCTCGGCGGCCTGCTGTAGGGCGCCGGCCGGTTCCTGCCTGGGTCGAGGGCCGCCCGGTTCCGGAACGGCCCGCCGCCCCGGCTCACTGGTGCGGCGGTTTGCGCTCCGCCACTGCGGCCTCCCTGGGAGCCGGCCCGGCCTCGGTCCCGGCCTCGGTCCCTGCCCCCGCCGCGGCCGCCCCGCTGGCTCCGGTTCAGCCGAATGATGTCGTCCAGAGACATGTTGACTTTGTCGGCCATGGCGGGCCGGAATCGGGCTCGGATCGCGCGCTTGGCGCCGGAGCTGTTCCTGAGCGGGCACCAGATGTTGGGGTCCAGGCCCAGGGATTCGCAAAGGTGTGGACGGACTCCTCGCGGAAGCAGAAATGGCACGGAGACAGCTGTTCAGACGGAGACAGAGTTCAGACTCGCCTTCTTCAGGGGCTGAGAAGGTCTGCGAACCATAGACCCTGCGAGGTGCTGCCGCCCCTCCTTTTATAGTCCCAGAGCGGTGGTGGGTGGGAGGAGCCAGAGAGGCCCACCAATCAGCCGCTCCCAGGAATGAAGCGTCACCGTTTGGGAGACGCCAACTTTAGGGTGGGGCAGGTGGCGCATCTCCAGGAAAGGTGCTCCTGAAAGTGGCTGCGATGCCTGGGATGCCTGGGGTGCTTGACCGGCGGGCGCCTCTTGGGCAGGCTCCTCTGACCCGGGACCCGTGAAGAGTGTTGGCGGGTTTTATTTTACTTTATGTTTTTTTGTTTGTTTGTTTTGTTTTGTTTCTTATTTCTGTGCTCATTTCTCTTCATTCATTGCAATTGATTCTATCTCTCGGCAATGGACCGTGGCAAACATCGGTCCCATTTGCATTGGGAGGGGGGGAGCGGGAGGGGGGTGGGTTGTGCGGGGTGGGGGAGGGGGAGACCGGAGAAGACGCAAACCCACCGGACGTAGCGGCCCTTGGAGGTCATGGGAGGCAGAGGCTGAGGTGGATGTGAATAAAATGTGTATGCTTTCGTTACTTAGCTCGGAGCCCAGGACGCCAGAGGCCACCAGCAGTCAAACAGCCCCGTCAGAGAGCGGGGGTATGGATGTGTATGGATCTGTCCCTGTTCGTCAGTCTATGTTGTTCTCTGTATTCCACAAAAGAGTGAGATCATGTGGTATTCAATTTTCTCTGACTGGCGAATTTCACTGAGCATCATGCTCTCCAGTTCCATCCATGCTGGCAAGAATTCCTTCTTCTTCCCACTTCTTTTACCGCAGCGTAGTCTTCCACTGGGTAGATGTACCACAGCTGTGTGTGTGTTCGTGTTCGCGTTTACTGCATTTCTGTGAAATGTTCCCGCCACCCCCCCCCCCACTCCCCACCCCACGCGCCCACGCCCCTAGAGGCATATCCCTGGAGGCATCTCCCTACAGAAAAGCAGCTTAGGGTTTGGCCCCTCCCTTGGGCGGACCCAGGTGCCGATGGCACCTTGAGGGCTTCCAGTGTGGTGGGAGCAGGGACACCTTGCAGGTGACATGAACCCATCTCTGGAAGAGGACGCTGAGGCTGAGGCAGGTGAAATTGATTTGCATAAACGGGTCAGTTCTCAGGAAGACCGGAAGCTGGAGTTGAAGGAGTTGAGGGCCAGGGCGAGGGTACCCGTCTGAACAGGGTGAAGAGTGGGGGCCCAGGGAGAGAATGCCATCTGTCTGCAGTCAAACAGCTTAGCCCTACCGAGGGAGGGCATGGCTCATCCCTGTGTCTGTGGGGCCCTTCGGAGCAGGGTCTGAGGGCGGCGAGGGCTCGTCCGTGCGTGACTGCGGACGTAAACACACAGTCACGCACAGACACTTCTTGATCTGAATGGTCCGTCGGCATCCATGAGCACCCTTCAGCCCCTGCGTTCTCGTAGGCGGCGCGCCCCCTGCTTGCTTGTCCTTCCCCCCTCAGGTCAAGTCCGGGCACCTGTGTCTGCCTTCCCCAGAGGTGGCTGCGGGAGGGTGACTTGCATTAGCGCTACTCGACCAGCAGAGGGCGGGACGGGCTCTTACGCCATGCTTGGGCTGGGCCCTCTGGTCCAGCTCCCTCTCTGGATGAACGCTCAGGCCCCTGTCCAGAGACCAAGTCCGGGCCGGGCCACATGGGCTTGCCGAAGGGTCTAAAGCATTGAAAGGCTGGATCAATGTCATTACTAAGGAGAGTTGTGGTTTTCTTTATTATTATTTGTGTGTGTGTGTCTCTCTGTGTGTGTGTGTGTGTGTGTGTGTGTGTGTGTGTGTGTGTTTTGGCAGGGTTGTTTTTTTTTTCTTTTAAGAAGTTGTGTTTGTGTGTGTGTGTGTGTGTGTGTGTGTGTGTGTGTGTGTGTTTAATTTTAAGAGGAGGGTTTTTGCCTGTTTGTTTGTTTTGTTTTTTCAACCAAGTCAGAAGGTCAAATCTTCAAAGTGCATGCAAGCTGCTCCTCCCAGGGGGTCCGGACTGAATGTTCGAGGGCATCCCCAGGAAGGCCTGCGGGGATGGTGCCTCCACATCCTGGAAGGTGTTCTGGACTCTGCCGAACAGGGTGAAGTATTTTGGCGACAGCCAGAGGAACCCGAAGTGGTTCTCATCGAACGGGATGAAGACTCCAGGGCGGCGCCTGGCGAAGACAAAGGTAGGTAAGTGCACACTAACGGTTTCCACGACATAGAAACACATCCTGCTGGTTCTGGGGGGTGATTCTGGTCTCTCGAGCCCACGTCCACAGCCAGAAGAAACGGAACAGGCGGCTCCCCCGAAGCTGCAGCCCTGGACTCCCCGACGCTGGGCTGGGCTCTGCCAGCCATGGCCCTGGCTTTCCTCAGTCCCGGGTTCTTGCGGCTGCGGCTGCGGCTGCTGCTCCCGGATCACCTGCTTGCCAGTCTCCTGGACCACACGGAAGAGCCCTTTGAAGTTGCGGAAGATCTCGCCATCTGGCAGGTGGATGCAGCGCATGAGGTGGATCTCTAACTTAGTGTTCGTGCACCGTCCCGAGATGTGGGGGACCCTGGCATACTTCCCGCCATTTTGGCTCCAGTGACTTGGCAGCCGGCATTTCGCTTTTATATATATATATATATATATATATATATATATATATATATATATAATGATTTTTTTACAGTGTGGAAGGAAGAGGGATAGAGAATTAGAAATTAGAAACCTCAAAGATGGAGAAACCTCAATCAGCTGCCTCCTGCAGACCTCCTACTGGGGATGTGCCCACAACCGAGGTATATGCCCTGGACTGGAATCGGACCTGGGACCCTTTGGTCCGCACGCCGATGCTCTGTCCACGGAGCCAAACCAGTCAGCCGCCATTTTGAAAGGGCAAAGGTCAATCCCTCTCTTTTACCCTCTCCCCGCCGCCCCAAATCCCCGCGTTTTAACTTCCCCGTTTTAATAGCACAAAATAATACGAGTACAAAACATTGTACAAGTATACTTTTTACTACACAAAGGTGGATTAATACCTTTGTGTTGTTGGTGCGGGTGCGGGTGCGGGTGCGGGTGCGGGTGCAGGGGGGCGTGGGGGGAGGTGTGTGGGTGTGGGTGTGGGTGTGGGTGTGCTTCTGCGTGTGCGCGTGCGCGTCTGTGTGTGTAAATCCACAGTCATGCACGGACACTTCTTGATCTGAATGGTCCGTCGGCATCCATGACCACCCTTCGGCCCCTGCCTTCTTGCAGACAGCGTGCCCCCTGCTCGTCCTTCCCCGCTCCGGTCAAGTCCAGGCACCTGGCTCCGGCTGCAGGAGGGTGGCTTGCTTTGGCACTTCTCGGCCAGCCGAGGGCGGGACCAGCGCTTCGGCCCAGGCCCCAGTCAACCCAATCTCTGTTATCCACAGCCAAAGACTATGTCAGGGCCGGGCCAGCTGGTCGACCGCCCCTCCCCCACCCCCACCCCCCACCCCCCTCCCCCCTCCCTCTGTGGATGAATGGCCAGGCCCCCGCCCAGAGACCAGGTTCGGGCCTGGCCATCTGGGCTTGCCGAAGCGTCAGAACGGTGAAAGGCTGGATCAGCGTGTTTTCTATGGAGGTTTTTTGTTTGTTTTCCTTTTTTTTTTTTTTTTGGTGTTTTTTTTTTTTTTTTTTTTGGAGGTTTTTGTTTTGTTTTGTTTTTATGATTTTTGTTGTTCTTGAGGGAAGTAGTTTTTTTGTTTGTTTGTTTGTTTGGTTGGTTGGTTGGTCGGTTGCTTTTGTCTACACCCATTTCTGTTTATTATGGCCAAGGTGAAAAGGCCAGCTCCTCCACAACAGCAACGAGTAAAATTTATCCCCAAAATGACGAGGTACAACACAGGTCTTTTTCGGAATTGTTTAATAAAATAAACGTTAAAGAAAAAAACTTTGCATGAGTTTTAAATCCTATTTCAAAACAGAAGAAACAACTGCCCAATTGGCCACAGGTCCCGGCCAGCCCGCCCTCCGGAAGCACCGCGAGACGATTTCCAGGCCTAGCTCCACCACGCACTCACTGGCTTGGTGGTGCTTTAGGTGGTGTCCATCACGGCGTCGTAAGCGTCCACCTGGGCGTCCAAATCCTCGGTGTCCATCACCGTGTCGTAAGCGTCCAGCAGGGCGTCCTCCAACTCCTCGGTGTCCATCACCGTGTCGTAAGCGTCCAGCAGGGCGTCCTCCAACTCCTCGGTGCCCCTCATCGCGCTGCAAGCATCCTTCTGGGGGCCCAGCTGCTCGGCGCCCCTCATCGCGCTGCAAGCGTCCTCCTGGGGGCCCAGCTGCATGGCGCCCCTCATCCCGCTGTAAGCGTCCGTCTGGGGGTCCAACTGCTCTGCGCCCCTCATGGCGCTGTAAGCGCCCGTCTGGGGGTCCAACTGTGCGGCGCCCCTCATGGCGCTGTAAGCGTCCGTCTGGGCGTCCATCTCCTCCGTGTACCTCATCGCGCCGCCAGTGCTTAGCTGGGGGTCCAGCTTTTTGGTGCCCCTCACTGAGCTGTAAGCGTCCTTCAGGGGGTCCAACAGCTCTGCGCCCCTCATGGCGCTGCAAGCGTCCTTCTGGGGGTCCAACTGCTCTGCGCCCCTCATGGCGCTGCAAGCGTCCTTCTGGGGGTCCAACTGCTCTGCGCCCCTCATGGCGCTGCAAGCGTCCTTCTGGGGGCCCAGCTGCTGGGCGCCCCTCATGGCGCTGCAAGCGTCCTTCTGGGGGTCCAACAGCTCTGCGCCCCTCATGGCGCTGCAAGCGTCCTTCTGGGGGCCCAGCTGCTCGGCGCCCCTCATCCCGCTGTAAGCGTCCTTCTGGGGGTCCAACAGCTCGGCGCCCCTCATGGCGCTGCAAGCGTCCTTCTGGGGGTCCAACAGCTCTGCGCCCCTCATGGCGCTGCAAGCGTCCTTCTGGGGGCCCAGCTGCTCGGCGCCCCTCATCCCGCTGTAAGCGTCCGTCTGGGCGTCCATCTCCTCCGTGTCCCTCCTCGCACCGCCGGTGCTCAGCTGGGCGTCCAACCTTTTGGTGCCCCTCATTGCGGTGTAAGCGTCCCTGTGGGCGTCCAACTTTTTGGTGCCCCTCAGCGCGCTGCCAGTGTTCACCTGGGCGTCCAGCTTTTTGGTGCTCCTCGTGGAGTTGTCAGCGTCCAGCTGGGCGTCCAACTCCTCGGTGCCCCTCATCGGGTTGTAAGCGTCCTTCTGGGAGTCCAACCTTTTGGTGCCCCTCAGCGCGCTGCCAGTGTTCCCCTGGGCGTCCAACTTTTTGGTGCTCCTCATGGAGTTGTAAGCGTCCAGCTGGGCGTCCAACTCCTCCGCAGAGATCTGTTGCTTTGAATTGCGTCCGGTGCCCCTGCCTGTAGCCCGGCTGCCTCCGCGGGCGCGACTCGGCGTGCCGCCGCCGCCAAAGCCTCCAGATCCTCGGTGTGGAGTCACCCCGCCTCTGTTGACACTGTGCACCGGCCTGCGCTGCGTGTGTATCTGCGAGGTGACGAGCTGGATGTTGAGGGGACGGCCATCCAAAGGGGCGCCGTGGTACTGTCTCATGGCTTCCAGGGCGTCTGCCTTCCGCGCAAAGTGCACGTGGGCTGTTCCCAGGCTGCGGCCGGAGCGGTCGTAGTGGACCCCGGCCTTCTTCAGAGGCCCGAACTCCGCAAACAGCTGCTGGACGTCCGCGTCGGACACTCCGAAGGCCAGGTTGGACAGAAGCAGCTTCCCCCCGGTCACCGGGCCGGCGCCCCTGCCCAAGCCCCTGCGGAAGCGGTCGTGTTGCCACTCGTCGGGAAGCTGTCTCGGCGGCCTGCTGTAGGGCGCCGGCCGGTTCCTGCCTGGGTCGAGGGCCGCCCGGTTCCGGAACGGCCCGCCGCCCCGGCTCACTGGTGCGGCGGTTTGCGCTCCGCCACTGCGGCCTCCCTGGGAGCCGGCCCGGCCTCGGTCCCGGCCTCGGTCCCTGCCCCCGCCGCGGCCGCCCCGCTGGCTCCGGTTCAGCCGAATGATGTCGTCCAGAGACATGTTGACTTTGTCGGCCATGGCGGGCCGGAATCGGGCTCGGATCGCGCGCTTGGCGCCGGAGCTGTTCCTGAGCGGGCACCAGATGTTGGGGTCCAGGCCCAGGGATTCGCAAAGGTGTGGACGGACTCCTCGCGGAAGCAGAAATGGCACGGAGACAGCTGTTCAGACGGAGACAGAGTTCAGGCTCGCCTTCTTCAGGGGCTGAGAAGGTCTGCGAACCATAGACCCTGCGAGGTGCTGCCGCCCCTCCTTTTATAGTCCCAGAGCGGTGGTGGGTGGGAGGAGCCAGAGAGGCCCACCAATCAGCCGCTCCCAGGAATGAAGCGTCACCGTTTGGGAGACGCCAACTTTAGGGTGGGGCAGGTGGCGCATCTCCAGGAAAGGTGCTCCTGAAAGTGGCTGCGATGCCTGGGATGCCTGGGGTGCTTGACCGGCGGGCGCCTCTTGGGCAGGCTCCTCTGACCCGGGACCCGTGAAGAGTGTTGGCGGGTTTTATTTTACTTTATGTTTTTTTGTTTGTTTGTTTTGTTTTGTTTCTTATTTCTGTGCTCATTTCTCTTCATTCATTGCAATTGATTCTATCTCTCGGCAATGGACCGTGGCAAACATCGGTCCCATTTGCATTGGGAGGGGGGGAGCGGGAGGGGGGTGGGTTGTGCGGGGTGGGGGAGGGGGAGACCGGAGAAGACGCAAACCCACCGGACGTAGCGGCCCTTGGAGGTCATGGGAGGCAGAGGCTGAGGTGGATGTGAATAAAATGTGTATGCTTTCGTTACTTAGCTCGGAGCCCAGGACGCCAGAGGCCACCAGCAGTCAAACAGCCCCGTCAGAGAGCGGGGGTATGGATGTGTATGGATCTGTCCCTGTTCGTCAGTCTATGTTGTTCTCTGTATTCCACAAAAGAGTGAGATCATGTGGTATTCATTTTTCTCTGACTGGCGAATTTCACTGAGCATCATGCTCTCCAGTTCCATCCATGCTGGCAAGAATTCCTTCTTCTTCCCACTTCTTTTACCGCAGCGTAGTCTTCCACTGGGTAGATGTACCACAGCTGTGTGTGTGTTCGTGTTCGCGTTTACTGCATTTCTGTGAAATGTTCCCGCCGCCCCCCCCCCCCCCACTCCCCACCCCACGCGCCCACGCCCCTAGAGGCATATCCCTGGAGGCATCTCCCTACAGAAAAGCAGCTTAGGGTTTGGCCCCTCCCTTGGGCGGACCCGGGTGCCGATGGCACCTTGAGGGCTTCCAGTGTGGTGGGAGCAGGGACACCTTGCAGGTGACATGAACCCATCTCTGGAAGAGGACGCTGAGGCTGAGGCAGGTGAAATTGATTTGCATAAACGGGTCAGTTCTCAGGAAGACCGGAAGCTGGAGTTGAAGGAGTTGAGGGCCAGGGCGAGGGTACCCGTCTGAACAGGGTGAAGAGTGGGGGCCCAGGGAGAGAATGCCATCTGTCTGCAGTCAAACAGCTTAGCCCTACCGAGGGAGGGCATGGCTCATCCCTGTGTCTGTGGGGCCCTTCGGAGCAGGGTCTGAGGGCGGCGAGGGCTCGTCCGTGCGTGACTGCGGACGTAAACACACAGTCACGCACAGACACTTCTTGATCTGAATGGTCCGTCGGCATCCATGAGCACCCTTCAGCCCCTGCGTTCTCGTAGGCGGCGCGCCCCCTGCTTGCTTGTCCTTCCCCCCTCAGGTCAAGTCCGGGCACCTGTGTCTGCCTTCCCCAGAGGTGGCTGCGGGAGGGTGACTTGCATTAGCGCTACTCGACCAGCAGAGGGCGGGACGGGCTCTTACGCCATGCTTGGGCTGGGCCCTCTGGTCCAGCTCCCTCTCTGGATGAACGCTCAGGCCCCTGTCCAGAGACCAAGTCCGGGCCGGGCCACATGGGCTTGCCGAAGGGTCTAAAGCATTGAAAGGCTGGATCAATGTCATTACTAAGGAGAGTTGTGGTTTTCTTTATTATTATTTGTGTGTGTGTGTCTCTGTGTGTGTGTGTGTGTGTGTGTGTGTGTGTGTGTTTTGGCAGGGTTGTTTTTTTTTTTCTTTTAAGAAGTTGTGTTTGTGTGTGTGTGTGTGTGTGTGTGTGTGTGTGTGTGTGTGTTTAATTTTAAGAGGAGGGTTTTTGCCTGTTTGTTTGTTTTGTTTTTTCAACCAAGTCAGAAGGTCAAATCTTCAAAGTGCATGCAAGCTGCTCCTCCCAGGGGGTCCGGACTGAATGTTCGAGGGCATCCCCAGGAAGGCCTGCGGGGATGGTGCCTCCACATCCTGGAAGGTGTTCTGGACTCTGCCGAACAGGGTGAAGTATTTTGGCGACAGCCAGAGGAACCCGAAGTGGTTCTCATCGAACGGGATGAAGACTCCAGGGCGGCGCCTGGCGAAGACAAAGGTAGGTAAGTGCACACTAACGGTTTCCACGACATAGAAACACATCCTGCTGGTTCTGGGGGGTGATTCTGGTCTCTCGAGCCCACGTCCACAGCCAGAAGAAACGGAACAGGCGGCTCCCCCGAAGCTGCAGCCCTGGACTCCCCGACGCTGGGCTGGGCTCTGCCAGCCATGGCCCTGGCTTTCCTCAGTCCCGGGTTCTTGCGGCTGCGGCTGCGGCTGCTGCTCCCGGATCACCTGCTTGCCAGTCTCCTGGACCACACGGAAGAGCCCTTTGAAGTTGCGGAAGATCTCGCCATCTGGCAGGTGGATGCAGCGCATGAGGTGGATCTCTAACTTAGTGTTCGTGCACCGTCCCGAGATGTGGGGGACCCTGGCATACTTCCCGCCATTTTGGCTCCAGTGACTTGACAGCCGGCATTTCGCTTTTATATATATATATATATATATATATATATATATATATATATATATATAATGATTTTTTTACAGTGTGGAAGGAAGAGGGATAGAGAATTAGAAATTAGAAACCTCAAAGATGGAGAAACCTCAATCAGCTGCCTCCTGCAGACCTCCTACTGGGGATATGCCCACAACCGAGGTATATGCCCTCGGCTGGAATCGGACCTGGGACCCTTTGGTCCTCACGCCGATGCTCTGTCCACAGAGCCAAACCAGTCAGCCGCCATTTTGAAAGGGCAAAGGTCAATCCCTCTCTTTTACCCTTTCCCTGCCACCCCAAATCCCGTTTTTTAATTTCCCCGTTGGAATAGCTCAAAATACAAGTACAAAACATTGTACAAGTATACTTCTTACTACACAAAGGTGGATTAATACCTTTGTGCTGTTGTTGTTGGGGTGTGTGTGGGGGGGTGGTGGGTGCAGGGGGGTAGTGGGGGGAGGTGTGTGGGTGTGGGTGTGGGTGTGCTTCTGCATGTGCATGTGCGCGTCCTTGTTTGTAAATCCGCATTCACGCATGGACACTTCTTGATCTGAATGGTCTGTCGGCATCCATGAGCACCCTTCGGCCCCTGCCTTCTTGCAGACAGCGTGCCTCCTGCTCGTTCATCCCGGCTCCCGTCAAGTCCAGGCACCTGGCTCCAGCTGCAGGAGGCGGGACCATCTCTTCGGCCCCGGCTCCAGTCAACCCAAGCTCTGTTATCCACAGCAAAGACTATGCCAGAGGAAGGGAGAGGGATAGAGAGTTAGAAACATCCATGAGATAGAAACATCAATCAGCTGCCTCCTGCACACCCCCTACTGGGGATGTGCCTGCAACCACAGTACATGCCCTTGACCAGAATCGAACCTGGGACTCCTCAGTCTGAAGGCTGACGCTCTATCCACTGAGCCAAACCAGTCAGGGCATGAACTGTATTTCAAACAAACCGGTGATACCGGAACTGTGAGCAGAAATTGTCCCCGGAGTCTCATCTCCCAGGAGGGAGATTCACATGGGCTATCCGCATGCCTTCTGCTCTCCCCTAATGTCGGCTAACGCTGCTCCCTGTGGTGCTGCTCTCTGATTAGTTCCTGGCCTTTTTGCAACATTGTTTGTCACTTGCAAGAAAAACATCCTCATTTCAAAAAAACCTGTGTTTCTGCTATCCATCATGTTTTCCTGCCATCCTGTTGCCTGCAAAACACATTTTTGGTTTGTTTGAGCCCATTCCTCCTCTCCCACCCTCCCCTCTCCATCCAATTCTGCTCTAACTCCTTTCACTGTGGTGCTCACTTCATGGGCTGAGAGGGGAACTGGGTCATAGAGACGCGGGAGTTTTGGACTGGAACAGGCAGTGTCCCTCTGGGCAGGATGGTCCCTGGGTTCTTTGTCTTTGGAGTCGATCAATGAATCCACGAAAGGAAGGTGGTATAGACAAGGTGGAAATGTATTGAAGAACAAATGCAGACTCCCATGAGGCAGGGGGAAAGACTCTCATTGCACAGACTCCCGCATGGGGAGGGAAAGACTCTCACAGCACAGACTCCCATGTGGGGAGGGAAAGACTCTCACAGCACAGACTCCCGAGTGGGGGAGGGAAAGACTCTCACAGAACAGACTCCTGTGTGGGGGAGGGGGAAAGACTCACAGCACAGACTCCCGCGTGGGGAGGGTAAGAGTTCCATTGAGTTCCTTTTCCCTGTGGCCTATAAAGGCTGCAGATCCTGGTGCCTTTATATCCCACCTGATTGGTCACTATTTCCTTGGACTGGTTACTTATAGCAACTTCTGAGCTCAAAGGTTGAACCTCACAGGGACTCGTGATGTCCCCCCGCCTCCCCCTCCTTCCTTATAGTTTTCCTATTCCCTCTGGGCTTTCTTCTTCTGGATGAGGGGTTCCTTCCCTTAATTTTGTAAATATAGAGTCTATATTATAGACCTTCCCCTGTTCCCAGCTCCTCATTCTATGGGATGCACCTGTTGCAGCTTTTAAGCTCCCCCATTGTATGGAAATTTACATGCCGCTGCTCTACAGATCTGTATTTTTGTCATGGTCCCCTTAACTTCTAATATTTCTGAAAGTTCCTAAACCTGTCTGTTTCAAACCTAAAAATCCACATTTCAATAGTTTCAATAGAGAAGAAAAAGCGCCGTGGGATGGAGCCACAGAAACAGGAGGAAACCAGGGATGTGACCCGGGGCCTCTCCCCGCAGCCCCGCCCTGGCCACTAGTGCTGCCCCGTCCGCCCGCAGGTCCTCTCCCCATCACCACAGTGCAGGCTGCCTCCCTAACCAGTTACAGGCTACCTTGAAACAAACCCGGCTTGAACTGAGCAAGTCCACGTATACCCAGCTTTTTATACAATATCTTCTCTTCCTTATGATTTTCTTAACCCTTTGTACACCATAAGCATCTACAGATGCTGTGGGGATGGTTTCCGTTTTGGACACGTGGCAGTTACCTGGTTAATAACATGTTCTCTCTAACTCACTTTTTAAAAAAAAATTCTTTATTGGTTAAGGTATTACAAATGTGTCCTCATTTCCCATTAACCCCCAACCTCCCCCCACCAATGCTCTCATCCCCCTGTTGTCTGTGTCCATTGGTTTGGCCCATATGCATGCATACAAGTCCTTTGGTTGATTTCTTCCCCTCACCCCCTCGATCCCCTATTTTCCCTCTAGGGATTGATAGTCTGATCGCTGTTTATCTGTCTCTGGATCTATCCCTGTACATCAGTCTACGTTGTTTTCTGTATTCCACAAATGAGTGAGATCATGTAGTACTTATCTTTCTCTGACTGGCTTATTTCACTTAGTATGATGCTCTTCAGTTCCATCCATGCTTTTGCAAATGGTAATAATTCCTTCTTTTTTACCGCAGCATAGTATTCCATTGTGTAGATGTACCACAGTTCTATAATCTACTCATCTGCTGATGGACACTTAGGCTATTTCCAAATCTTAACTATGGTGAATTGTGCTGCTACGAACATAGGGGTGCATATATCCTTTCTGATTGGTGTTTCTGGCTTCTTGGGATATATTCCTAGAAGAGGAATCACTGGGTCAAATGGGAGTTCCATTTTTAGTTTTTTGAGGAAACTCCATACTGTTCTCCACAGTGGCTGCACCAGTCTGCATTCCCACCAGCAGTGCACAAGTGTTCCTTTTTCTCCACATCCTCTCCAGCACTTGTCGTTTGTTGATTTGTTGATGATAGCCATTCTGACAGGTGTGAGATGATACTGCATTGTCGTTTTGATTTGCATCTCTCAGATTATTAGTGACTTTGAGCATGTTTTCATATGTCTTTCTGTCTTCTGTAAGTCCTCTTTTGAAAAGTGTCTATTTAGGTCCATTGTCTATTTTTTTTTATTGGATTGTTTATCTTCCTTTTGTTAAGTTGCATGAGTTCCCTGTAAATGTTGAAGATTAAACCTTTATTGGTGATATCATTGGCAAATATGTTCTCCCATGCAATGGGCTTTCTTGTTTTTTTGTTAATGGTTTCCTTTGCTGTGCAGAAGCTTTTTATTTTGATGTATTTTGAAATTTGAAATTTGTTTATTTTCTCTTTAGTTTCCATTGCCCTAGGAGCAGTATCAGAGAAGAAATTCTTTCGGCATATGCTTGCAATTTTGTTGCCTGTGGATTCCTCTAGTATTTTTTATGGTTTCCCATCTTATGCTTAAGTCCTTTATCCATTTTGAGTTTATTTTTGTGTATGGTGTGAGTTGGTGATCTAGTTTCATCTTTTTGCATGTATCTGTCCAGTTTTCCCAACACCATTTATTGAAAAAACTGTCTTGACTCCATTGTATGCTCTTGCCTCCTTTGTCTAATATTAATTGGGCATAGTGGTTTGGGTCGATTTCTGGGTTCTCTATTCTATTCCATTGATCTATACGTCTGTTTTTGTGCCAGTACCAAGCTGTTTTAAGAACAGTGGCTTTGTAATACAACTTGATATCTGGTATTGAGATCCCACCTACTTTGTTCTTCTTTCTCAGGATTCCTGCAGCTATTCAGGGTCTTTTTTTATTCCAGATGAATTTTTGAAACGTTCGTTCTAGATCTTTGAAATATGCTGTTGGGAATTTAATGAATATTGCATTGAATCTATAGATTGCTTTGGGTAGTAAGGACATTTTGATGATGTTGATTCTACCAATCCATGAACACAGTATGTTCTTCCATCTGTTTATGTCTTCTTCTATCTCTTTTTTCAGTGTCCTGTAGTTTTTCACATATAAGTCTTTTATCTCCTTAGTTAAGTTTATTCCTAGGTGTCTTAATTTTTTTTTGTGCGATGGTAAATGGGATTGCTTTTTTAGTCTCCCTTTCTGTAAGTTCACTATTGGTGTAAAGAAATGCCTTAAATTATTTCTTGGCATTAATTTTGTATCCTGCTACATTGCCAAATTCATTGATTAAGTCTAATCATTTTCTGATGGAGTCTTTAGGGTTTTCTATGTACAGTATCATGTCATCTGCAAATGAGGAAAGTTTTACTTCTTCTTTTCCAATTTGGATGCCTTTTATTTCTTCTTCTTGTCTAATTGCAATGGCTAGTGCTTCCAGTACTATATTGAACAGGAGTGGTGAGAGTGGGCATCCCTGCCTTGTTCCTGTTTTTAGGGGAAATGGTTTTAGTTTTTGCCCATTGATTATGATGTTGGTCATATATGGCTTTTATTATGTTTGATCCTTCTATTCCCACCTTGCTGAGAGTTTTTATCAAGAACCTTCTGGATTGAGTTATGGAAGATTGTATTTTTTCTAGGAATATGTCCATTTCCTCCAGGTTGTCTAGTTTGTTAGAGTTGTTCATAGTATTTTTTAACAATTCTTTGAATTTCTATGGGGTCTGTTGTTATTTTGCCTCTTTCATTTCTGATTTTGTTTATTTGAGTCCTCTCTCTTGGCTTCTTGGAGAACCTGGATAGAGGCTCACCAATCTTGTTTATCCTTTCAAAGAACAGCTCTTGGTTTCATTGATCTTTTGTATTGTTTTTTTTTTTTGGTCTCTATGTCATTTATTTCTGCTCTGATTTTTATTACCTCCTTCCTTCTGCTAACTCTGGGCTTTTCTTATTGCTCTCTTTCTAATTCTTTGAGTTGTAGAGTTAGATGATTTACTATCATTTTTTTCTTGCTTTTTGATGTAGGCCTGTAGTGCTATAAACATCCCTATCAGGACTGCTTTCCTTGTGTCCCATAGGTTTTGGATTGTTGTGTTTTCATTGTCATTAGTTTCCAGGGTGTTTATAATTTCTTCTTTGATCTTATTGTTAACCCAATCATTATTTAGTAGCATGCTATTCAGCATCTAAGTGTTTGAGTTTTTTGGATTGTTTTTATTGTAGTTTATTTCTTTTTTCTGTTTGTTTGTTGTTGTTTTTCACATTCAGATTTTATTTTTAAAGTATTTTTTAATTGTTTTATTGCTTAAAGTATTACAGAGTATTACATATGTCTCCTTTTTTTCCTGCCCTCAACAATCCCCCAGCCTCCTCGACCCCCCAGTGTCTTATGTCCATTGGTTATGCTTATATGCATGCATACAAGTCCATTGGTTGATCTCTTACCACCACCACCCCCCGCCCCTCAACCCTCCCTGGGTTTCCCGCTGTAGTTTGACAGTCTGTTTGAGGCAGCTCTGCCTCTGTATCTATTTTTGTTCATAAGTTTATAATGGTCTTTATTATCCATGAGTGAGTGAGATCATGTGGTGTTTTTCCTTCATTGACTAGCTTATTTCACTTAGCATAATGCTCTCTAGTTCCATCCATGCCGTTGCAAATGGTAAAAGTTCCTTCTTTTTTATAGCAGCATAGTATTCCATCGTGTATATGTACCACAGTTTTCTAATCCATTCATCTACTGATGGGCACTTAGGCTGTTTCCAGATCTTAGTTATGGTGAATTGTGCTGCTATGAACATATGGGTGCATGTATCCTTTTTGATTGGTGTTTCTGGTTTCTTGGGATATATTCCTAGAAGTGAGATCACAGGATCAAATGGGAGTTCCATTTTTAGTTTTTTGAGGAAACTCAATACTGTCTTCCATAGTGGCTGTACCAGTCTGCATTCCCACCAGCAGTGCACGAGTGTTCCCTTTTCTCCACATCCTCTCCAGCACTTGTCGTTTGTTGATTTGTTGATGATAGCCAGTCTGACAGGTGTGAGATGGTACCTCATTGTGGTTTTGATTTGCATCTCTCGGATGATTAGTGACTTTGAGCATGTTTTCATATGTCTCTTGGCTTTCTGAATGTCCTCTTTTGAAAGGTGTCTATTTAGATCCTTTGCCCATTTTTTTATTGGATTGTTTATCTTCCTTTTGTTAAGTTATATGAGTTCCCCATAAATTCTGGAGATTAGGCCCTTATCAGATATAACATTGGCAAATATGTTTTCCCATGCAGTGGGCTTTCTTGTTGATGGTTTCTTTTGCTGTGCAGAAGCTTTTTATTTTGATGTAGTCCCATTTGTTTATTTTCTCTTTAATTTCCAATGCCCTAGGAGCTGTATCAGTGAAGAAATTGCTTCAGCATATGTCTGAGATTTTGTTGCCTTTGGATTCTTCTAGTATTTTTATGGTTTAGTGTCATACATTTAAGTCCTTTATCCATTTTGAGTTTATTTTTGTGTATGGTGTAAGTTGGTGGTCTAGTTTCATTTTCTTGCATGTATCCGTCCAATTTTCCCAACTCCATTTATTGAAGAGACTATATTGACTCCATTGTATGTTCTTGCCTCCTTCGTCAAATATTAATTGAGCATATTGGTTCAGGCCGATTTCTGGGCTTTCTGTTCTATTCCATTGATCTATATGTCTGTTCTTGTGCCAATACCAGGCAGTTTTGAGAACAGTGGCTTTGTAATACAGCTTGATATCTGGTATTGAGATCCCACCTACTTTGTTCCTTCTCAGGATCGCTGCAGCTATTCGGGGTCTTTTTTATTCCAGATGAATTTTTGGAGAGTTCATTCTAGGCCTGTGAAATATGCCATTGGTATTTTAATTGGAAGTGCATTGAATTTATAGATTGCTTTGGGTAGTATGGACATTGTAATGATGTTAATTCTACCAATCCAAGAACATGGTATGTTCTTCCATCTGTTTATGTCTTCCTCTATCTCTTTTTTCAACATCCTGTAGTTTTCTGAGTAGAGGTCTTTTACCTCTTTAGTTAAGTTTATTCCTAGGTAGCTTAATTTTTTTGGTGCGATGGTAAACGGGATTGTTTTTATAATCTCTCTTTCTGAAAGTTCACTATTGGTGTATAGAAATGCCTCAGATTTCTTGGCATTAATTTTGTATCCTGCTACATTGCTGAATTCACTTACTAAGTCTAATAGTTTTCTTTTCCAATTTGGATGCCTTTTATTTCTTCTTTTCCAATTTGGATGCCTTTTATTTCTTCTTCTTGTCTAATTGCAATGGCTAGTACTTCCAGTACTATGTTGAACAGGAGTGGTGAGAGTGGGCATCCCTGTCTTGTTCCTGTTTTTAAGGGAAATGGTGTTAGTTTTTGTCCATTGAGTATGATATTGTCTGTAGGTTTGTCATATATGGCTTTTATTATGCTGAGGTATGATCCTTCTATTCCTACCTTGCTGAGAGTTTTTATCAAAAATGGGTGTTAGATTTTGTCAAATGCTTTCTCTGCATCAATTGATATGACCATGTGGTTTTTTTCTTTCAATTTGTTTATGTGATGTATCACGTTTATTGATTTGCGGATATTGTACCATCCTTGCATCCCTGGGATAAATCCTACTTGGTCATGGTGTATGATCTTTCTGATGTACTGCTGGACCTGATTTGCTAGAATTTTGTTGAGTATTTTTGTCATCTATGTTTACGAGGGATATTGGTCTGTAATTCTCTTTCATTGTGTTGTCTTTACCTGGTTTTGGTATTAGGGTGATGCTGGCTTCATAGAATGATCTGGGAAGTGTTCCTTCCTCTTGGATTTTTTGTAGTAGTCTGAGGAGGATAGGTTTTAGTTCTTCCTTGAATGTTTGGTAAAACTCCCCTGTGAAGCCGTCTGGTCCTGGGCTTTTGTTTGCTGGGAGCTTTTTGATTACTGCTTCAATTTCTTCCATAGTTATTGGCCTGTTGAGATTTTTGATTCTTCCTGATTGAGTTTGGAATGTTGTATTTTTCTTGGAATATGTCCATTTCCTCCAGGTTGTCTAATTTGTTGGAGTAGAGTTGTCCATAGTACTGTTTAACACTCATTTGTATTTCTGTGGGGTCTGTTGTTATTTTGCCTCTTTCATTTCTGATTTTGTTTATTTGGGTCCTCTCTCTTTGCGTCTTAGTGAGCCTGGCTAGAGGTTCATCAATCTTGTTTATCCTTTCAAAGAACAGCTCTTGGTTTCATTGATCTTTTGTGTTGTTGTGTTTTTTTTGTGTTTTTTTTTGTCTCTATGTCATTGATTTCTGCTCTAATCTTTATTATCTCCTTCCTTCTGCTCACTCTGGGGTTTTCTTGTTGCTCTCTTTCTAATTCTTTGAGTTGTAGAGTTAGATGATTTACTACCATTTTTTCTTGTTTTTTGAGATAGGCCTGTAGAGCTATAAACTTCCCTCTCAGGACTGCTTTCATTGTGTCCCATAGGTTTTGGATTGTTGTGTTTTCATTGTCATTAGTTTCAGGATGTTTTTAATTTCTTCTTTGATCTCATTGGTAACCCAATCAATATTTAATAACATGCTATTCAGCTTCCAAGTGTTTTAGTATTTTGGGTTGTTTTTATTGTAGTTTATTTCTAATATTTTGCCATTGTGGTATGAGAAGATGCTTGGTATGATTTCAATCTTTTTGAATTTGGGGAGACTTTGTTTGTGACCCAATATGTAGTCTAGTTTTGAATATGACCCATGAGCACTTGAGAAGAATGTATATTCCATGGCTTTGGGGTGAAATGTTCTGAAGATGTCAATTAAGTCCATCTGATCTAGTGAGTCATTTAGGATTGCTGTTTCTTTGCTGATTGTTTTTCTAGAGGATTTATTCAGTGATGTCAGTGGTGTATTAAAGTCCCCTACTATGATTGTATTGTTGTCAATCTCTCCTTTGATATCTTCCAGGAGTTTTTTTATGTATTTGGGTGTTCCTACATTGGATGCATATATGTTTATCAGGGTTATATCTTCTTGTTGTATTGATCCCTTTAGTATTATGAAGTGGCCTTCCTTATCTCTTATTATGACCTTCACTTTGATGTCTATTTTGTCCGATATAAGTATTGCTACCCCAGCTTTCTTTTCATTTCCATTTGCCTGAAAGATATTTTTCCATCCCTTCACTTTCAGTCTGTGTGAGTCCCTTGTTCTGAGGTGGGTCTCTTGTAGACAGCATATACATGGGTCATGTTTTTTTATCCATTCAGCCACTCGATGTCTTTTGGTTGGAGCATTTAGTCCATTTATGTTTAAAGTTATTATTGAAAGGTACTTGTTTGTAGCCATTTCTTTTTTTGTGTGGCTGTTTTCTTTCTGAGCTTTTTATTTCTTGTTTTTACACCAGTCCCTTTAGCATTTCTTCCATTGCTAGCTTGGTGGTGATAAACTCCCTTAGCCTTTTTTTGTCTGTGAAGCTTCTTATTTCCCCTTCAATTTTGAATGAGAGCCTTGCTGGATAGAGTATTCTTAGATTCAGTCCATTGCTTTGCATTACTTTGTAAGTTTCTGTCCAGTCTTTTCTGGCCTGTGTGTTTCTGTTGAGAAATCATTTGAAAATCTAATGGGAGATCCCTTGAATGTAGCTTTCTGTCTCTCTCTTGCAGCCTGTAAGATTCTCTCTTTGTCCTGAACACTTGCCATGGTAATTATGATGTGTCTTGGTGTGGGTCTTTTCGGGTTCAGCTTGTTAGGGACTCTCTGTGCTTGTGTGATTTTTTTCTTCCCCACATCTGGCAAGTTTTCTGATATTATTTCTTGAAATAGTTTTTATAACCTTTGTTCCTCTTTCTGTTGTTCTGGCGCCCCTATTATTCATATGTTGTTTCATTTCATGTTGTCCCATAGCTCCCTTAGGCTCTTCTCCTGTCTTCTAATTTTTTTCTCCAATTGCTGTCAGTTCGGGTGTGTTTGAAAGGGCGAGGGCTATGCTCTCCATCTTGTCCCAGAGCGAGGGCTACGCCCTCCATCTTACCCCAGATCCTCCATTTTGGGGCAGCAGCCTTAGCCATGTGCTCAGCAAGGAGCTTCTTCCCGGAAGCCCAAGCCTCTGCTAGTCACACCTAGGATTTCTTTAAACTAACCAATGATAATCAAGGGAAGTGCACGCCATAGATATGACCACATACGGTGTAATAAGACACCGACTTGCACCTGGCCAATCAGAAGGGCCCACAGTCCTCTCTCCTCCCCTTACTCCAACCCCCCTATAAAATCCCTCTCCCCACAGAGCTCACTCTCTCTCTGCCCCCTGCCACTGCGTCGGTGATTGTGGTTGGGGAGCTGAGCTAGCTCAAATAAAGACTCTATCTGCTTTTGCATCAAAATCGGCTGGCTCCCTGGTGGTCTATTGGGGATCTTGAAAGCTCAGCTGGCTCCCTGGTGGTCTATTGGGAATCTTGAAATCTGGGCATAACATTTTTTGTTTCCCTGTCTTCCAATTCGCTAATTTGGTCCTCCACTTCTCCTAGTCTACTGTTGAAACTTTCAATGGTGTTTTTTATTGCAGCTATATCACTCTTCATTTCTTCTTGGTTCTTACATAATTTATTGATTTTTTCATCTGTTTCTTCTTGCTTCTTCCATAAGTTGCTTATTTTTTTCCTCCATCTGGTTTATGCACTCTAGGACCCTTAATCTGAATTCTTTTTCTGTCATGTTGCATGCCTCTGTATCACTTAGCTGCTTTTCTGGTGAGTCCTCCTTTTCTTTCCTTTGGGGGTTTCTTTGTCTACCCATGTTTGATCGTACCACCATATCTAGATGTTGAGTCATTCAGTGGCTGCTCCTTTGGTGGCAGTGGCTCCTCGGGCTGCGGTTGCTCCTCAGGCGGTTGTGGTAGCAGCTGCTCCTCAGTTGGTAGCAGCTCCTCTGGTGGGTGCTGTTCCCAGTTGTGGTGGCTGGTGGGAGGAGGCTTAACACACAGCTGCTGTTCCTCAGACAGAGGGTGTGGTGATCAGGAGGCTGCTGTTCCTTGGATGGGGGCGGGCTATGCAAGCAGCTACTACTCCTTCAAATTGTTACTTTTAATCTCTTAAGCGGCCTCAGGGCAAGGTGTTTTCCAATAGGGTGTGTCAACTGTCTTCCCCCTAGGCAAGGCAGATGTCTATGTGGATGTGAGAGGGAATGACTGAGCCAAGGAGACTTGGGGTGTCTTCCTTCTGAGCTCTGTCCCCAGAGTCCTCAGTGCTGGCTTCTGCTCTCACAGCTCCAGTCCACTTCACCCTCCGTCTGCCAGAGCACAAGGTAGGTGGCTCCACAGGGAATGTTTGTGCCTTGGCCCATTAAGAGGGTGCCTGAACTTTCAGCTGCCACTCTCTGGCAGACAGCACCCCACTGCTTTTCACAGCTTGATGTTATGTGGATACCTCCCTTAGTTTGGTGCTCTCTACTGGGGAGTCCAGCTCTGGGATTAGATCCCAGAATTCTCAGTGGCACCTCCCCGCCCTCCACCACCGGCTGAGATATCTATGGGACTTCAGTTCCACTCTGTGGGTCACATATCTGCCCCTCCTACCAGTCTCTATGCCGGCTCCACCTTCAGTCCTTGGGTGTCAGGGTTCTCTCCTGTGAGTTTTCCGTTGATTATTCAGGATGCCTTCTTGTATTTCCGTTGTAATTCCAGCTTGTTCCTGGGAGCATGACCATACAGCATCCTCCTACTCTGCCGCCATTTTTAATCCCCAGTTTATTTCTGATATTATGCCATTGTGGTCTGAGAAGATGCTTGGTATGATTTCAATCTTCTTGGATTTGGGAAGATTTTGCTTGTGACCCAATATGTGGTCTATTTTTGAAAATGTCCCATGTGCACTTGAGAAGAACATATATTCTGTGGTTTGGGGGTGAAATGTTATGAAGATGTTAATTAAGTCCATTTGATCTAGTGAGTCATTTAGGATTGCTGTTTCTTTGCTGATTTTTTTTCCTAGAGGATTTATCTAGTGATGTCAGTGGTGTGTTTAAGTCCCCTACTATGATTGTGTTGTTGTTGATCTCTCCCTTGTTATTTTCCATGAGGATTTTTTTATGTATTTGGGTGTTCCTGCATTGGGTGCATATATGTTTATCAGGGTTATATCCTCTTGTTGTATAGATCCCTTTAGTATTATGCAGCGGCCTTCCTTATCTCTTGTTATGGCCTTCATTTTGAGGTCTATTTTGTCTGATATAAGTATTGCTACCCCACCTTTTTTTTCATTTCCATTTTCCTGAAAGATATTTTTCCATCCCTTCACTTTCAGTCTGTGTGAGTCCCTTGTTCTGAGGTGGGCCTCTTGTAGACAGCATATACATGGGTCATGTCTTTTTACCCATTCAGCCACTCGATGTCTTTTCATTGGAGCATTTAGTCCATTTACATTTAAAGTTATTATTGAAAGGTACTTGCTTGTAGTCATTTCTATTTTTGTGCCTGTGTTCTTTCTTGCCTTTATATCTCTTCTTGTTGAGTGTTTCCTTCCCACGTCCTGTGTGGATCAGGGTTCAGGAACTAGAAACGGAGCCGCACACATGTGACAGAGAAAATACATGAGATAATTTGGAAATATTAGGGGAACAAGGCGAGTAAGTCCAACTCAAGAGGAAGGACTTCCTCTCGTGCTCAGGCCTCACCAAGCTTTTATTGGTCTGGGATACACCCATAGCATAGCCCTTAGGCAGGTGACCCCTGGCAACAGGCAGACTAGCCCATCAGCAAGGATTTACATAATAATAAATGGGGAAGTTGCTTCAGCTACCACTGTCTGGACAAACAGAGGTGGCGACTAGCTCCGACCTTTGCTAGGGCTTCAAAGGCACCCAGCCTTCAGGAGGGAAGTGGGTTCTCTGTCTACGCTTATCAGCTAGTGAAAACAATAGGTGGTCTTCCACACTTCTTTTTACAGAATTCCCTTTAGCATTTCTTGCATTGCTGGCTTGGTGGTGATAAACTCCCTTAGCCTTTTTTGTCTGCAAAGCTCCTGATTTCCCCCTTCAATTTTGATTGATAGTCTTGCTGGATAGAGTATTCTTGGATTCAGTCCTTTGCTTTGCAACACTTTGTATACCTCCTTCCATTCCCTTATAGCTTGATGTGTTTCTGTTGAGAAATCATTTGATAATCTAATGGGAGATCCTTTGTAGGTAACTCTCTGTCTCTCTCTTGCAGCCTTTAAGATTCTCTCTTTGTCATGTATATTTGCCATCATTATTATGACGTGTCCTGGTGTGGGTCTTTTGGCGTTCATCTTGCTTGAGAGTCTCTGTACTTGTGTAACTTTTTTCTTCCCCATATCTGGGAAGTTTTCTGTCATTATTTCTTCAAATAGATTTTCTAATCCTTGCTGCTCTTCTTGTCCTTCTGTCAACCCTATTATGTGTATGTTACTTTGTTTCATGTTGTCCCAAAGCTCCCTTAGGCTCTCCTCCTGTTTTTTAATTTTTTTCTCCAGTTGCTGTTCAAATTGAGCTTGTTTCTCTAACTTATCTTCTAACTCACTAATTCGGTCCTCTGCTTCTTCTAGTCTACTGTTGAATCCTTCCATGGTGTTTTTGATTGTAGCTATATCACTTTTCATTTCTTCCTGATTCTTTCATAGGTTGTTGATTTTCTCATCCATCCGGTGAATGAATTGTACAACCATTACTCTGAATTCTTTTTCTGTCATGTTACATGCTTCAATTTCATTAATTTCCTTTCTTGGCAGCTTCTCATTTTCTTTCCTCTGGGGATTGTGTCGTCTCCCCATTCTGATTATCTTCAGATGGTTCAAAAGTCGAGTTGTGTGGGCCTGGGCTGTGTGCAGTGGGAGCTTCGCACCACCCTAGTGTCACTGAAGAGCTTTGATACCAAGATGTGTGGTTGTGGTGGGTTGGTGGGAACCAGGCTCACTCAGAGTCAGTGTTACCAGCACTAAATGTGGCCTTGTGTGCACACTTAGAATCAGGGACCCCGCCTGCACCGTGCTAAAACAGAGACCCCCCTGGAGTGTGTTGAAAATCAGAGCCCCCTAGCGTGCGCCAGGAGTCAAAGTTCCCCAAGAATCCAGTATCAGAGTCTATGTTGCTTCGTGCAGCCTTGCATTGAGAATCAGGGTCCCTGTGTGCACATGCACCAAGAATTGGAGTCACTGGCTCTTAGTATGAATGCACAAGGAATCAGGAATCCCAGGTGCAGGTGATAAGGAATGCAGTCAAGTAACTGGTGCTTGGTGTTGCCTCCTGCCAGGAGAATCGGGGTCCTGGGGCCCGTGCTGCAAGGAACAAGTTCCCAGTGTTCGTGCGTTAACTCCCAGGCCAAGGCTCCCCTAGCCTGTGCTGTGCAGGATAAGTTCCCAGTGTTCGCACACTTCCAGGCTAAGGTCCCTGTAGCAGCACTGAGGCCCCGGCAAGGGGTGGGTCTATCAGTTACTATGGCGTTGCCCATAAGCCTGCAGGGAGGGGGATGGGCTCTGTTACTCACGGATCTGCCATGGGGATTTCTGGACTCTTGGTGTCCGTAGCTCTGTAGCTGTGGTCGCAGTTCTCTGTCCCCAGTGGCTACAGGGTCCTGGTTTGTGTCTGAGACCAGACTGGGTGGTGCTGAGGCCAGGATCCTAGTCTCAAGCAGCTCTGTTTCTCAAGATGGCATAGTCTCTGTTCCCGTGCTGGCTGCCCAGGAGTGTCCATGCTGGGAGCGGAGCTCCGCCATCTAAGACTACCTGGTTTAGCAGCCCCTTAGAAGACCTGCAGAATCTAACTGTCCCTAGCTCATACACACACACACCACACCCATCCACACTCCTCTATCACTCCCTCGTGCTCTCACACTCTCCCCACCTCCCGCCTTCCTGCAGTCGCCATATTCCAATCTCTAACTCACTTTTAAAAATATATATATTTTATTAATTTTTTTTAACAGAGAGGAAGGGGGAGGGATAGATAGTTAGAAACATCGATGAGAGAGAAACATTGATCAGCTGCCTCCTGCACACCCCCTACTGGGGATGTGCCCGCAACCAAGGTAGGTACATGCCCTTGACCAGAATCAAACCTGTGACCTTTCAGTCCGCAGGCCGACCCTCTATCCACTGAGCCAAACCGGTTACGACTCTAACTCACTTTATTGGAAGAACACAGTCTGGAACATGTAACACACAAAATGCGTGCCACTTGACTGTTTGTTCTTGGCAAGGCTCCGGTCACCAGCAGGCGACGGAGTTGGCTTGGGGGGGATCAGAAGTCAACGCAGGGTTTGACTGCGAGGGGGTTGGCGCCCCTGACCTTGCGTTAAGGGCCAACTGTGTGTCTAAAAGCTCACGAGGTCACATCCTTCAGAGGTTCGAGGAGGCCCAGCGACCCTTCCAGACCCAGGGGAGTAATTCTTCAACAGCAAAACCCAAGGCGGGGGCGGGTAGGGACATTCAGGAGAGAGGGGAGCAGATCTCTCTCTTATCCCCCCCACCCCCACCTCTAGGGCCAAGTGCTAGGTCTCTTTCCATAACAGTCACTAGTTAATTCTAAAAGAATAAAACACATTAGTCACTCATGTTCTTATAAAGTTAAGAAGCTATGGCTAATACCTTGAATTAGGGAAAAAGTCCAAAATAAGAGGAAAAATGTATGTTACTTCGAAGCATCCATTTTTCCCTCCGGGCAGTAGGCGGCTCCAGGTTCTCAGGCAGATTCCCTAGAAGCAGAAACTGAGGTAAGGACTCCTGGCACCGCGATGACAGAGGCAGGAGGAAGCATGACAAAAGGTGGGAGGATCACACAGGAGTGTGGTTCAGGGAAACAACTGGGTGCGGAGGTGGGGTGGGGGCGGGGGCCGCAGAGGCTGTTCTGCCTGGAGCCTGCGGCCCAGTGTGGGGAGCGATGGGGCCCATTTCACTCCCGGGGGGCGCCCTGAGCAGAGGGCAGGAGGCGGGGGGCTGAGCCTGAGCTGTGGCACCTGCAGCCGCGGGGCTGGGCCTGCATCCACCAGGAAGCACCCCCAGGGCTTGGGCCAGACCGCACCTGCCAAGACTAGGCGTTTCCAGAGAAACAAAAGGTAAGAAAAACCCGCCACCAGAGAAGGAAAAGCTCATGAGTAAACAGGAAAAGAAACGGGACTCTCCAAGCTGCCCAGGTCCCAATTCCACCCACAACAAAGCGTGTGCAGGGTGTGGGCGCTCTGGGGGTGGGGGGAGGCCAACCAGCTTGGCGGCTCACGTGGTGTCACCCGAGATCACAAAGGTGGACGCCCTCACCTTTCAACCATGCACTGCCTGAACCCTGAGCTGACCTTGATCACCGCGGATTGCAGGAGGCCCTCTCACCTGCAGGAAACTCTGACCACTGTCCTACTTCTCAGGTCTCCCACTAATCCCTCCCTCTGCTTGGGAGTCACTCCCGTCTCCTGTGGGCACAGCCCGCAGCGCGGCACCCGCACTCACTTCCCAGGATGCACAGCTCCACAGGGAGTTCAAGCTCCACATGCGAGGAGCTGGTACCATATTATTGTTTTTAAGTAAAAGCTCCAAAGGCACCATGTATAGCAACGGACCCTACACCCAAAGGACGGCTAATGAGAAGTCCCCAGGGTTGGTTAGAACCCAGGCTGGGCCCAGGAGTCAAGGCAAAAGGAGAAATCGTTTTCACTAACTTTTGAACAAAGGAATTCCAGTCCATTGAGAGAAGTAAAGCTTTTAGGTTCTTTTTTGTCTTGCTTTTTTCCCTAATTCTTTTATATTTTGGATAATCCTCACCCAAGGATATTTTCCCCCCTTGATTCTTAGAGGGTGGAAGGCAGGTGAGAGACAGAGGGAAACACTGATGTGAGAGACACTTCGATCGGTTGCCTCCTGCACTTGCCCTGACCAGGGCGAGGATCGAGCCTGCAATGGAGGTAAGTGCCCTTGGCTGGAGCTGAACCCGAGACCCCTCGGCCTGCAGCCGATGCTCTAACCCCCAAGTGAAACAGGCGGGGCCATGTCTGCCTGGTTTGTGTTGCTCTTGTCTCGGATGGAACACTCAGAGTCCACACACAGGCACTAAGAGAACCTTCTTGCCTGTTTTCCGCTTTCTCACTAGTAGCTTTAGGGGCCATTCTCACAACAGACTGACAACTTCTTTCTGTATTTTTGCTTCAATGCCCAGGAGAGAACCTGACCAGCCTCCCCCAACCATCCACCCACCCACCCCCTGCACCCAATCAGCTGTGTGGTCAGAGCAGAGGTGGCACCCAGAGGCTCAACTGCCAGGGTGGCAGGGCTGGAGCCAGAGCACACAGAGGGGCTCAGGAAAGCCAACGTGTGCACAGGCTCAGCTCTGCCGTCAGATGGAAGAAGCCACCAAGTGATTTCCAGGCTGGGCAGAGCCTTGCCCAGGTTCAATATGTAATTAAATTAAGCAATTAGTTAATTAATCCTGTTAACCTCCCACCTTAAAGGAATAGACTAGCACTCCACGATAGGTATAATCAGCCACTATCATTTTAGAGAAATTAGTTATTCTCTTAATGACAAAATATTACCTGGTTGATAAATTTATTTTTTTAAAAATTAAGCCCAGCCAGTGTGGCTCAGTGGTTGAGTGTTGACCTATGAACCAGGGGGTCACAGTTCAATTCCCGGTCAGGGCAAATGCCTGGTGTGGGAACCATGCCAGGTCCCTGGATAGTCAAGGCTGGTGGGAGCACAGAGGCTTGTCATCAATACACCAGAATGGCCACAGGCTGCGCTGGGCATGTGCCTCAACGGGATGTTCAGGACTCTGAGCCTGGGAATCCTATCAGGCCAAGTACCGTGAGCGGGTGCAAGGCCATGCGGTACACTGTGCCCTTCTGTGGCCAGTGTGACTGATGTCACTGTTGGCACGAAGCCTTCTTTGTGTAAATAATGTAAAAGTAGGTACTGACCAGCTAGTTGGCTGGAGTCGGCTGGAGTGAGAAGAAGTCTGCTGGACAAAGCAGCTGGGATGGAGGGAGAAGAAGTCTGCTGGAGAGAGCAGTTGGGATGGAGCGAGAAGAAGTCTGCTGGACAGAGCAGCTGGGATGGAGGGAAAAGTCTGCTGGAGAGAGCAGCTGGGATGGAGGGAGAAGATGTCTGCTGGACAGAGCAGCTGGGATTGAGTGGGAAGAAGTCTGCTGGAGAGAGCAGTTGGGATGGAGGGAGAAGTCTGCTGGAGAGAGCAGCTGGGATGGAGGGAGAAGAAGTCTGCTGGAGAGAGCAGCTGGGATGGAGGGAGAAGATGTCTGCTGGAGAGAGCAGCTGGGATTGAGTGGGAAGAAGTCTGCTGGAGAGAGCAGTTGGGATTGAGTGGGAAGAAGTCTGCTGGAGAGAGCAGCTGGGATGGAGGGAGAAGAAGTCTGCTGGAGAGAGCAGCTGGGATGGAGGGAGAAGAAGTCTGCTGGAGAGAGCAGCTGGGATGGAGAGATGGAGAAGCTGCTGAGCTGGAGCTCAGGTGCTGCTATAACATGAGGCGGTGAGTCTAGGAGGCAGCATGTGGCTGATCAGCTGAAGCTGTGGGTGCAGGGACGGATGCTGCCTTATGGGGAAGAGATATGTTCACCAGCCGGTGTCCGCTGCCTGCCTGCATGGACTTGGCTGTGGGGACTGTTCTGTCTGACGGCTATGTGGCCACTGGCTCCTGCAATAAGGACTCATCCTTATACACCCACAGCCTCTCATGGCTTCTCCGTCTCCCAAGACCCCCTGCCAGCTCTGCCCAGACTCAGCACCAGTCAGACTCGAGTCTGCGGTGCTTGTACCAGGCTCCCGCTGGGCTGTGCTCTGACACCCGGGTTGCAGGCCGGACCCTCAGTGTGGGGTGTGCAGGAGGCAGCCAACCAGGGATCCTCATCATTGATGTTTCTCTCTCTTTCCCTCTCCCTTCCACTCTGAAATCAGTAAAAAATATTGTTTTAAAAAAAATTGGGAAAGGCCAGTAGGACTGGCCACAAACGCATTGCAGGCAAATGGTACTCTTTACAAAAGATAACGGAGCATGAAAAGTTAGGTCTGAGATGCCACCCCGCCTACCTTCCTTGGATTTCATTTCGTTCCACACCTATTGTGCGTCTGGTCCTGTCTGGCTTTGTCTGGGATGCGGCATGATCTGGTTGGCCTGAGGTCACAGGTTCCAGGGAACAGAGTCTGCCAGTGATATGTTATCCCTGAGACACAGTCACAGCCTGCTCTCACTTCCCAGGGAGAGCGACAGTACGGTCCTCCTCTGTGGTGAATGACTGAGCTCTTTGCAAAATCTAATCACAAATCTGAACAGGCAGTAAAATTTGTTCCTGCTTCTACTTATAGAATTGCAAACTTTAAGCTAAAATGGGCACAGAAGCTGCTCTCAGAGAACCCAAACCATGAGCACCAAACGCTCCTGAGAGAGTCGGTTCCACTCAGGTCTCCACTGGGGGTTCACGTGCACCAGGACGCGGACCAGAACCCTCCAGGGGACAGAGCAGACCAGCAGCACGTGCAGAACCTCCCTCTGGCAGGTGGGCTGTGAGGGTCCCCCCCACATTCTGTCCTCATCTCTGAGCCACACCTGGAAAGTGCTGCGGCCTGCTTGTGCCAGGGCTCTGCTGGCTGGGGCTGGAGCGGGTCCGAGGCTGCTAGGCCAGGGGTGCTGAGAGGCAGGTCAAAGAGCAAGAGGACACTAGCCCAAGATGACATTTTTGATATCGAGGCACAAGTGACATTGTGGATGCAGAGCTGGAGGGGCAACTAGACACAGTCCCTGCCCGTCAGGGGCTTGGGACAGGGATAGAGAACAGAGAACTGTGAGTCTATTCTCACTTTCGCCTCCCCTCTGACCACTGGGCTTCATGATGGGCAGCATAAGTACTTCCAGTTTTATGAAACCCAACATGGGAACTAAAGTTTTGGGCACCAAGTTTCATGTTACTAAGGACTATGTCAACATACACTTGGAATTGCAACACACACTCTCACACAGTTTGTTTTTAAAACATTAGGAGAGGGACATAGAAGGCAGTGCTCTGACCTCTCCCCAGAAAGAAACAAATGTGTCTTCTCGGGGGTTCGGGTCTGTTTCACATCTTCATGATTCCCACCAGGAGGTGCAATACTATGCAGCTGTAAAAAAGAACTCTTAGCATTTGCAGCAGCATGGAGGAGCCTGGAGAGCATTATGCGAAGTGAAATAAGCCAGTCAGAGAAGGGCAAGTATTACACTATCTCACTCATATGGGGACTCTAATGAACAAAATAAATTGATGAACAAAATAGATCCAGAGACACAGAAGCACAGAACAGACTCTCAAACCTCAGAGAGAAGGTGGGATGGGGTGGTTGGGTAATGATATTATATGCATACGAATGTCCTGGTGCACGAATTCATGCACATTGAAAGGAAATTAATTAGAAGAAATATTTTAATATTGCTATTCACCTTTTCTTTATAATAGAAGTATCAACCAAATTCACAAGTGACAATGACAGATAGAAACACGCATGTGATTGGCGCCAACAAGAACTTTGTATGTACCGCGCATGCGCGAGTCAACTTAGCCTTTTATTTATATAGAATAAACTTGCTTCATTAGACCTGCTTTCTGATGTTGCTAAAACTTTTCCAGCCCAGTAAAGCACTCCAGCTTCTCAGGTAATTGTCAGCAACGCAGCAGTAAATATCAACATGAAGCAGATTATTATTGTAGATCATGCAGGGAGAACAAAGGTAAAATATTTAACTCCAGCCGTGTCTGACTATACTCTGTGCAGTGAGAAAACATGAAGTCATTTTCAAGGTCCACCATTTCTTACTTCTTTTCAGTTGGGTCAAGTTTCTAAACTTTCTAAATTTCCATTTTCTGGCTAATGAAAAGAAAAGAAAATTCCACCGAGTCTCCTATGTACCTACTCCAGGACTTATGTGAGGATCAAATGAGATGAGGCATGGGAAAATGCTTCACAGACATTTGGTTTAACTGTAAAATGTTTGCACCTGGCTATAAAGGAAGTCATGTTCCTGGGCTGAAGAAACTGCAAGGAGGTTAGTCGCTAGGGAGAGAAAGCCAAGTGTTGCTGCGTGACATGGTTACCTGGTGCCCACAGTGGCTGTTTCTAGGCTGGGCTGGGCTGGGCTGGGCCGCATTTTGCACCATGGGGTCTTGGCAGCATTGGCTGCAATTTGGTGGGGTGTCCCTCCGGGGTGGTGGCAGGGCCTATGTCCCACTTGGGGGAAGCCGAGTATTGATTTGTCAGCACCAGGTCTGTGGTGCCATTTATCTTTAAACTAGTAGCCCGGTACACAAAATTCGTGCACATTAAAAGGGAATTAATATTTTAATATTGCTATTTGCCCTTTCTATATAATAGAAGTGTGAGAGATGAAAGGAAATTAGTAAAATGTATATGAAAATAATATATAAATTTATTAATAAATAAACAGTAACAAAAGGATATAACAACAACAGAGGTATGATATAAAAACGACAAAAACATAATATGAAAACAACAAAAACATGACATAAAAACAACAAAAACACGATATAAAAACAACAGTGATGCAAACAATGACTGATAAATGGATTAAACTTATTCTAATATTTCCCTGTACACCACATTAAGAGTGAAAACACTTTCAGAGTGCTTGACTAATTTCCCTTGTGATGAACTATTTAGAACTTTAACTTTAACATCACACACTCTTCGAACTCTAGAGAAAGCAACATCTAACTGACCATGTGCGAAAACAGGTTCAGGCAGGAATATGCCTACTCTGTCTAGAGTTTGTCCTTGTGATTTATTAATTGTCATCGCAAATGCTGGCATCACGGGAAACTGTCATTGAATCCATTTAAATGGGAGGCCAGTGTCAGATGGGGACAAATCAATTCTTGGAATCAGAACAGCCTCTCCCTCTGCAGATCCTGTTAATACTTCAGCTTCAATAATGTCAGATTGTAATCTTTTGATAATAAATCTGGTACCATTACAAAGACCCCATTTACTATTGAGATTTCTCAATAGCATGATGATTACACACACTTTCAATTTTAATTTATGACATGGCATTCCCAAAGGAGTAATACTATTAAGAAATTTGATGGGAAAATTTTCTTTTTCAGCATCATCTGTGGAATCAATGGAATCATCACTCAGATATGTGTGAAAATCTCCATTGTGTATATCCAAAATTTCTTCATTTGCTTTTTGAATGTACTAATTTTTTGGACAAAGAATTTCACGTTTAGATATATTTTTAATATTATCTATAGATATAGTATTTCCAAAGGTAGCTTCAATAATAGATCCATTACAAATCATTTCAAAGGGGATTTCAATAATATCCATTCCTAAATGAAAACTGCTATAAATTTTGCCATCTCCAAGTTTTACTATCCACTATAAGCAGAATCCTCTGATCTCATATTTGTTGTAAGAGACAACTTTCTGAAACATCCCCAAACACTGCAGTTCTTTAAACTCATTTGTACTATGGCCAATCACATAGCATGCATTACAATCCTGAGACATTGTCGAAAATCCCCTCCAAGAAGGAGAACTTTCCCACCAAATACAACATTCAAATTTCTCTTAGTAATCTGTCTATGGCGTTTATAGCATGACTGGATGCCATGTTGCATTCATCAATAATGAGAAGTTGGGCCTTTTTAATAGTTTTAGCAACTTCACTGTTTATATCAAGTCTAGAAATTGAAGTTTTGTTTAGTGGAATGGGTAATTTATATTGGGAATGAAAGGTGCTTCCACCAAGAAGTAAATTTGCAGCAATTCCTGTAGATGCTGTGGGTAAAACAGTACTACCACGACCTCTAATATAACATATTAAAACTTTATAAAAATATGCCTCCATGCTCCGAGGGCCGGTTCCTGCCTCAAACCTCGCCCTCCCAGGAAACAGCTCAGGGAGGGTGCAGCTGTAGCTAAGAGGACCCAGGACTCAGTGTGGCCATGCTCCGAGGGCTGGTTCCTGCCTCAAACCTTGCCCTTACCAAAAACAGTTCAGGGAGAGCGCAGCTGTTGCTAAGAGGACCCAGGATTCAATACGGCCATGCACTGAGGGCGGTTTCCTGCCTCTAACCTCGCTGCCCTTGTGGGAAACAGCTCGGAGAGGGTGCAGCCATTTCCAAGACAATCCTTGCAGGACTGACTTCCTTCCGGTTGGTTGAGCCTCGGTTGTGACGTTACACCAAGGGTTTTTATATAAATAGATGGGCAGTGTGTGTCATGGCAGCTCCTGCATGGAGCATCTGCTTCCTGGTGGTCAGTGTGTGTCACAGTTACTGGTTGGATGGATGGTCACTTAGCCTTTTATATATACAGGTATGCATGGACACAGGCAATAGAGTGGTGAAGACCTGGGAAGAGCAGGTGTGGGGTAGAGGGGGTCAATGGTTAAAAAAAAATCAAAGGGAAATCTGCAATACTTTCAACAATAAAGATAAATTTAAAAAAGAAAAGCTAAAGCAAATATCATATGCTCTCACTCATACGTGGTATATTTTTAAAAAAGAAAACCAAAAATAAACAAACAAACAAATAAACAAACTCATAGAGGCAGACAACAGATCAAGGGCTCGGGCAGGAGCTGGAGCTGGAGCTGGGGCTAGGTCTTGAGGTGGAGAGGGGTGAAATACGTAAAGGGCCAACTGTACAGTGACAAGCGGCAGCTGGACTTTGGAGTGAGTGCAGTGTAGCCGGGTTGTATAATGTTGCACGACTGACCCATGTAGACTGCAATAAGTGAGGGCCACATCCTCTCACACACATGGCCACATCGGGAAAGCTCCTCGAAGGGCAGGAGGTGGGATCCGCGCGGGGACCTGGGTTCAGGGAGGCCGCTCAGCAAGGGCGTGGAGGGAAGACATCAGAGCAGCGAGAGGGAAGCCAAAGAGCTTAACATGCGCAACCTGCAGAGCCAAGGAGCGCGCCAGGAGAGACCGTGGTGACTGCCACCCCGGAGGGAGCTGGTGCCCAGCAGGCACGGCCTTGGGGCTGCCCCGTGAGAGGCCCCGGGTGAGGCTTAGCCTGGGTGCAAGGAGGCCTCTGCATGAAGGTCCTCATGGGAGCTTGTGAAGGTTTGGAGAGAAGGATTTAAGCAAGAACGGGACTTCCTGACTTCTGGGGACAGTTGGATTCTGAGAGCCCTCGAGGGTTGCTGAGGCACCAACAGCAACCCCAACGCCAACCAGGCTCCTAATTCCATTCAGTCGGCACCGACCACCTGCCGTGTGCAGACCCCACACAAGGACAGTGGCTCACAGACTGCCCGTCGGTGGTGCCAGCCAGCCAGCCCCAGGCTCACCTGCACCGGCGACCAGCCAGCTCTCCATGCGGGAGTTCCCGTGACCCCTCGTTCACTAACCCACTAGCAGGGCTCGCAGGGCTCACGGAAAGCACCATGCTCACAGCTTTACCGTGAGGATGGGGTCGGGAGCCGTCTAGTGGGAGAGGTGCATAGTTCCAGGGCTGGGGAGAGGGGCAGAGAGCATCCAGGCCCTTTCCCGTGGCATCTGGGCCTGTCGCCCCCCCAGAACATCACGTGCTCACCATGCACTGAAGCTTCAGTGGCCAGAGCCTTCTTGGGGCCTTAGCCTGTCTCCCCTCCCTGCAGGTTGGGGATGGGCCTGAAACAGTTCCCACCCTCTAGCCATGCGCTTCTTCTGCTGGGAGACTATCCCAGGGCCCCCTGGCCCCCTCATTAGCATCCGCCCAGGTGTGGTGGGAAGGGACTCCTCATGAATAACCAAGGGCACTCCCACCACAGGCACTTCCAAAGGGTAGGAGCTCTGTGCCAGGAAGAGACACAGGAGCAGAGCGATGTCTGTCCTCTTGTATATCAGGACGACAGTGAGGTGGTTGGTGACCAATCGCACTGAGCAGCTGAAAGGACAAGGGAGAGGGACCGGCCTATGGAGAGCTGGTCAGCCAGGAGGAGGGGGCCAGGAGGGAGGAGGAGAGCGGCACCCCCAGGAGCCAGGCTGCTCCCGGGAGAGGAGCCGGCGGTGCAGGCCAGCCCGAGGCTGTGCGGGGAAACGAGCTCACAGCCGCCTCTGGCGTGAGCCCCAAGGAGGAAACAGGTGGGGCGAGTCCTAACACAACCCCCCGTCACTCCCTTTGCTTTTGAGACAACCTGTGTAAGAGCCACGAAGAGACGCCTGTTGGCAGGAGCACTACTGGCCTCCAGCAGGAAGGAGCCTCCTCTTAGGAGCCAGTTTGTTTTATTCTTTAAACCCAGAGCGGAGCCTGTCGGCTTCTAGGCCGGGAGGGTCCCATCCGGGACCTCGTGGGTCACAGCCACAGGCCTGCCTTCCGGCCGCCAGGGAAGTGGCTCCCTGCTTCCATCTGTCACCTTGCAGGCAGATCCTCTCCCACCTGCACTCAGCCTAGACCTCCCCGGAGAGACAGCTAAAGCGCCTGCGCCTTATTCCATGACACCTGAGAGCTGGCACTGACCCTTGTTGCACTGATGCCTGGGCAGGGCCAGCAGCACCCAGCGCTCGGATTGGCGAGGCCCGCTGTCGGGGGAGGGCCCCATCACTCGGATTGGCTAGGCCTGGGGTGTAGCAGTCGGGGGAGGGCCGAGGCCAGGAAGAGCCTGAGTGCAAAGTCCCAAACAACAGGCCGGGCCCGGGGCGGGGCCAGCAGTCTGTGGCTCTTCCCTGCCCCGCGCAGGCTCCCAGGAGGGCTGAGGTCAGGGGCTGCCTGTAGGGTGTCAGACCACAGCTCTGTGCTGAGAGCCCGCAGTCTGTGGGAACTGCACTGACTCCCGACACCAATGGCCTTGAGCAGAATGGAGGTGAAATGTGATGGGACAGAGCGCATACCTGTGGACTATGTGAAGGGAATCCTTCAACCCACACCCACCTGCGACAGCTGGGACCAGATCTGGGACTTCCAGGCCAGGCCCGATGACCTGCTCATCTGCACCTACCCTAAAGCAGGTGAGGGGGGGGGGGGGGGCAGGGGAGGGGGCGGGAAATGCCTTAATAGTGAAATAAAGAGATGATCTGGTTTGAGTGGAGGGCTGCTGGCTGGGCAGAGTGAGGGCCACAGCAAATCGCCGTGGAAACTGAAACTAAAATGACCTACAAGTTTTAAGCGTTTAATTCTTCCAGCGACGCCCATTTCTTTTTACCTCCTCAGAAGAGCGTGAATAAAACAGCAAAGAACAAAAGGGCTCTAGACTTGTTGACAGATTTGTTCCCCAGGCGGGCCTTCCTGTGGGCCTGTCTCAAAGCCGCTCTGTGTGAGTGAGCAGGAAAGGGACCGGGCTGATTTGGGGACGGGGAGGGGAGGGGAGCTGTGGTTCTGCACTGCTGACCCGCTCAGCAGCCCTCAAATCTGCAGGTCAGGAGCGGAGAGCTGTTCTTCCTAAGTGTCCCAATTCTGCCCCAATTAATTAAGGATCTGTCTAGATTTAGCGGGACATATGCAGGTGACCAGGGGTCAGCAATAACGGCCTGTCGCCTGGTACTTCACACCTAGACAGTTGAGCTGAACCGGAACACATGAACACACAGACAGAATCAGTGTGCAATCACACAGGGTTTATTTACCTATTCCTCGTGGGTCCTAGGCTCCAGCAAAGGCCCCCCGGCGGTTCACACCGAAAGACGGATGACGAAGACGGAGACAGACAGGCGGCCACAGTTGGGTCAGGCTCACACAGCACAGCAGTCAGGCAGGGGCTCGTCTCACGGAGTGACGTGGAGTCCGCCTCTCATCAGGCAGGAGATGTCCCCTGAAGAAAATCTGGTCTTTATAGCCGGTGGTAAACAACTTGTGTCTTATCGGTGTGGGCCAGACGGTGTGCCTTATGCTAGGAGCAGGGTGTTTACACTTTAAGGGCTTAGGGTATTCACATCAGGATAGTGGGCATTCACCACATTTTGGAAGTTACAGAGTATTGGGTTCTTCACACAGCAAACATTTCACACATTAATTATTTCCACACATTAGAGGGGTTTCCTTACGACCATAACAGTATTATAACACTAAGGAACAATGCAGCTCAGTCAGCAGGACAGCAGCCCAGTGAATAGCTGTGGCAGGAAACAATGAACTGCACATAAGTCTGCTTCACATTGGAGCCTTTTCATAAAAATCATACTATGGTAAAACAAGGTGTAAAGAATGATGTTTTCTTAATCCCATCACAAACCTGGCTTCACAATGCACACAGCTGTCTGACAAGCAGTTGGCCATCTTTAAGGATACAGTATCCTAACGGTCTACTCATCTCTACCTCCCTGCGGAACAAGGGACCACGTGGACTCAGGAGATAGTGGACTTAATACAAAATGATGGTGATGTTGACCGAACTCAACGAGCACCTACTCACGTGCGGTTTCCTTTCATCGAATGGATAATCCCGTCCATGGGATCGGGTGAGTGTAGAATAACTTCACTGGATTATACTCCTAAATGCAGACTCGGAATGCTGACTATCAAATAGCCTCCCAAAACTCTAGACACTCACACAAGTATATCAATATACTTGTGACTTCGTCTTTTTAAAAAACTGTATCTGGCCCATGCTGTTCTCCAGCCATCTCTTCTAATGGAGTCACTGTTCATACGGAAGGAAGTTAAACGTTGATCCTCTAGTTAGACATTAATTGTACTCCACAAGGAGGAGCCTAAGTGACTTCCTGGTCCACAGGTTGGGATTTGGGTTCTTATTTATTTGGTTTGCTGTTTGTTATGGTTAGACATTGTTCAAGCCAGAACATTAATTCGTCGGTTGGACACATCCTCGCAGGTCAGACCACCGAGCTGCCTGACATTGTCCAGTTGGCCCTCAGGTGGTGACAGTGAAAGCAGCCGTGTTGTGAAGCACAGCGAACACTAGTGGGAAATGATCAGAATCATTTTACAGGCTTGGAACAAGCTAACGCGATGCCCTCACCACGGACCCTGAAAACACACCTTCCCTTCCAACTGCTGCCTCCGTCTTTCCTGGAGAAAAACTGTCAGGTAAAGAGCAACAGGAGCTCTGAGTGATACTCTGGTCTTCAATCTACTTCTTCTGAAAGCTCTTCACTTATTCAGGGAAAACCCTTCCCCTCTTTCCAACAACCGCGTGCACGCGGCTCTGAGCCTTTCCTCTCCCAATACCCACATCCAGGATCCGCATCCTTAAGACCCCCGGACGGACGGATGGATGGATGGATGGAGCTTGTGGGCGATAACCAGCATGCAGCGGCCTCACGGGCTGTTTCTCTCCCCTCTTCTCCCCCCAGATAATCTATGTGGCGAGAAACCCCAAGGACAACCTGGTGTCTTACTACCATTTCCACAGGATGAATAAAGCGCTTCCGGACCCCGGGACCTGGGAAGAGTATTTTGAGAGCTTTCTGACTGGGAAAGGTATGAACATTCAGCTCTGAAGCCCTTTCTAAGCCTCCAACACCATCAAAACGGTCATTTCCTGAGGACCCATGGGACCTGCCTTCTTGGATGTGAGGGTATCACCACCTGACACTGGGAGCTCTCTCCTCCGTGGAGTGTCAGCTGGTGAGCGGGACTCACCCTGTCCCTGTCCCATTCCCCTGGCCCCTGGCCCATTCCCCTATCCCCACACTCTGGCCCCATCCCCACCCTGTCTTGCAGTGTGCTGGGGCTCATGGCACGACCACGTGAAAGGATGGTGGGAAGCCAGAGACCAACACCGCATCCTCTACCTCTTCTACGAGGACCTGAAGATGGTGAGGGGCAGCACGTTCCTATTTGACCATGAAATATTACATCATAGCATAGCGGCCACATCATGGCCTCACAGAGTGAACAGGGAGCAGAGAATGGCTCCATTTCACTGGCGACGGCTATCCCCGTGCGCAATTCACTGGGCTGTCCTGGCTCCCGCATCGCGTCTCCCACAGCCCCTGGCTGCTGGTCCCTCGCCTCGCCTTCCAGCACATCTATTTTAAATTCTGCTTAGGAGGGAAACGTTTTTTCTAACACCTTTTATTCATTGAGGAACATCAATTTTAAGAAACAGTTTAAGAAATGATGTTATAATGGGAAAATACTAATGATTTAGAGTCAGAATTATTGAATTCAAATTCTAGCTTTATTGCCAGATATAAAATACAGAATTGTTTTCTATGTTTTTAATCGAGATAATTGAGGTGTAATATAGTGTTAGTTTCAGGTATACAACAGGATGACTTGATATTTGTACACCTTGCAAAATGAGCACCACAATAAGTCTACTTAACATCTGCACCAAATATAGTTATAATTATTTCTTATAGTTCAGCACCTTTCAGATATGCAACGCAGTATCATTAACCACAGTTGCCTGCTACACATACACCCAAGGACTGACTGAGCAGACAGCTGGGCGTCTGTACCTCTGACCCCTCACCCACTCCGCGCAGCCCCGCCCTGCTCCCTGCAACCCCAGTCTGTTCCCCATATCTATGAATTCTTTTGTTTTGTTTTAAATTGCACTCTATGGTTTTTTTTTTAAAAAATAACTTATTACATTTCTAGTATTCTAATACACAGGTACTCTAACCTCAGAGTCCCTAAACCCTTTTACATGTTCTGTGGTCATATTCTGGAATATTCCCTGAATGTAGTCACACAAAGCTCAGTTTTCCGCACTCTTGCTGATTCTTAGTCTGTAGGCCAGCGATGGCGAACCTATGACACGTGGCGTGTCAGAGGTGACACGTGAACTCATTTTTTTTTGGTTGATTTTTCTTTGTTAAATGGCATTTAAATATATAAAATAAATATCAGAGATATACATCTTTGTTTTACTATGGTTGCTAATATCAAAAAATTTCTATATGTGACACGGCACCAGAGTTAAGTTAGGGTTTTTCAAAATGCTGACATGCTGAGCTCAAAAGGTTCGCCATCACTGCTGTAGGCCAATTAAATTAAGCACTTTTTGTTGTCGTTAATCCTCACCCAAGTGTATGTTTTTTCCATTGGCTTTCTGAGAGGGTGAGAGGGATGGGGAGAGAGAGAAACATCTATGTGAGAGACACATGGATTGGCTGTTTCCCCACGTGGCTGGACTGGGGCCGGGGATCCAGCCTGCAACTGAGGTACATGCCCCTGAGCAGAATCAAACCTGTGACCCTTCAGATCACAGGCAAGGGCTCTAACCACTGAGCATCTGGCCTGGGCACATTAAACATCCAACCTTTTAAAGCTGAAGCTCATCATAAAGCAGAAGATACCGTCGTGGGGTAAACTCCTCCACTTGCCCTCCCCCCACTCCTTCTAGAAACAGGTACGTCCCACAGCCACATCTCCCAGGGCTCTGTGTCCCTCTGATGAGAGAACACTGGCTCCCTAGGCACTGAGACACCTACACACCGGTCAGACGGACTGGGCCTGGAGTTGTCAGCCGTGAGCGCCTCTCGGTCGCCTCCTGAGTGGAACAGGTCCTCTCCATCCTCTGCCACACAGAACTGTCTGGGCGCGTTTCTGTCCAAGTCAGAGCCAGCGGCAGCCTCCCCCGTCAGGCCTCCATCGCCTGCCCCATGCCTCTGCGGTATCTTAGTTCTATGGACTCTCCCTGCTGCACACGTGGCCTACCAAGACCCTCCAGGAACGGCCCGAGCAGGACATTTGGAAATAAGTTTAGGGCAGCATTCCCACACACTGCATCACACTCAGCGGTGCTTCCATCTCAGAGCAGGAAAAGCTTAATAATTATGGTTAATTTTTTAAAATAAATCTTTATTCTTCAGATTATTACAGATGTCCCTCTTTTTTCCCCCCATAGCTCCCCTCCACCTGGTTCCCACCCCGCCCTAGGCCCTTACCCCCGCCACTGTCCTCATCCTTAGGTGTATGATTTTTGTCCAATCTCTTCCCACACCCTTCACACCCCCTCCCCCCTGAGAATTGTCAGTCCACTCCCTTTCTATGCCCCTGCTTCTATTATATTCACCAGTTTATTCTGTTCATCAGATTTTTTATTGACATAATTTTTAAATTCACTTGTTGATAGATATGTATTTGTTGTCCCTTTGTTGTTCATAATTTCTATCTTTACCTTTTTCTTCTTCTTCCTCTTCTTAGAGAATACCCTTCAGCATTTCATATAATCCGGGTTTGGTGGTGATGAACTCCTTTAGCTTTTTCTTGTCTGTGAAGCTCTTTATCTGACCTTCAATTCTACATGATAGCTTTGCCGGGTAGAGTAATAGTGGTTGTAGGTCCTTGCTATTCATCACTTTGAATACTTCTTGCCACTCCCTTCTGGCCTGTATGGTTTTTGTTGAGAAATCAGCTGACAGTCGTATGGGTACTCCCTTGTAGATAACTGATTTTCTTTCTCTTGCTGCTTTTAAGATTCTCTCCTTGTCTTTTGCCCTTGGCATTTTAATTATGATGTGTCTTGGTGTGGTCCTCTTTGGATTCCTCTTATTTGGGGTTCTCTTCACTTCCTGGACTTGTAAGTCTATTTCTTTCACCAGGTAGGGGAAGTTTTCTGTCATTATTTCTTCTAATAGGCTTTCAATATCTTGCTCTCTCTCTTCTTCTGGCACCCCCATAATTCGGATGTTGGTACGTTTGAAGTTGTCCCAGAGGCTCCTTACACTGTCTTCACATTTTTGGATTCTTTTTGCTTTTTGCTTTTCTGGATGGGTGTTTTTTGCTTCCTCGCATTTCAAATCTTTGACTTGATTCTTGTGATCCTCTAGTCTGCTGTTGGATCTCTGTATAATATTCTTTACTTCAGTCAGTGTATGCTTAATTTCTGACTGGTCCTTTTCCTTTTTTTTTTTTTTTTTTTTTTTTTTTTTTTTTTTTTGGCATTCTCATTAAGATCCTTGAAGGTCTCACTAAGTTCCTCAGAGGTTTGTAGAAGATTCTTGAGTAACGTTATAACTGTGGTTTTGAACTCTAAATCCAGTAATTTGCCTTCCTCCGTTTCTTTCATTTGTGACATGTTTGTCTCCGCATTTTGGCTGCTTCCCTCTGTTGATAGTGGCTTTATGTGGTAGGTGTCCTATTGGGCCCAGTGGGTCAGCCTCCCCAGTCACCTAAGGTGGACACTCTTGGTGCACCCCTTTTTGGGCTGGGTGCACAGTCTTGTTGTAGTTAAGCCTTGATTGCTGTTGGTATCCCTGGGAGGAAATGACCTCCAGGCCAATTGACTGCAAGGACCCACTGTATCTATAGTGGAAGAACTGCTGTTCTGGAGACACCTTTATGGGGCAGGACTTGCTTCAGTGGGGCTTTGGTGCTCACTGAGTCTGCCTCTTAAGTGTGTCACTTATGGATGTGAGGAGTTGAAATCTGGTATCTGACCACTGGGCACACTGGCTCCTGGATCTCCAAAGAGATGCAAATTCAAACAACATGTGAGTCCTCCAAGCAGGAGCGAGATCTGAAGATTTCTCCTCTTTGTTTGGGGTTTGGAAATTTTGGAGCTCTTTGACCCAGCTGCAGTTTGTTAGGTTAGGCTGCAAAAGGACAGGCAATTCGTTTGCGCGACTGTGCACAGCTTGGGTGGGGTTATAAATTGGGTGGGGCAGGGTCTCAGATAATCACCAGGGCGGAGAAAACAGTGATGCCTGTCTGTCAGCCATCTCCAGGTCTCTGTGTCCCCGCGTCACCTAGACCAGGGCCCCCACAGTAACAATGATCCCTGCGAGCAGTTCTGCAAGAAAGCCACCCTCGCTTTCCGACCCGATGCCAGACCGTCCAGTCTCTCCCCATAGGAATCTGGGTCCCTAGAGTCTCGCCGGAAATGAGCTCAGTACAATCGGGAGCTTGCATCTCCTGATTGAAAAAAACCGTGCATCCAGGTGCAGCCCAGTTCGCACGCCTCTGTACCTCTGCTCTTGGCGCCTCCGCACCTCTCACCGAGCCTCAATGCGCTTTTCTCTTTCCTTCTAGTTGTAGAACTTCCACTCAGCCAGCTTTCCCGTGATTCTGGATGATAGCCTTTTTGTCTTTTAGTTGTAGTTTTAATGTGGTTGTGGGGGGCTACACAGATAGGTATATACCTTATGCCGCCATCTTGGTTTCTATGGTTAATCTTTTTAAATACATTTTATTGATTTTTTTACAGAGAGGAAGGGAGAGGGATAGAGAGTTAGAAACATCAGTGAGAGAGAAACATCTGCCTCCTGCACACTCCCCACTGGGGATGTGCCTGCAACCAAGGTACATGCATGCCCTTGACTGGAATCGAACCCGGGACCCTTCAGTCCCCAGGCCGATGCTTTATCCACTGAGCCAAACCCGTTAGGGCTATGGTTAATTTTTAAAAACCTGTGTCACAGTATTAAAATGAGTTATTTCTGGAAAGTTCAGCATTTGGGAGGCAGGATTGTTTTTTGATTTTATGTTACTTATCACCATTGTTTTTTTTATTTTATGTTAATGCAATATTTTTTAAACTGTTTTATATCAAATCTTCACTTTTCTTTTCACTCTGATCACAGAACCCAAAGCATGAAATCCGGAAGCTGGGAGAATTTATTGGGAAAAAGCTGGATGACAGCGTCCTGGATAAAATTGTGCATCACACTTCGTTTGATGTTATGAAGCAAAATCCCATGGCGAACTACTCGGCAGTCCCCGCCGAGATCATGGACCACTCGGTGTCTCCGTTCATGAGGAAAGGTGGTTCTCTCTGCGCGTCACGACCTTGAAAGGGCTGTCGAGGACCCCAGGGCCTGTGGGGAGGTTTCCACGGATAAGACCAGGTCCACAATCAATGATACTGGGGAAGGAGTATTTAAGAGACCACAGAGACGAAATGAAACCAATGTGTAGCCACAACTAGAGAGTAAGGTTGAGTGCCTAAACGCCCCCCGCCTTATCTCACTCCCCTCCAGAGTTCTCAATAATACGGTGGAAATACACTTAGGCCCGATGGAGCAAAGCACCCACGGTGTAGATGGCTCTATGCTATCTGACATGCAAGAGGACGGGGAAAGACAGGAAAGCCCTCAGGCCTGCGGTTTTAACGTGGTGTCCCCCCGACCCCTGCCATACCGTGGCTCAGGGGCAGCAGGCTCTCCTGGCCTCACAATCAGACAGACGTCTGTCCTTTTCCCTTCGGACGGAAAGGGACGGGCTGGCAGGAGGAACGCCGAGCCCAGCCCTGCCCTCCTGCAGGGCGAGTGGACACCGCACACAAGAGCAGGACAGCGGGCACACAGTCCTCCAGCAGCTCTGACTCCCGTGTCTTTTCAGGGGCGGTCGGAGACTGGAAGAATCACTTCACCGTGGCTCAGAACGAGAGGTTTGACGAAGACTACCAGCGGAGAATGGCTGGGACAAGTCTAGCTTTCCACTTCCAGTTCTAGAGAGAGAAAGTGTTCAGTTTATTACCCAACTCACTGGGCAACAACCCATAGCAGCTTCATTCCCAGACCACACAGCATTGGGCCCAGGTTCGTCATGTTTGCTTTTGTTCACTCGACAAAGAAAAGATCAGAGTTAGCAGCGAGGGGGGAGGTGGGGAGGGGGAACTGGGGAGAAGGTTCAATAAACTGCTAGTTACAAACATGACATTGGTGCTAATGATCATTCTGCTGAAGCTTACCGATCATGTGCTTGTTAACATTAACAATGCTCCAGTCCTCACATAAAAACACACTCAAGTTTTCAGATTAAGTCTTGGTTAAAGGTAGCATCTTTTTATTGATTGATTTTAGAGGGGGGGGGGGGGGCGGGCGGTAGAGATAAACATCGATTTGCTGTTCTACTTATGTACCCATTGGTCGCTTCTTGTATGTGCCCTGACTGGGGATCGAACCCGCAACCTTGGCGTAATGAAGACAACGCTCTAACCAACTGGGCTGCCCGGCCAGGGCCAAGCTAAATGTTAATGTCGCACTGAAATGTGTGAACAGCGACTAATTCCAGCCAGGTACCCTCCAGTGGCTGCTTCCCCCTGAAATCTCCAGTTCACCCCAGGATTCAGGCCGTAATACCTTCACCCCCATCTCTCACCACAACCTGGGGACGTGGCTGGACTCGCTTCCCCCACAAGTGCTACCATTCAGTCCGCCATGCTGTGACTCTCTGAGTGCCTCCACAGTCGCCTTCTCACATTCAGCACCACGTGCCGCGTGCCCTCTATGGCTGTCACCTCCATAGCCCCCTCAGGTCAGACCTGTGCCTCCTGTCCAGGCAAGTGTGGGCTTCCCGACGGTTTCTCTGCTCGTCACACCTGCCAGGGCTATGCTCCTGCAGTGAAACTCTGGTGGCATTTCCCCTGGTGCTACGTTCTTCAATAATGCGGAAGTTTCCCTCTGAGAGCTGTACCCAAGCTTCTTAACCATGAATTCGGAGGCAGCCATAACTATGTGTGACACAGGTGATCGCATCTTCCAAACCGCCTCCAGGCTGCAGCCAATCAGCCTCCCACAGAGCCTGCTCTCACCTGCCAGGCCCTAAACTACTGGTTTCATTCTCATGGTGCCTCCACAGGGAATCCCCTCCTTCTCTCTGCCCTGCACACGGGCAGCGTGCCCAGCCCCCGCGCCTGCTGGTCCTGAAGAGACCCCTGTCCCTCTGACTCCTCTGCACTGGGTATAATGTGCCTTTTTGTTAATATGAAAGCGTACTGTGCTGTCACTGGCCTGTCTGTTGTCTTTCCTGTGCTTGTTTAAACGTCCTCTGTGTATTTTTCTCCAAGATAGGGACGACATACCTCATTGCACGCTAAACAGCATGTACCCTGCACAGAAATAAGGAACGGGAAGAACATTTCACTCAAGAAAATTCTAAAAAGCTAACTTTATATCCTAAGGAGCCCTAAAACGCTCTCCTCTGTGGCTCGCTGTGCAACACCGTGGGAGTAACCACGCGTGGCTGTGTAATTAACATTTACACTTTAATATTTTTTAAAAAATATATTTTATTGATTTTTTACAGAGAGGAAGGGAGAGAGATAGAGAGTTAGAAACATCAGTGAGAGAGAAACATCGATCAGCTGCCTCCTGCACACTCCCCACTGGGGATGTGCCCGCAACCCAGGTACATGCCCTTGACCGGAATCGAACCTGGGACCCTTCAGTCCGCACGCTGACGCTCTATCCACTGAGCAAACTGGTTAGGGCCACCATTTCTTTCTTCTTTTCAGTTGGGTCAAGTTTCTAAGCTTTCTAAATCTCCGTTTTCTGGCTAATGAAAAGAAAATAGGATTCCACCAAATCTCCTATCTACCTACTCCAGGACTTCTGTGAGGATCAAATGAGATGAGGCACGGGAAAATGCTCCACAGATATTTGGAAGTGTAAAAAGATTCCATCTGTGTTCCTGGAACTCCAAGGAGGCTAGTCGCCAGAGAGAGGAAGCTGGGCATTGCTACCTGACATCATTACTTGGCGGCCAAGCCACCGTTTCCAGGCTGGGCTGGGCTATGGGCTACATTTTGCGCCATGGGGTCTTGGCAGCATCGGCTGCGATTTGGTGGGGTGTCACTCCGGGGTGGTGGTGGGGCCTGTGTCCCACTTGGGGGAAGCCAAGCGTTGCTTTCTGGGCGCCATGTCCGCAGTGTCACTTCTCTGTGCACATCACAGCAGCACCTGCATTGAGCACCTGCCCCTTGGTGGTCAATGTGAGTAATAGTGACCGGTCAGAAGGTGGGAAGGACACTTAGCATATTAGCCTTTCATATAGATGGACTAGAGGCCCGGTGCATGAATTTGTGCATAGGTGGGGTCCCTCAGCCTGGATGGCGATGAAAGTCCATGGGAGGGTCCCGCTGGCCAGGGGCAGGGACCCCTGGAAAGTTGGCCCACCAGCCCCCCAATCATGGCCTATGGTGGGGGGGGGCAGCCAGCAGGGGGCAGCATGGGAAGTTGGCTGTGGGAGTGCACTCACCACCAGGGGGCAGCTCCTGCATTAAGCGTCTGGCCCCTGGTGGTCAGTGCATGTCAACCAGTCATTCTGGTCATTCGGTTGTAACGGTCACTTAAGCTTTTATATATATACATTTCTATCACCAGAAAGAGATCTAGCAGACAAGACCTTTTATTTTCACAAAAATCCTTTGGGTGTGGACTTATGTCCCAACGGGAAACTAATCCTACAGGTAAGAGGCATTAGGTAAGTTCTTCCATGGGGAGTGATGGAACCTAGTTTGAAAGGGTCCTCCAGTGTTTCTAAGCCTGGGGTCTGACTGCTCAGCACTAAGCCTCATCCTTCCTGTCCTGCTCAGTCTAACCACACGCTTCCACACTGACCACAGGCTGCTGGCCCATCCCAGACCCTGAACCAGCCCAGACTGGCCAGGTGTTGGCCACTGTCTGCCCACGATCAGGTGACATTTAATAATGTTCCACTAAATGGCTATCCCACCCCACTGTCAAAAGCTCTGAAGTCGGCAGGGCCCCAAGAGGACTATGGTCTTGCACTTGACTACCAGGGACGTGTCCGGTCTGAACTCTGTCCTTCATTCCTTTACATCTACATTCCTCCCCTGGAATGGGCACAGCAAGGCTCTGCAGGCCTGATCAGACACAGCGCCTTCTGCGGCTGTGCTCCAGCTCCCCCCACCCCCAGGACCCCAGCCTCAGAGCCTGCCAGCTCCCTGGATAAACAGCACAAGGAGAGAGGGCTTGAGCTCAGGTCATGTGACCTTGCACTCAGGTTTCTACCTCTTACTTTCCCCCAAACCACCTACATAACCTTGGCAGGTCAAGCCAACCTACATATTTTGGATATTTAACCCTAGCACAAACAGACCAACTCAAACAGGCCTTAACTTGGCCTCTCCCCTCAAGTCTCTTAAAACTAGTGATTAACACATTATGCTCTTGATCTATTTGTATCCCTTCCTTTACCTCAAGCCTATTAGTACATTGTCCATGCTCTGTGTTTTATCACCAGAGCAATGTCCTTGGATTCCTGTGGAGGAAGTCTGATTTGAATCAAGAAAATGTGTATTAAAACAAACTGCATGCAAGAGATGCAAGAAGTACGCTAGCACAGTGCAGTTGGTGCGGTGATTCTATGTAAAACATGAAGACGCTTCTGTGTCCAGCAGTGTTGGGAGGAGACTTGTACAACTGAATAGGCTCCTGAGGCCATTGGCTGTTGGCTGTTGGTGAAGGACCAATAGAAACACAGATTTCAAATAAACACATTATGCCAACTCAAACTTAAATCTACACCAATAAAAATGCCCTCAGATAAGAAATATCACAATAAAATAGGGAATTAGAAAGTAAGTGATTTCTGCATCACCAGACTCAGCACTCGGATGAGAGAGGCTTGTACTCAGATCGGGGCTGCTGGGAACAAGGTGGTGCCACTGCTTCCCAGAGCACCAGAGAGCTTGCAGGTCAGCAGGGCGGTACTAGTGTGAGCAAGAGATGAGACATTCCTGATTTAAACCAAACTAAGACAGGGACATCCCTGGCTGGGCAGCTTGTGTAGGCATCGTCCTATGCAGCAAAGAGTTGCCATTGGGTTCCCAGGTTGTGGGCTCAATCCCCAATGGAGGCAACCTATCAATGTTTTACTCTCACATCAACGTTTATTTCTCTCTCTCTCCCCCTCTCCCTTCCTCTCTCTCTAAAATCTATATACATAAAAGCCTAAGCAACTGGCCAACCGGCCGACCAGCCAGTAGCTATGACATGCACTGACCACCAGGGGCAGACGCTCAACACAAGAGCTGTCGAGTGACAGCAACTTTGCAGAGTGCCCTCTTCCACTCTGGGGTCCCTCGGGGAATGTTGGACTGCTCATTTCAGCCCGATCTCCACAGGTCAGGCTGCCGACCCCACTAGTGCCTGAATCCGTGCACCGGGCCTCTAGTCAACAATAAGAAACACACAAAACAAAACAAAACAAAACAAAACAAAACAAAACAAAACAAAACAAAAAGGACAACCTCTTTAACAGGGAAAATGCATGAACAAGACCACAGAGGTCATTTCCCCGGAAAAGGTTCGAATGGTCCTTTGAATTTGTAGCTGGACTACTTGGTGAAAGTTTTCTCTGGTACAAAGCATATCTGTAAAGACTGGGAGAAGTGACAGGTTTTTTCAAATGACCACATCTCAATATAAGATCCCAAGGCATACAAAGACAAAGAGAATCACAATCAATCAAAAGAACAAAATAAACCTCCAGAAATCAATCCTAAAGACACAGATATCTAGGACTCACCTGACAAAGAATTCAAAATAATCACCTTAAAGATGCTCGAGCTAAAAGAGACAGAAATAACTAAATTCAATAGGACTTAGGAGGCACCATCAAATAATGTGCAGTCACCCCGGTACCCACAGCTTCCCTTTCAGCAGCTCCAGCTGCCCAGTCAATAGCAGTTCCAAATAAGAAATGGACTCAGGATTTTAAAAAGATTCCCAGGTGATTCTAATGTGCAGCCAAGGTTGAGAACCACTGCTATAGATAATATTAAAAATATATCTAAATTTGCAATTCTTTGTCCAAAAAATGAGCATGTTCAAAAATTAAATGAAGAAAATTTGGATATACTCGATGTAGATTTTCACACATATTTGAGTGATGATTCCATTGATTCCACAGATGATGCTGAAAAAGAAATTTTTTCATTCGAATTTCTTAATAGTAAGACAGAGAAAGACAGCATTTCCCGGGCTTACACCATCATCAATGCATTGAGTATTGGGGTTTACATACTAGCACAGCAAAGTAAAGTGTTCTCCCCTCTGGGAAATATGAAGTTACCATTGGACAGAAGAGGAGCCAAGTTTCAAATACAAATTCACCAGACAAACGTTTTTTCTCCTCTGCTAGTCTAGAAGCATCACAAATAAGGCTCTGCAAAGTGTGTGTGTGTGTGTGTGTGTGTGTGTGTGTGTGTGTGTGTGTGTGTTTTCTTCATTCTACCCTCAGTTCCCTATCATTAATTAGCTTCATTTTTTTCTTTTAAAAATATATGTTGTTATTGATTTCAGAGAGGGAGAGAGAGAGAGATGGAAACATCAATGTTGAGAGAGAATCATTGCTCCGCTGCCTCCTGCATGTCCCCTACTAGGCATGAAGCCCACAACACGGGAATGTGCCCTTGACCAGGATGGGACCCCAGACCCTTGAGTCTGCAGGCCAACCCTCTCTCCTCCGAGTCAAACCTGCTAGGGCAATTCGTTTCTAAAGAATGTGAAATGCATATGTTGGAACTAAATGTGAGCAAATCAATTATATACTTTTAAGTGCCCATATCTTGATCTCAACACTTCTCTGCATAAAATGCAAGCACTCCCAAGTTTGTTTGTTTTTTTTAGTGTCTTGTCTCTGAGAGACAATGGAAGGACCCAACTGAAAAAAACACCGCCAAGCATCAGTCGGTCCCTCAATGCTTGAGCGATGACCCAGGAACCAGGAGGTCACATGTTCCACTCTGGGACATGGCACGTGCAGGGGTTGGGGGCTCCACCCCCAGGAGGAGGTGTGCAGGAGGTAGCCAATAGATGATTCTCTGTCGTCAATGTTTCTGGCTCTTTCCCTCTCCCTTTCACTCTCTGTAAAACCCACAGAAGAGACTTTTCAGAAAAGAGAAAGGAAGGAAACCCACGTCCAATCCCGCTGTGCTCCTGCAGTCCGTCAGCAGGTCCTCAGAAAAATGGGTGCTGGACCAGCTCCCTGGGGCCGCTGCAGCTTCCGCCCTGCCCGTCTCAGGTCTCAGGGGTACTGGCAGGATTTCCAGTCCTCCTGCACTTTTATACTGGTTGGAGGGGAATTCCCGAGTAGGCGGAGCCTATCAAATTGGCATAATCTTGGGGAGGGACACAGGGCGTTAAGGATTTGCTTTTCTGGGTCCTTTAGCGTTTTCAGGGGTTTACACATGACATGGATCCATTTTCTGACTCTTTGGAAGATGTACCTCCCTTAAGGAAAGCCAACATGTGTGGATTTGCCTGCTGTTCCCACAGACTGCTCAGTGAATAACGTTAAGACAATGGGAAATCTGAGGGGAAAACTCAAAGGTATGCCTATACAATCATTCAAGAGACAAACTAACTACACATATAAACAGAGCAAGGCGGAGCACCCACTGAGCCCTCCGATTGGCTCCAGGGGTCAGAGCAGGTTCATTCCGGGGGATCAGGCTGTCATCTAATTCCTTCTTCTCTAATCAAAGCGATGGAGCCAGTGTGGAGACTGTGAAGTTGTTCTTTGGAGCAGTAATCACAAAGCTAATGAAACGGAGTCCTTGCAGGGTGAAGGGAAGGGCCCTCAAGAACTCTGGAGGGTGGAGGGCGGATCTGAGTCAGGCCCGACTGCTGAGGTGCAGGTGATAAGAGATAGAAATCGCAGGGTGGGGGGCTCAGCCAGGGTGGAAAAGTACTGAACATAGCTTGTAACTTGAATCAGACATAGGGGAAGACCAGACTTGAAAAACAAGTCCGGATAAGGGTGACATCTGGGAATGAAGGACGTTGAGCAAAGCCTGTCAGGGAGAAGAATAGCTTTAGCAAAACAGCAGGAATTCCGCCAGAGTGGCATCTGGGGAAAGAAGGAAGCTGGGCAAAGCCTGAAAAACAGCAGGAATTCTGCCTGGCCCTCGCCCGGGGGGCGGGCTGTTAGTTCAGTAGCCAAACAATAGGAATAGGACAGATCAGCCAAGGTCGGGAGGGGTGATAAAAGGAGGGACTGCCCCTCCGCCCTTCGCCCTTCGCCCGGCGATTGCCTGCTGCTGTGTCAGCTACGGCAGGGGCCCAGATTCGAATCTGTAATCAATAAATGCTTGCTCTAACTAATTATGAGTCGGTGGTCTGTCTCTGGGGAACTCGCTCCGTAACAAAGAGCACAAGGTCATTCAGACATTCATTCCAGAAGAAATGATGGAGGCCTCACTCAGACCCTGCTCCGCGGGGCCCCACAGACACAGGGACTAGTCCTGCCCTCAGCAGGGCTAAGCTGTTTGGCTGCAGACAGATGGGTTTCTCTCGCTAGGCTCCCACTCTTCACCCTGTTCAGAGGGTGCCCTCACCCTGGACCTCAACCTCTTCAACTCGAGCTTCCCGTCTTCCTGTTACCTGACCTGAGTATGCAAATTGATTTCATCTCCCTCCGCTCCAGTTTCCTCCTCCAGAAAATGGATTAATGTAACCTACAAGGTGACCCTGCTCCCACCACACAGGAAGCCCTCAAGGGGCTCTTGGCACCTGGGTCCCCCCCAGGGGAGGGGCCAAACCCCACCCCTAACCCTCGCACACCTGGCCCTGCCCTAGGCGTGGCTAGACCTTACAGAAAGCAGCTGCCGGGCCTGCTCAGGACCATTCCGCTGGAGGCAGACCCGGGAGAAGGTCTCACGTCCAAGCGCGAGCATATCCGAAGCCTCGCCCACTTGGGGACAGCCGGGAGCCTGGCAGAAGGGGAAAGCGAGGTCAGAGGAGCTCCAAGGACTGTCCGCAGCCCACCAGGCCTGGGCCACCACACACCCTTGTGAGCAGGTGGCGGCCCCGCGCCCGAGTGTGGGGGACCGCGCTGGTGCCTGAGAGCATGGCCTGTGGTGCAGCGGCCCTGACCCGGCACCTGCCCGCCCGGGCCACTGGCCTCCGTAGTCCTGGGCGTCCACATCTCCGAAAGGGGCCGGGAACAGCGCCTGCGTTCTTCTTGCAGGGCCCGCAGGCAGGCATGGCGGGGCCCTCAAACTCACCCAGGCTGGCGCCCCGGGTGGGCTTCCTCTCCCCCGGCCCTCAACCAGATGGTGTCATTCCATCCCCCAAACCCACCAAGCCCCCCAGAGAAGCTGGCCCTGGTCTGGATGCCCAGGATCCCACCTCCAGTCCCCAAGCCCTCACGGTGGGCCCATACTCACCCGTGGGAAACCCGGGTTCTTGCATCCTGGATGCTGCTGGGCCCTGTGCGCTTGATGCTCTGGCAATCAACCCTGCGAGTGCCGCCTTAAATACCTCGTAGGCACTCGCCACCCACCGGTCCCACCCTAAGGGGCTGGAGGCAGCCCTGCCCTCAGGCCCTGCCCCTTGTGCAGGTGTGTGTGTGCCTAGTTGAGCAAATGTGTGAGTGTGTGGGGGGGGGGTTGGGGGGGGCAGGAGGGCGGGGCCCTCGGGGAGGCGCAATCATTGATTAGTTCTTTGATGGAGCAGCTGCTGCACCCGGTGCCTGTCCTAGGGGCTGGGAGACCTCAGTGGCCAGACAGCCGTGGTCCTGCCCTCAAGAGGACTCGGTAGTGTGCTCTTCCCAAGGGGGCTTTTATTAGAATCCATGGGAGAGACGATGACCTGCGCAATGGAATGCCAAAGGCAACCAAACGGTGAGATCTTGCTAGATTCAGCTCGCCGTCTGAACTGCCTCTTCCCGTGTCGGGGTGGGGTCTCCCCTAACTGGACATGATTTCTGCTTCCTGGGGGCACGTTGGTCTCCAGGACAGTTGATGGCCCTGTTGTCCACAAGGGATCACCCAACCAATTCCTTGGTTTATAAATTGTGACTGGAGGCCTCCTTCTCCATGATATCTAAAAGAAAAACAGGGTGTGTAGCAAACCAATACACACACACACACACACTCATACACACACACACACATATATATATTAGGTGTCACATGGGGCAGATTGGATGGGCAAAGCTGAGGGGAGGGGCCAGGCTTGGGGTTGGGGGAGGGGATGGGGAACCGGGCCTTTCATGCCTTGGCATGGGGGCTGGTTTCTGAGACAGACTTGGTGATATCTGTCCAGGTCCCTCAGCCAAAGACCATGAGTAGGACACCAGTAGTTGAGCAAATGTGGGCTTCTTTACTTTTTAAGAATTTTTTAAAGAAACTTTATTTTTTGATGAGAGAGAGAGAGAGAGAAACAATGATGTGAGAGAAACATGGATTGGTTGCCTCCCACAAGCACCCTGACCAGAGCCAGGATAGAACCTGCAACCACGTATGTGCCCTTGACCAGGATTCCCTTGACCCAGAATAGAGCCCTCAGCTTTCCCGTGCCTGACATGACCTACTTGTGCAGAATAAGAGGGATGGATGGCAACCCCGGGGAAGACCTCACAATTGTTCTCCGAAAAAATGACCATCATCATCTTAGTCTTACACTTTATCACCCTGGCAACAGAAGAACTCATTCCTTTTAAAAGACATGAAAACAACTGGGTTTACTGAGTAAAAGATGTCCTGCCGTAACCGGTTTGGCTCAGTGGATAGAGCGTTGGCCTGTGGACTTAAGGGTGCCAGGTTCGATTCCGGTCAAGGGCATGTACCTTGTTTGCAAGCACATCTCCAGTACGGGGTGTGCAGGAGGCAGCTGATCAATGTTTCTCTCTCACTGATGTTTCTCTCTATCCCTCTCCCTTCCTCACTGTAAAAAATCAATAAAATATATATATTTTTAAAAGTGTCCTTAATGTCTCTGACTTTTTCTTCTCAGGTGGAACTTATGTAGAACAGACTTCCTCCTCCTGTCTACTTGGAGGGGGACCCCTACTGCTAATATACAAAACTATACACATTTGATTCACATCAAACAAAGGCTCACTTATATGGACCTTTATGCCTTGGGACCCCAGGTCCAAAAAACAGAGAAATGTTTTCTCTAAAGGTCACTGCAATGGGAAATGTCTGACTGTTACTGGGTGTACTAGTTACTGCCTTGCATTATCCAATGATTATAATATAAGTTGTTCTAATTACTCAGCTATCTCTTATAGAAATGGACATACCAGGCTGCCGGCTGGCTGGTTTCTCATATGTGGTTTAACTGTTTATTCTCATATCCCTGCTAACAGCACCGGAGGACCGTAAGTGCATAAAGACTGATGGAGGCATTGAGGAGCTCCTACTGTCCAACTCTGAGGAATTTATACACCAAAACAACCTGGTTACAATGGGTTTTTAAAATGTATGTTTTTATTGATTTCAGAGAGGAAGGGAGAGGGAGAAAGATAGAAACATCAATGATGAGAGATGTGCTGCCTCCTGCATGCCCCACGTTGGGGATCCAGGGATGTGCCCTCATGTGGAATAAAATTGTGAGCTCCTGGTTCATAGGTCCATACTCAACTGTTAGGGGCAGAAATAGAATACTGGGGACTAGTTATTAGTTATAAGAAATAAAGCAAGAAATATTAATCATGATCTGCTAACTGCGATTGTTTTTGTTTTGATTAAAGAAAGCACCACGATGGTTTTATTCTGATTAAAGAAAGCACATTCTAACCTGGCTGGGAGGCATAGCCCACCCCGCCCCCCAAATGCCCAAACAGTGGAGTCCCACCCCAGCCTGCATAGCCTACTTCCTCATGCCTGTGATCTCTACTTCCCCATATAATCCTTGTCCTTCTATATAAACAGCTTGCTTATGGGGGGCTACAGAGCAGATTTTTATGGATGACCGGCTGCTCTCGCATACTGCCAGCAGTATTGGAATAAGCGCTCATAAGTGATTCCACCCTGTCTCTACTTGATTGGCTCAAGTAGTGACAGGCAGCCTGGTCGCATTGATTGACCGGTTACCATGCCATCCTTCACACAGAGTCTTGCTGAGACTTCCTTCTTGTTTGGTTGTTTGTTTGTTTGTTGTTAATCCTCACTGGAGGATATTTTTCCATTGATCTTTTAGAGACAATGGAAGAGAGAGGGAAAGACAGAAACATCGATCTGAGAGAAACACATCAATTGGTTGCCTCTTGCACATGCCCCAACCAGGGCTGGTGGGGAACCTAGGTATGTGCCCTTGACCGGAATCAAACCCAGGACCCTTTGGTCCCCAGGCCAATGCTCTTTTCACTGAGATCAGGGCGAGACTCCTTTCTCAATTAGCTTAGTCATTCTATGTCTTTATCATGAAAATCAGCCAATCTTGTTGCAGGTCCCTTACAGGCTAATTTTTGGCCAAGTAAGAACCAGCTGAGTGCATACTTTAGGATTATGAATTGTTATATGAAGTCCTGAGGTCCCAGAAAAACTCATCGTATTGTTCGTGGATTCCAAAGAAATCACCGGGAGGACTGCCTGTGAAAGACATGGTTTTACTAGGACTGAGTTGCACACCAGCTTCCACACCACCCGTGAGGTTGAACTGCTAAATCCCACCTGGCCTGCGGACAGGCCTCATCATAGCTGCTATTGTTTTGGGGGCCACCCAGACTTTCCCAGCCCAAGGTTTTATTGAGGACAGAAAACAGCAATGCAGGACATGCAGGGCAGGGTGTGTTTCTGAACAAGCTGTGTGCGTCAGAACTGCTACCTGTTTTCTTGGCTGAGGATCCGGTAGGCTCCCAAGCTCTCACAGGCTGCTTACTGATGGCCTTGTTCATGTTACCGCGGGGTGGGAGAGGGAGCTGGAGATTGGGAAGGAGTCCATGTTCCTATTTACCATACATGTATGTTAAGGCAAATCATGAACCAAAGGTCATCATTATAGGGGGTGTTTTTATTTTTTTCTTAATTTCCCACCTGAGGATATTTTTTCCATTGCTTTTTCAGAGACATTGGGGCGGGGGGGCGGGGCGGGGGCGCGGGGGGGGGGGGGGGGCCACGGGGCGCAGAGACAGAGAAACATCCATGTGAGAACATATTGACTGGTTGCCTTCTTTCCCTAGATACAGTATACCTTTCTAACTGGAGAAATTTTCCTTCAGCAATTTCATATTTCCCAACCCTGTGATAGTTGAGTAGTTGTTTTGCTTACAGCTTCATAATAGAGGTTCCATCTTCGGTTTGTCAGCTGTAATTTTCAAAAGGCACACTGGATGGCAGCAGAGAAAACTTTTCCCCGTGACCTTCACTGAGGTGTTATTCCCAAGATGGCCACGAGATGGCAGCCAATCAATGATTCTCTCTTATTGACGTTTCTCTCCCTTCCTCTCTGAGATCAATAAAAATATAGATTTAAAAATAACTATAAAATTTAAAAAAATGAGAATCCAGACCTGGTAATAAACTCACTTTGATATAATTTCTATTTTAAGCCTCTCATATGCCTCATCTTACCTATTGCTTTCCTTTTCCAAATGAGACAGAAACATTACTTCCATTTTACAGACATTTAAACTGAAGAGTGATTCTAACAGAGCTCAAAGTCCAGCACTGAGGCCTAAATGGGCCAAGACAGAACAAAAGAGTGAGCACACACAGTATCCTGGACAAGTATAGTAACACGATAGGCCTTGCAGCTTTGGGTGGAATCTTGGTCGTTCAATGTGAAGAGAAACTGCACATAACCTAATGGTCCAGCTTGCCATGTGCTCCACCAAGCTGGTGTTTGTGGTGGGACTTGGGCAGGCAGCTGGGAATGAGGACAGGTGGGGAGGGAGGAGGCGGCCCGGCCCTTCACCGATGCAGAGTGTCTTTGTAGATAATCCTATCATCGCCACAAATAAGTTTTTTTTCTTTGATTCCAGCCAAATGCCCTGTGTTTATTTTTCTTGCCCACTGCACTGGCTAAGACCTCCAGTACAGTGGTGCATGAAAGCAGTGACAGTGAGCGTCTTCATCTTGCTTCTGGCCTGAAAGAGGATGCTTGCGACATTCAATGTGGAGTATGCTACTTAGTGCAGGTTTTGCATAGGTGCCTTTATAAGACTGTGGAAGTTTCCGACTTTGCTGGGGGTTTCATTAGAAGGGCTGTCAATTTTGCCAGATGGCTTTTATTTATATAATGGAGTTTTGCTTCTATTCTATTAATAAAGTAAATTATGCAATTCACTTTCCCGTGAAATTCATCTTGCATTCCTAGTATCAATCCAACAGGTCTTGATATATTGTTATTTCTATACATTGCTGGATATTGTGCCTCACATTTTTGCATTATATATTAACTAGAGGCCTGGTGCACAAAAATTTGTGCACTCAGGGGGGAGGAGGGGTCCCTCAGCCCGGCCTGTGACCTCTCGCAGTCTGGGACCCCTCAGGAGATAATGACCTGCTGGCTTAGGCCTGCTCCCGGGTGGCAGAGGGCAGGCCCAATCCCTAGGTGCAGCCCCTGGTCGGGCTCAGAGCAGGGCCGATTGGGGAGTTGGGGCGCCGCCCCCTGTCATGCACAGAGCAGGGCAGATTGGGAGGTTGTGATGCCACCCTCAGTCACACTCAGGGTAGGGCCAATTGGGGGGTTGGGGCACCGTCCCCTGTCACACCAAGGCGGGGTCGATGGGGAGGTTGCGGCACCACCCCCTGTCACGCACAGAGCAGGGCCCATCAGGGGGTTGGGGCACCGCCCTCTATCACCCACAGAGCAGGGCTGATCAGAGGGTTGGGGCACCACCACTCTCACACTCAGGGCAGGGCCGATGGGGAGGTTATGGCTCTACCCCATCACACACAGAGCAGGGCCCGTGGGGGCGGGGGGGTTGGGGAGCTCCCCCCTATCAGGCACAGAGCAGGGCTGCTCAGGGGGTTGGGGCCCCGCCCCCTGTCACACACAGAGCCGCAGGGCGATCAGGGGATTTGGGCACTGCCCCCTATCACACTGATCCCGGTGCCGGGAGGCATATTACCCTTTTACTATATAGGGTAGAGGCCTGGTGCATGGGTGGGGCCGGCTGGTTTGACCTGAAGGGTGTCCTGGATCAGGGTGGGGGTCCCCACTGGGGTGCCTGGCCAGTCTGGGTGAGGGGCTGAGGGCTGTTTTCAGGCTGGGGGTGATTGAACTCCCAACCGCTCCTTTTTTTCTTTTTTTTCTTTTTTATTCTGGGCCAGCTTTACCTTGAGGCTAGGCTCCAGCTCTTAGGCCTCCGCGGCTGAAAGTAGGTTTCTGGCCTTTGCTTACAATGTTGCGAATCTGCTGGCTGAAGTCCGGAGGTATTTGTTACAATGTTTCTTAAACTGCCCGCTCAGAGGCCTGCAGCCACAGGCGGGGAACGTTGGAGTCCTCCGTCACTGAGGCAACCAAGCCTCATGTTAGTTTCAAGCTGCCTGGCTGCCGGCCGCCATCTTGGCTGACAGTTAATTTGCATATCTCGCTGATTAGCCAATGAAAAGGGTAGCGGTCGTACGCCAATTACCATGTTTCTCTTTTATTAGTGTAGATGAGTAAGATGGGCCTACATGTTTTCTTTTTACACTCCAGGATGTCCTTGCCATCTCCGGGTGCTATCCAGGCTAATAGTGAACTAATTTGGGTGTCAAGGTTTTGCTAGCCTCACATGATTAATTGGAGAGATTCCCTCTTCCCACTCTTTAAAAGCTTTTCTTGAATGTTTAGTAGCAGTCACCCGGAAAGCCATCTCAGCTTGATTTTTTGTTTTGTTTTGGGATGATTTCTAACTGCTGATCAATGTCTTTTAGCGGTCCCAGACTACACTGAATTTCCGACTTCTCCTTAAGTAGGTTGGATCTGAAACTCTTTACCCCTCCCTACACCAGAGATCTCCCCCTTCCTCACCAGTGGGTCTCAGGGTGACGGCAACAGCACTAAAACTTTCTTCTATTTTACTCTGAACTCCGAATCTGGGTTCCCTGTGCAGGGTCCTCTTTTGAGATAAAGTCAGGGAGCTTGTTGGTTGTCTCTCCCCTCCATCGGTCCTTCTCAAGTGGCCTTGAAGGAGGCTGGGTCAGGCTGCAAACCTGCCATTTTCCCAGAGGTTGTTGGAGTCCACTGAGATTGTCTCATGTAATTGGGTAGTTATGACCCTCCTGGAAAAGTTGTTCATCTCGAGCCACCATCATTACCTCCTTCCACAGAGAGGGTCCACAGAGTTCCTCAGGGAAAATGTCATCGTGCCTGTCAAATTATAACAATCCTTTATTACAAATGTCTGCCGTGCAGCTAAGCCTGCAATGCAGGTATTAGCTCCATCTTATTGCAAGTTCATAAATGAGGTCCACTGTAATAATGATTGCTACAATTACTATCAACCATGTTTGTATTTCTATTTCTATTTCTATTGGTAATGTGAATAACAGAAGTCTACAGTAATAGGAAGAACAGCTCTCCCTTACTTGCCATGAATTCAGTGAAGGCTTTTCTCCTATACATATCTTTGTTACACATTACAAACCTAAAACATAAACATAGAATGCAGGATTACAAGACCGAGCACCTAGCAATTGTGAGAAAATATTCTTATACCCTTTTACTTCCCTAGTGAAGGGGTATTCAGTTAACCTGGATTTCAGATTCCTCTTAGCAGCCTAGAATTCACTCTAAGTAAATAGCAAAACGCACCCATTCTGCAGGTAGCACCACCACCTTCTTGGTCTCAGGGATCAAGAGCAAACGGAACAAGAGCAGCTGGCCTTAGAAACATCTGGATGCTTGTCGGGCTAGGAAGGTGGCATCTTCTTCCACAGAAGACTAACAAAGATTACCGATATCCAAATAGAAGCAAGGTGGTCTTTGAAGGACCACCGTAGTTCTACTAAACTGAAAGGCTGGCATATTGATTGGACAGTCAGAATCTGCCAGTGCAACCACATGACTGCTGGCTCCCCATGGATGCTGGTACAGGGATTCAGTGGTTACCAAGCAGGTGTGGTCATGGAACTGGAGAAAGGTGTTAGGAAATAAAGGATATAGAACAGAACCTTTAGAATAAATACAGACCCACGTATTTAAAAATGCGTTAAAATGTGCCAGTCTTGGATAGGATAGTCCTTGAAGGTGGTTAATCATGAAATGAAAGTAAAAATTGCTACTGACTCAGGCTCTGTTAGTTAGTAGCAATTCTTTTTAAAATTACCGTTATCATAACTTGTATCATCCCCAGCATTTTCCCAAGAAGGCTGTCCACTCCTTGTATAGTGTTCCAGCACGTGAGAGGGAGAATAGAGTGGACACTGGAGTCCATAACAGGAGGAGAACCCTGTGACTTCTTTGGAATTGGAGCTGTTAATAACAGGGCTAAGACTGTATCTGGAGGATACTTTTATATGACACCTAAGGCAAAGCACACGTGCTCTCCTGGGTCTCCAGCTCGCCATCTGCAGATCGTGAGACTTCTCGGCCTCCGTGCTCCTGCCAGCCAACTCTGTGTAATGACTCTTTCTACATATACATACTATCGGTCCTGTTTCTCTGCAGAACCATGACTGATACAAGTACGTTAAGAAAGTTTAGAAACCACGCAATGTGCTTTTATTAGTTTAAGAATTCACTCAAACACTTTAAATAACCATATGGTTTATCGCTCCAAGACAAATAATTTAAATTAGGGTGTGTTACATTTGCGTGCTCTAGGCCCCTGAAAAACTTGAAGTGAAAAGCCTTGGAAACTGAGAGAAAAACACCAGTGAAGGCTGTTGGATACACAGGAAAGAATGTATCACAATGGCCAAACATTGATTGTGAAAGGTGACCAGAAGACCTTGCTGTATGTGACTTCTAGAGTCTTAGAGTGATGTTGTAAATAGGGAAGTGACTGCTGGTGCCAGAAACCAAGTGAGAAAGATGATGAGGTGCAACAGCAAAAGCGTATTTCTGTAAGAACTAACAAAAAAGTTTGCAGGACATAGTTATCCAGACATACATTTGTAGAAATATACATAATAAATATTTTGCATATTGATAACGAAAGTTTGTTCACTGGAATTCAAAGACTACAATTCTGACTATCAGGGGGCGGGGAGGGGGGGCGGGCGGGGGGAGTGGTCAACAAAGTATGTTTAAAGGAAAGTAGACTGAGGAGTTACCTTAATGGTCAAGTTCTCATCGTGAATAATGAAGGAGACAGCACCACATGCTGGTTTGGAAAGCAATACATAAGAAGACCAAGATGGTTGCACACTAATAATGGATTTTGAAGCCATGGCGATACTTGTTTTAAATATCTGGTGTGAATCCACGGACCTGGAGTATAAGTCTGCATGCACCATCTACACTGTGGGGAGGGGTGGGGTTTGTGGGAAGGACGGGGGAGCTTTAGAGAGCACTTGCCCAAACAGAACTAAAGGGTGAGAACCAAGATACTGAGCATCACAAAATGTATCTGTATTTGATGCTCCCTGGATAACGGATTTCCACACTGACTGAACTGGAATATTGCCTCCCCACAGAGTAGCACGTTAATGTCAGGGAAACATGAACAAAAGAATGAAATTCCATGGTTGGCACATACTCACTTAACGATAAATAGGCCATTTCAGGAATTCACACTAGAAGGCCTCATGTTGTTTTACAAAAGATGTGTTTTCCTTGTATCACAATATGCAGTCCTCACCCCCGTTTTGCCAATCCTATGTGCTTAGCAAAAAATGGGCTTCACTGACAGGATCTAGAACCTCAGAGAACTAGAACAAACACAGACGGCCTTAGTTAGAAATTCCGCAGAATTCTAGACATCCGTTTTCAGACAAATGAAGGTCATTTCCCATGTAGCACCTACATGCAAGGCACCATGGGGGCATAAGACCCCACTGGCCCACCCCCTGGTGAAGGATTCCACGTGGGCAGACTGAGCAGTCAGAGCAGCCGGCCCTCCGTCAGCGGCATCACCCGGCAGTGACATAGAGTGGTGGCTCGGGGATGAGCCGGTCCGGAAGTCCCTGAAGTCCAACAGGTCAGAGCAAACCGTCTCAGGTCTCACCTCTTCCAGACAACAATCCAGACGCTCCTTTCACAGCTTTTTCCCAGCCACCTTCTAGAATGTGGCAGAGCTGGCCCCACCTGACGGCGTGCGGGGAATGCAGCCCTCGGCCCACCATTTCTGTGACCAGGAAGGGCTCCCGGGCACTTCTGTTCAACGAGGAAGGAGCACGGCGTTGGCACCAGGACAGAATGCTTCTCACAACGTGGCTTCTCTGAAGCTGAACAAGGTATGAAGGCGGGCGAAGCCTTTGCCGCATGCCTCACACTCATGGGGCTTCTCCCCAGCGTGGCTCTTCTGGTGCTCGGTGTGGCTTCTGCTCCCGGTGAAACTTCTCTCACACTCATCACAGGTACAAACACGGGAGCCGAGCATCCCCCTCCTGGCTCTCCATCTTCCCAAGTCTCTCCATGCTCAGGGCCCTGAACGTTTTGACCGTTTTTAAGGCTATGGACCCTCTGCTGTCTCGGGAGATGTGAATGCCGCCTAAAGGCTTTGCCGCATACGCTGCACCGGTACGGCTTCGGCCGGTGTGGAGTCTGTGATGTTCAAGGAGGCTGCAGCTCTGGCTAGAGGTCTTCCCACGGTCATCACACTCCCCAGTGTGAGTTCTTTGGTGCTTGATAAGGTCTGAACTGTGATGAAGACGTTGCCACATTCTTCACACGCATAGGGCTCCCCCCCCCCCCCCAGTGTGGATTCTCCTGTGCTTAGTCGGGTCTGAACTCTGAGCAAAGCTCTTTCCACATTCTTGGCAAATGTGCCACTTCCTTCCAGTGGCACTTTTCTGCTTTCTTTGTCACCTGCCCTCCAGTTCACGGGCCCTGCACAGGTAGCTCTCCGGGCAATGGCCTCGCCCAGGTGGCACGGTATCAGCCCAGGCTCCTGTTCCAGATGCTCCCCAGCTAGAGGCGGGTCTCAGATCTTCGTCTGTGTTTCACCACCTGGAATCACAAGGGCCAGCAACTGTCTGTTATGCCTGCCCCAGAGGAGAGCTCTCTGCTGAGTCCAGGGAGGCAAGAACGACAGAGGTCTCTGCGCCATGAATGAGGGTTAAGTACAGGGATCAGATGGAAGTCCAGAGGGCGGACAGGAGTGCTGAGGAGGATGCACACCTGGGAACGGGAATGGGTCCGTCGGGAGAAAGGGACAAACTGGGAACGGAGGGGAGGGGTGAGGACTGCGCTGGGGATACATGCAGAGGCTCTGAGATCTAGGGCTCGTCAGGCTGGGCCATGTGCCTTGGACTGGATAGAGGGCTGGGCAAAAGGCGAGCGTAAGCAAGGCAAGTGGAAGGGCTTCTGAGTGTCCATACGAATCAGAGAAAGAGGGGCTCAGAGAAGCAACTCCATCCTCGCTTTTGCCAACTCCATCCTCACTATCATCACATTTGCCAACAAAATAGCCACTGAAGAAGGAAATGTCACACACAGTAGAAGTTCTTCCACTTAATCCTAAGCATCTAGAACAGCAGTTCTCAACCTGTGGGTCGCGACACCCTTGGCGGTCGAACGACCGTTTCACAGGGGTCACCTAAGACCATCGGAAAACACATATAATTACTTATTGTTTTTGTGATTCATCACAATGCTTTAATTATGCTCAATTTGTAACAATGAAATTGGGGGTCACCACCACATGAGGAGCTGTATTAAAGGGCCGCGGCATTAGGAAGGTTGAGAACCGCTGATCTAGAAAGTGAAAAGGTTTGGGAAACAAGTCCAAGTGCAGTGAAAGCAGTGACACCCTATCCAAACCTTTCCAAGTCTTCAGGCGGCTCCGGCACAGTGGGGTGGGACTCACGTGTACTCGTACCTTTAAATACGGTGAAGTCTACGCCTGAGGTCAAGGAGGGCAGGAACGACTGGGTAAGATATTAAAACCCAGTGTAAGTAGAGATTGTTCCAAGTGTAACACTACACTTTCCACAAGAGGAACACCTTATCTGTGCCTTCGAGTTTTGCTGGGGTCCAACCCCAGCAGGTCCAGGGGTCCCCAACGGTGTGGACGGAGTCGGCGAAGAAGGAATGACACAGAGACAGCATTCAGTTGATCAGCAGCCTAGCCAGGCTCTCTAGCCAAGTTCTGGTTAGCCAAGTTCTCCAGCCAGGTTCTCTAGGTTCTCCAGCCAGGTTCAGTTGCCAGGTTCTGTCCAGGTTCTCCAGCCAATTTCTGTAGCCAGGTTCTGTCCAGGATCTTTTGCCATGTTCTCTCGCTAGGTTCTGTGTCCTGTTGTCTTGTTGCATCTGTATGTAACCAGTTGATTCCAATCCTATCAATCTCTATTCCAAAAGTTAGGGCGTTTCTTATCTCCATTCCAAGGAGTAAAGATTATGTAGCTTAAGCGTGATTGTTCGTAGTTAAAGTGATTAACTACCCGCCTGGCATTTAGTTAAGGGGTTTTATTCCCTCCCTAACTTCAGGGGAAAATCCCTACCTGGGGAAACAACCTTTCTCAGAGAGGTGACCTTGGTTAAAACACATAGTGCTAAGAAGGGGAGCAAACATATTAAGAACAGTATGCCATATACGCCAGGTCCCTTGAAACATATGCTGTGCAGATGTTTCTTCCCTGCAGCGACTGTGTCAAGCAGCAAGGATGGACCGGCTCCCAGCAGAGTTTAAGTTCATGACACTTTAAAAAATAAAAGTAAATCATGACAAGATCTTCAGCTTGCACTGGCTGAACTGCTCTTGTTCAACAGGAAAATCCCATTGAGGAATGAGCTGACCAAATAGATGGGGTTAGGAAGATTGGGGAAGCACAGACAGTCCCCCAAGCTAGGAGTAAACCAGGAAAATCCCCTTAAGTGGGCACTAAAATAAAGGCAGACAATGGTAAGCAACCTTGGGATAGATGAGAAAACTCAAACCCCCATGGACCTGGGGTGGGGGTGAAGGACTTGTGGGGAAGGATATAACCGGGAACCCAACAGCAGAGACAGGTGCTGGTGCTGGGGAGGGAGGGGCTCCCGCTCACCTGGGACTCTGGGGTGAGCCTGGCAGTCACCACTGTGTCTTCTGTGCAGCCCCCTCCCAGGGCAGCCCAGGAACCTGCAGAGCTGAGGAGAGCTCAGGATGAGATCTGTGCTCACATTCAGCCTCCCTGCCTGTGGAGTCCAAGGTCAAACACAGGTTAACACACTCCTCTCACATGTGCTCCTTTCCAAAACCCCTGATCCCTCCCGGCTCCAGTCCGAGGGCCCATAGACACCTGGTGTGCTCTGGAGACACACAACACTGACAGATCCTTGGTCGGAATGATGTCATATAAGCAAAATAATGAAAAGTTTTCCATTTGCAGATAGTCTCAACCTTGCTAGGGAGGGGAAATGAGATTTTCGTTATAATGCTTTGGTAGTTGTTAGGGCCTTTCTGCTTTCATTTTGAAAAACTGAGAAAAGCAAGACAGGCTCGTCCCAGAAAGGCAGAAATTGCTCAGGTTCAAGACAGAGAGAAAAGTAAAAAGATGCAGGTTTTCCTGTAGGAGGCAAATTTTAAAGGGGCACAAGACAGTTGGTTTTCACTAGAACAGTGGTCGGCAAACTCATTAGTCAACAGAGCCAAATATCAACAGTACAACGATTGAAATTTCTTTTGAGAGCCAAATTTTTTAAACTTAAACTATATAGGTAGGTACACTGTTATTAACTTAATTAGGGTACTCCTAAGGCTTAGGAAGAGCCACACTCAAGGGGCCAAAGAGCCGCATGTGGCTCTCGAGCCGCAGTTTGCCGACCACAGCACTAGAATCTCTGTTAAACAATGAAGACTGTGCCCGGCCAGTGTTGCATAGTGGTTGAGCCTCGACTTATAAACCAGGAGGTCACAGTTTGATTCCCAGTCAGGGCACATGCCCAGGCTGTGGGCTTGATCCCCAGTGGGGGTGGGGTGATGTGCAGGAGGCAGCTGGCCAATGATTCTCTCTCATCATTGATGTTTCTATCTCTCCCTTTCTCTCTGAAATAAAAATATTTTTTTTAAAGAAATGAAGACTGCAAGTTGGCAGGTGAGTCCCAGTGTTGTGTGTTGGAAACTGAAACACGTGACCATGGCACATGAGAAAACATCTTCAGAACACACAGCCATGTCCTATGGAGTGAATTTCGTGTTACTTTAATAACAGACCTAGGTTTTAGAAGATTTATATTCTTTAATTTGCAACAGTCCTACAGTCTGTGGGAGATTCTGACTGGCTTCATAGATTCTGTTCATGCTCTGAGACTGTAATTGACGTGTTTGCCTGCTGTCTTCCCTACTAGAATGTAAGCTCCATTGCAGCTCTGATTCTGCCTCAGTGACAGCTCTCCGCCCAGCACCAGCAGCACTGGCCAGCGCCCAGGACAAGCCTCCCTCTGCCGGGTAAGGCCTGGGATCCCACGGATTCATGCTTGAGCAAAGCCTTCATCGACTGGAATTTGCAGGATGGTGTCAACACTGCCCTCTTGCAACAGAGCAGCTCTTGACCCTGGTCACCACCTGGAACCTAGAATTTATTTTCACTTATTCATCAAACACTTCTACAGCACTTCCTATGTTCCTGACACTGTTTCCAAGAGCATTAAAACTATTAACTCCTTTAACACTCTGTGGGAATTGGGGCTGTTCTCAGAGACTACTGTCTTGTCTTCTCTGAGAAATGAGGATAATTCCCAGCTTACAGGGCTTGGGGACAATAATTAGGCCATGGCAACTGCTGCAGGAGAGCTCACTGTCATTATGACCCTTGTATGTCTCCTCTTGCACATTTTCCCAGTCCATGAACAATTCTGAATTATTCCAGTTTCCTCCCATATAGGTTATATCTCTACCATGAAACTTTCCAGTTTTCTCATGTCTTTGGCTTGGAACCATTAAGAAAATAAATCTACTCATGTCCTGAATCTTTTCAAGTTGCATCTAGTGTCTTGCATTTAATCAAGGAGAACATCCTCCATGTCTGCTGTTTTTGGACCACTCAGAAATTTTTCAGAACATCTATGTCATCACCATAGACATAGAAACTACAAACTGAAAACACATTGGATTGCCACAGTGGTCCTCACTCCTTCACCCGGTCGGTGATGCTGTAGCCCAATATTTAGAAATTGTCCACAGTGGCCTCTGGAATTAGAAATTGTTTTCTTGTCTCTGAATGATTGATTTTTTAAATTTTCATACACACTATTCCTCATTAACTGTCTGATGGCTAATGCCCTACAGCTCACCTGCTGCTGCTCAGTCTTAACAGAGGCTTTTCATAATCCTTAACGAACAGAAGGAAAGTAAACAAAAATATGTTGGCATTATTCAAAAACAGAGAAATGTCTCCTATTTTCAAAAACAAAAGGAAAACTGACAAAGATTCTTTTAAAATTATCCCATTATTAAATAGTAGTGGCCCGGTGCACAAAATTTATGCACGGGGGGGCGAGGGCGTTGTCCCTCAGCCCTGCCTGCACCCTCTCCAATTTGGGACCCTTCAAGGGATGTCCGACTGCCAGTTTAGGCCCGATGACTAAACCGGCAGTTGGACATCCCTCTCGCAATCCGGGACGGCTGGCTCCTAACCACTCACCTGCCTGCCTGCCTGATTGCCCCTAACCACTCTGCCTGCCGGCCTGCTTGCCCCCACTGGCCTGATCGCCCCCAACTGCCCCCCTGCTGACTGATCACCCCCAAATACCTTCCCTTCCTGGCCTGATCATCCCTAACTGCCTCTGCCTTGTCCCCACCACCATGGCTTTGTCCAGAAGGACATCAAGGAGGTCTCCCAGAAGGTCTCCCAGTCTAATTAGCATATTACCCTTTTATTAGTATAGATTGGGGGATAATGTAGTTATGACATTATATTAACTTTTACTTGTACAACTTTACAATACAGCATAGCATACTCCCGTATGTGCTCAACACCCATAGGATAGTCTCCTTGTATTTGAACTCCTTTGCCGTCGTATCCTCACTCATGCTTTTTCCCCTCAGGTGACCGCCACGGTTTTGTCTGCAGGTAGGAGATCTTCAAGGTGAATGAGGAGGTGAACGGCCCAATCTCTGCCCATCGTGATGGCTTCATCACCCACGGTCCTTCACAAATGTCCCAAATGGTCCGTTGTAGCGCAGCCGTCCAGTTTCTGGTTGGATATTGACATCGTGCAGAGTCACCAATAAGCCAGGCCACGACTTTGCTTCCTCTGTCAGCAGGTCATAGGGAGCCTTCCATGCGCCCACACGTCTAGGCTGAAAGAGGACATCGTTGTTTGGTGGGAGGGCCCAAAGGCAAGTGGGTCACCTCTTATATAACAGCTCTGACCCTCTGAGGTCCCAGCATGTATGAACTATTTAACTTCATGTAGTCCTCCTGTGAGCGACATCTCGCCCAGGTCACAATGGTTGCATGGGAACTTAGTGGCCCATGATTGAGCGTTACTTTTTTGAAACCCAGGTAACTCTTTTTGGCTAAGTCGTAGTCTATCCTCAGCGTGAGGACAGCACCTTACACTTCCTATCTGCCCCTCAAGGCTAGCTGAGGCCTCAGGAGGGGGCAGAAGCCACCAGTGCTGCCAGGTGGACTTGAGCCAGAGACTAGAAATCTGGCCCCTCCAGTCCCCTAGGGAGCCTGGGTCCCTATGGGGCTTGTCTTCTAGGGTAGCTTCTTCACGCTCTCGAATGTTCTGAGAGAGGCCCAGGGCCATTGCTTCAGGCTGTGCCCATCCCTTCCCTGAGCGAGGCGCAGCCCTTTGGCTTGGCTAGGTGGGGCCAGGAGAGGCTCTCTGTGCTGGAGTTTCAGTTCAGAGGCTCTGATGCTGGGCCGGACTCTGAGGCTAGAATCGTCTTTGATCGTGTCACGCTGACATGGACAAGTCGCAGGCATTGTTCTTTTTCTTCTCTGAATGCTAATTGTCCCTGTATTTCCTTTCAGTTTCACCATAATCTTTGCCTCCAGATACATATCAACGACAGCAGATTTCCTTTTAAAACCTAGTATTGAAGGTTGAATATCTTTCCCCATTCTAACCTTACATCACTCTCCCAAGGACAAATATGAAAACTCCAGGTATCTGAGGCCCGGACACACCTCCATGACCCGCCGGCTGCCTCGGAGCTGGGAACTCTGTGCTTCCTGCTGTCAGCAGATCCAGCCCCTGAAACAGACCAGTTTACAATCATCTCTGAAAACTGCCATGAATGGGTGGCCTGTTCTAAGCGGGGTCACCCAGGAAGGATGGGGGTAAGAGGGACATTTTGCTCCAGAAACAAAATGTCCAAAAAGGCCCCGCCCATTATTTTCCCCAGAAACGGCTGGAGGAGAGTAAAATCCCAACATGAGCCTCGAAGGCCTCTGTGCCCAGGGGATGGCGTTGCCTGGCTGAGGAGGGGCTGCAGGGGACACGGGCAGTTTGCCCTCTGGCCTGAGGTTGGAAGGTGGGCTGAAGCCTGGCGGGCACTGGATTCTCTAAGACAGTGATGGCAAACCTATGACACGCGTGTCAGAGGTGACACGCGAACTCATTTTTTTGGTTGATTATTCTTTGTCAAATGGCATTTAAATATATAAAATAAATATCAGAAATATAAATCTTTGTTTTACTATGGTTGCAAATATCAAAAAATTTCTATATGTGACACGGCACCAGAGTTAAGTTAGGGTTTTTCAAAATGCTGACACGCCGAGCTCAAAAGCTCAAAAGGTTCGCCATCACTGACCTAATACATAGAAACAAACACAGGGAAGCAGCCAAAATGCAGGGACAAAGAAACAAGTCACAAATAAAAGAACAAGTGAAATCTCCAGAAAACGAACTAAATGAAATGGAAGCAAGAAAACTACTAGGTACATATTTCAAAAAAATGGTTATAAGGATGCTCAAGGAACGACCCTTTCACAGGGGTCGCCCAAGACCATCGGAAAAACACATATATAATTACATATTGTTTTTGTGATGAATCACTACGCTTTAATGATGTTCAACTTGTAACAATGAAAATACATCCTGCATATCAGACATTTACATGACGATTCATCACAGTAGCAACATGACAGTGATGAAGCAGCCACGACAATAATGTTATGGTTGGGGGTCCCCACAACACGAGGAGCTGTATTAGAGGGTCGCGGCATCAGGAAGGTTGAGAACCGCTGCTGGTCTAAGAAGGAACCTGCCCTGACAGGTGGCGTCGTCCTTGGCAGAATTCAGGAGACGAGGTGGACACAGAACGCCTGTTGGGAAACGTGTTCATCAACTGCGTGTGGTTGCATTTTTTAAAATTAGGCTTTTTATTTTGAGATGATTGTGGTGTCACCTGCAGTTGTAAAAAGTAACAGAGCAATCACCTGTGCCCTTGCCCGTCCCCACAATGGCAGCAGCTTGGAGAACGGCAGCGCAAGACCACAAACAGATACGGACACCGGCTCCCCCAGACCAGGCTCTCGGTCACCGCGGGGACCCGCCCCCCGCCGCGGCCCTTTCCTGTAGTTGCGTCATTTCCGGGAGAAGCGAGTCCCGACCAGGTCAAGGCCAGCCAACACCCTCCCCCAGGTAGCGTGCGCGGTGCTTGGTGCCGGCTGCCAATCAGAAGCAGGAGGAAGTGACGTCATCAAGCTGACGGAAGAGGCAGAGCACCCGTGGCCGCCCGCCCAATCGGGGTCCAGGAGTGACAGGGGGCGGGGCCGGGCCACCTCCGGCGGCGGGAGCGGCCCGGGGCGCGACTGGGGCCGAGGCGAGCGGGCGCCCTGCGTGCGGCTCGGCGGCCCGGAGCCCGCGGCCCGGCGCCCCTTCCTCGCGCGGCGGCGGCGGGGCGGCCGCGGGCGTAGCGCCGCCTTTGCCCGGAGTCCCGCGTGGCCCCGGCGCGGATGCGGCTGCGGCCGGGCCTGCAGCGGGCGCGGGGGCGCCGGGCGGCCGCCATGGGGAACTGCTGCTGGGCGCAGTGCTTCGGGCGGCTCCGCAGGGAGGCGGGGCGGCTGCCGCGCGGCGGAGGGTAAGCGGACATCGCCGCCGCGGGCCCCGGGCGCTGGGCGGGGCGCCTCCCCTCGGGGCGTGCGTCCCCGCGGCGGGGCCTCCTGGGCGGGAGGACCGGGTCCCGGGGGCGGGAGGACCGGGCCCGGACGTGGGGCGGCCCTGTCCACGGCCTGGCGCCTGGCGGGGTCTCCGGCGTCCGGCCTCCGGGTGCCGACAGGGCCCGCGGGCTTTCCCGGGGGTTTGTGGGTTCGGAGACGTGCGGAGCCCGACCCGCTCCGGGCGCCCGTCCGAGCCCCACTCCGCCGCCCGGGCTGGAGCGCCGTGACCGCCCGTGTGTGGCTGTGGTTCTGGCCGTGGTTCTGTCGGTGCCGCGGAGGGAGAGCAGGGCTCTGAAGGCAGCTTTGTTGTTGAATGAGTGCGCCCCGGAACCCAGACTGGGAACTCGGAACCGGCCCCTTTGTGGGGACGCCGGCGCCGTCGCTCCCGGAGGAGATCGGAGGCTTTCGGGGTCCGCCCCGTTTCGCCGGCGTCACCGGGTCACCGGGTCCTCAGGCGGCTGAGCAGGAGCCGTGGGGGGCGCGTGGTTTCTAATTCGGGTCTTCGGCGCCGGGTTCTGATGACAGGAGCATCGCCCCCCTCCTCTCCCTCCTGCGTCCCCGAATGGAAACCCGGGACCGGAAGACGCGGCGCCTCGCTTAGGTTTGGGTTTGTTGTTTTGTTTTGTTTAAAATATATTTTATTGATTTTTCACAGAGAGGAAGGGAGAGGGATAGAGAGTCAGAAACATCGATGAGAGAGACACATCGATCAGCTGCCTCCTGCACACCCCCCACTGGGGATGCGCCCGCAACCAAGGTACATGCCCTTGGCCAGAATCGAACCCAGGACCCTTCAGTCTGCAGGCCGACGCTCTATCCACTGAGCCACACCGGCCAGGGCAGGTTTGGGTTTTCCTGACCCCGCGGCCGGGAAGGCGGCCAGAGTCGCCTCGTGTGCTTGTCACCTGTGTGCGGTCTCACTAAAGGGCCAGATGCGTACAGTCTCCGGCTTGGTCCGTGTTTATCTGTAGGTTTGTTAACGGGTGTTACATTCTAACCGTAGCGCCAGGATTGAATGCGGGGAGCAGACATCGCGTGCAGGGGGGGGCAGAGCCAGGTGCGCCTGTGAGAGCCCGAGCCCGTTTATCCTGTGTTATTGTTGTTAATCACTGCACTTTCCATAGGAGCCGCTGTCAACCTGTTTGCCCCCCCCCCCCCCCCCATTGGACGTTGGCCTGCGTTGGGGTCTGGGACTCTCACGCTCTGACTGATCTCCTAGGGAACTGCACTGACGTTGCAGAGTCCAGTGGTTCTCAACCTTCTGGCCCTTGAAATACAGTTCCTCATGGTGTGACCCAACCATACAATTATTGTCGTTGCTACTTCATAACTGTCATGCTGCTGCTGTTATGAATCATCATGCAAATATCTGATATTCAGATGGTCTTAGGCGACCCCCTTGAAAGGGTCGCGACCCACAGGTTGAGAACCGCTGCTGCAGACTCTGCTCCCTGAGCCCGGGAGCTGGCAGCGCAGGGAAGGAGCGGCTCGGGGAGCCCCGGAACCTGTGCCGCCGTCTGGGGGTCGTGTGTGCAAACAGCAGTTGGGTCTGTGCTTTCCGCTCTGGGCAGAACTCCTGTGACAGACAGCCCCGCTGAGGCTGGAAGAGCTGTGGGCCAGGACCTGGAGAGTCAGATGCCCCCTGGCCGGGAGCTCAGCTGGCGAGAGAGCATCCTCCCCACAAAGCTGTGGTTCCATCCGGGTCAGGGACGTACAAGAATCACCGATGCATGCATAAGTGGAACAACACATGGATGCTTTCCTCCCCGTTTAAAAATCAATCAATAAAAATATACGGTCACATGATGCTGGTATTGATCTGTTTCTTTAATCCATAAATGTAGGTTCGCACAGGTTCCCTTACTTGAGTCTTCTGGTTAACATATTGTTTTACATCAGTTTTAATATTATTTTAGCAGCTTCTAATAAACATGCAGACAGGTGAGGTTAAATTTACCTCTCATTTTTATACTTTTTTTTTTCCACCTGGTAGTTTTGATTTTTTTTTTTTTTTTTAGCACTAGGTCTAGCTAGCTAAATATGTAAGGGCCAAAACTTAGAGGAGTAATAAAAACTTGATGTGATTTATATTGTCTAATAGCTCATGGCTCAGTATTCCGGAGATGAGCCATGAGCTATTATCTCTCTGCATTATCTCGTACTTTGCCGCTAGAGGACCTTAATGTACTGGTTGACGGAATTAAGGAGTGCGGCTTCTGAAGTGTATCTTGGCCCTTTCACCTTCCCTTGCCTTTGGTACTTGATGTCCCTGAAGCGTTCCTTTCACCCCTCGGGCTGGTGGACTCCTCCTCGGGCTGACTTTCCTGGCCCTCATCTGAACTTTCCTTCTCAGACCATGGTAGTTGCTAACTCGCCACTGTCTGCCCTGTGATACTTCAGTCTCTTGGGTACGTTGGTCAATTTTTATTCACTTCGTATTTTAAATACATAGCTGTGTCTCTCTGTAACCCAGGGAGGCAAGAACTAGAAGGTTCGTGTAGGGGGCAACAGTTTATAAATGCAGAGGGTGGTCAAGGGGTGTGATCAGAGCAGGGAGCCCGAGAATGGCTCCTCTGTTTACAACACATCCAACAGGAACTACCCCTCACGGGGGCAGGACCCTCTGGCCTTCCTGTCACATGACACCCTGTAGATGGAAGGAATGAGAGAAAAGGTGCTGCACACATTGCAGGGATGAGTGAGAAGGAAGTAACAGACCTCCAAGGTCCTGTCTGTCATTATTTCCCTCGAAGCCAGGCTCCTCTGAAAGGACAGTGGCTTTTTTAAACCCATGTTTTCTGTCTTTGACGTGTTTAGAAAGAAGATGTATCTCTTCCTAGGCATAAAATACGTTTCTGAACATCTGTTTTTCCTAAATTCGCCTTCAGCAGAGAGGGGCTTGTTAAGCAGTGGATGTTAGTACTTTATTAATAATTACCTCCTGTGTCGAGGGCACACCTACCTGGGAAACCTGTTGAGGGCCATCCCTTGAGATTTGAATGGTTAACCCTCCTTTCGCGCATTGGATCCTGATCGTCAACGGTCTGTACGTCGTCTTCATTGTGATCATTTTTGCCAGGAATTGGATTCGTAACCTTTCCAATCTTTTGTTCAGACGACGAGAGTCTTGGGAAGCTTTTGATTTTTAATAGATTTTGGAACAGTTTCCTGTGGTTCTTCATCATTTGTTTATCATGTCAAACAGAAGGTAGAGGGAACGCTTTTCGTATTTTATTTTAACATAATATGTGGGAGAATATGAAGGGACAATACTAATGTGTGATTTGTGAGAATTTTTCAGTTATATTTTACTTAAGTCATTTTGGCGTAAAAGAGAATGTACCAGCTGTGCAAAATGTCAGCACAACAACCTGCATTTCCAGTCTGTTCTTTTTTAATTTTTTTATTGATTAAGTTATTACATGTGTGTCCTTATCCCCACATTACCCCTACCCCCCCCCCCCCCAGTGTCTGTGCCCATTGGTTAGGCCTATATGCTTGCATATAAGTCCTTTGGTTGATCTCATCCCCTTACCCCCACCCTCTCCTACCTTCCCTCTGAGGTTTGACGGTCTGATCAATGTTTCTCAGTCTCTGGATCTGTTTTTGTTCATCAGTTTATGTTGTTCATTATATTCCACAAATCAGGGAGGCCATGTGATAGTCATCTTTCTCTGACTGGCTTATTTCACTTAGCATAATGCTCTCCGGTCCATCCATGCTGTTGCATTCAGTCTATTCTTGACAAGACTGATGTTACCCTTCATAAAAGATGATCTTGACGCCTGCCTGGATAATGAATATGGAGACACGAATCCCATTCGCATCACATTCAGCTCTTGGAGATGCCTTTACAGCCACATCATTCCGAGTTTGAGAGGCTGCCTTCCTGCCTGTCTGACATCCTTCACGTGTGGGAGTCCATGTTCACATGTCACAGTAGCAGAGCGGACACAGAAACTCAGTCTGCTTCATTTAGAGACAGCTCTCGGGGACACAAGGGTGATGCATAAAGGAATGTCCATAGATGACTTTAGAGGACTTTAGGCTGTTAAGAAAGACAGAAGATACGCTTATTATTATTTTTTTAAATCTTTATTGTTGAGAGTATTACAGATGTCCCCCTTTCCCCCCGATAGCCCCCTCTTCCCAGTTCAGGCCTTCAGCACCCTATGTGTCCTTAGGAAAGATCTTTGGTTAATCTCTTCCTGCCCCACTCCCAAGCTCTGAGATTCATCGGTCTGTTCCATGCGTCCATGCCTCTGATTCTATTTTATTCACCCGTTTATTTTGTTCATTAGATTTCTTGTTTATTTTGAGTTTTAGATTCAGTGGTTGATAAATATGTATTTGTTGCCATTTTATTGTTCATATTTTTCCTCTTCTTTTTCTTGTTCTTTTTCCTCTTCTTAAAGAATACCTTCAACATTTCATGTACTATTGGTTTGGTGGTGATTAACTCCTTTAGCTTATTCTTGTCTGTGAAGCTCTTCATCTGACCCTCAATTCTAAATGAGAGCTTTGCTGGGTAGAGTAATCTTGGTAGTAGGTCCTTGCTACTCATCACTTTGAATATTTCCTGCCAGTCCCTTCTGGCCTGCAAAGTTTCTCTTGAGAAGTCAGCTGACAATCATATGGGCACTTCCTTGTAGGTAACTAACTGTTTTTCTCTTGCTGCTTTTAAGATTCTCCCTTTGTCTTTAACCTTTGGCATTTTAATTATGATGTGTCTTGGTGTGGGCCTCTTTGGGTTCATCTTGTTTGGGACTCTTCAAATGGGTTTTAATATCTTGCTCTCTCTCTTCTCCCTCTGGAACCCCCATAACACTTGGTACACTTGAAGTTGTCCCAGAGGCTTCTTACACTATTTTCATGTTTGTGGATTATTTTTTTTCTTTTAGCTCTTCTGCTTGGGTGTTTATTGTTTCCTCATATTCCAAAATGTTGATTTGATTCTCGGTGTCCTCTACTCTACTGTAGAATCCCTTTAAATTGTTATTTATTTCAGTTAGTGTATGCGTAATTTCTGGCTGGTCCTTTTTCATGTCTTTGACATTCTCACTAAGATCCGTGAACGTCTCATGAAGATCCTTGAGTAATACTATAACCATGGTTTTGAATTCTGTATCCAGTAGTTTACTTCCATTTCTTTCATTTTGACCTTTGGCTGCTTTCCTGTATTTGTTCCTGTGTTTTAGGTAGAGCTGTATGTCTCCTGGAATTGATAGAGTGGCCTTGTGTAGTGGGTGTCCTGTAGGGCCCAGTGGCTCAGCCTCCCCAGTCGCCTGAGCTGGGCACTCTAGGTGCCCCCGTGTGTGGGCTGTGTGCATAGTCTTGTAGTTGAGCTTTGATTGCTGTTGATGTCACTGGGGGGAGATGACCTCCAGGCTAATTGGCTGTGAGGACCAGCTACTACTACAGCGGGAGAGCTGCTGTGCAGGAGACACCCCTATGGAGCAGGATTCACTTCAGTAGAGCTTCGGTGCTCACTGAGTCTGCCCCTTAGTGTGTCCCTTGTGGATGTGTAGAGTTGTAATCTGCTATGGTCTGAAGCTGTCCACCGGGTACAGTGGCTCTGGGGCCACCCAGCAGGAGCTACAGAGAGATCTGCAGATGGCTGCAACTTGTATTGGGCTTGGCAGTGTCCTGGTGAGGCCCAACTGTGAAGCAAGTCAGGCTGGTACTAGTGCTGGGTCTTGGGCCTTTTATTGATAAGTTTGGGGCATGCTGTCACCAGCTGCAGCTTGTTTGAGAGATTTTAGCAAAGTCTGAAGCCTGAGTCAGGACAGGCCATTGATATGAAAAAGCTGGTGCAGCTTGGGTAAGGCTGCAAATTGGGTGGGGTGGGATCTCAGAATCACCAGGGCAGAGCGGACAGTTTGAGACAAGTTGATGGAGACTCAGATGTGGCCCCTGCCAGTCAGCTCTGTGACCTGGGAGGTCCCAGCATAGGAACAGTGACTGCTGTGAGCACCTCTGTCTGGGAGAAACCTGAGTTCCTGCCTCGATGCCAGACAATCCAGTAACTCCTCGTATGGCTGGGTTTCCCCATAGCTCCTAGGAGTCCAAGTAAATCCATGCACTGGCCCTTTAAATGGAACTGCCTGGGTCTCCAGCAGCCTCCATGTCACTCAGCCACAATCCCTGCTGGTTTTTACAGCCGGAAATTACGGGCACTTCTCTTCCCAGCTCTGGAACCCTGGGCGGGGGGGTTCAGGGACTGGGTCTCTTGCTCCTCACAGGCGGCCTCCACAGAGACGATCTCCCTCCTGGTTATAAAAATGGCACATGTGGGTGTCAGACCAGCCGTGCCTCCCCTCTGTCCCTCCTGCCAGTCTCAGTGTGCCTTCTTCTTTACTTCTCTAGCTGTACGGTTCTATTCAGCCAGCTCTCAGGCGGTTCTGAATGATGGTGGTTCAGGGATGCGGTGGGTACCGGCCTGTACCTACGCTGCCATCTCGGTTCCATCCACTTTTAGTTTCTTTAAGTCATTGTTTGTGCAGCGTGTTTGTTTCATCGGCTCAGCTCTCCTCATAGTTAATGGAGCTGAATGTAAGTGGAGGGTGCTCCCCACCCAGTAGGAGTCCTCGGGCGGAAGAGAGAGTCACTGGAGCTCTGCAGGCGACACCGTCTGAGGCCGAAGGAGCCACGATGCGAAACGGCTGCTGAAAGTGAAGGAGGAAAGTGGCCAAGCAGGACGCGTCTGACCAGCAGGAAGAAGGGAGCCACGGCAGGAGAAGCGCACAGCCTCAGCGCGGACGACGGAGACGCGAGGCTCTCGCCGACCTCGGCTCAGTCCTCGGGGCGAGTGCAGGCAGCAGCCAGCGGGTCAGGGGGGCCGAGGCCGGAAGGACAGCCGGGGCACGATCAGGGAAGGTCACCGGGAGCCCAGACGGGCCACGGTGACCAAGGCCGAGACCAGGGTGGGAGGTCAGACGGTGGAGCGGCTGCGGGGGAAGCTGGTTCGTTTTAACCTGGGGCTGGAGGAGGGCGGCGCGGCCCCGGAGCGCGAGAAAGGCAGGTCAGCCTGAGCGCAGCCGGGGCAGGTGGCACGCGGACGCTGTCCTGCTCCAGACCCCTGGTGAGGAGGCGGGGCTTTGGGAAAGACGCCGATGCCGGGAACGGAGGCAGCAGGAGAGGAGGCCAAGCAGGAGGTGGAGGGGCTCACGCGAGAGCCGCAGGCTGCGCAGGGCGGTGCGGACGGACACTGGACGGCACCATTCCAGGTCCCCGGGCGTCCAGCTCAGCGGCACATCGCCCTCGCGGGGCGCGGCGGGGTGGAGGGGGCGGGGTGCTTCCTGCATCAGTTTTAGCAGCTGTAACAGAGACCACACTGAGTGAAAGTCAATCTCTGGGCTCCTCCCTGAGGAAGGACGTGAGTGGCTTGTCCTGTACTCAGGCTAAGTGGTTACGGTGTGGCTGTGTCTGGGAGCAGATGAAACAAAGATGTTTGTTTTGCTAATAGCAGAACAGAATGGTTCCTTTTGTAAAATGTCAGCTCATTGAGTGATAACTGAGGAAATGGTAAGATTTAAAGTGTACATCATGGTGATTTGATACATGGATACACTGTGAAGAGAAAGGTTAAAATTAAAGTCATTATTTGGCCCTAGTTGGAAAAATTAACGTAACCGAGCATGTGGTTGCTGTGTGCATGCCTGGCTATATTTTCATTTGTGTGAGCTTGGGGGGAGAACCGGAAGCACCTCGCTTCCTGCAGACACATGACCCCACCATCCAGGGATGGCCAGGCAGCACGTTGGCATTCATCCTTCTAGGTTGTTGTTGTTTTTCTTATGTTTAACAAAATTAGGAATATATGCTACTTACTATATCAGTATTTTAACAAGGTGTTTTTCTTAATACAGTAAAAATAATGCGATACATTTTTAAATTTGCTTGTATTCTGTTTAGTAAATATAAATTCATTATTACAAGTTTAGTAAATATTAGTACCAATCGAAAAATACTGGTTGACTAAACACTTAAACTCAACAAAGTTTTAAAATCTGGACTATTTATATTTTTTTAGGTAAATTTGGTAGTTTGTTTTTATAAATATAAGGTACTATATGTTGAAAAATTTAAAGTTGCTCTTGAGAAAAATGTTTTTACCCCATCATATTAATTCAGTTTTAGGATTAAATTTGATTTTAAAGTTGTTTTTCTGTTTTTCTTCCCAGATCCAAATATTTTAGAACATGCTCAAGAGGCGAGCATTTAACGATAGAGGTAAGTAGAATGAATAATTTGATTGGATACAAGTACCTTCAGGAGGGTTTTTTTTTAATTAAGGGGGAAAGATCAGGACCAAAATTTAGTGCGGACTGTATATTTCAGTGTTATTGATGCTGGTGAAGAGGAAAGAATTGTGGGGTTTTTTGGGGGGTCGGGGGGCGTAGGGAAATGTGGGCAGCAGATCCATTTCTACTCAAAAAGTAGTTACTTTTCCCCCCCACAGCGCAAGGCCAGGTGCCCTCGGTCCGTTAGGCGGTGGCTGCCAGCAGGTGCGGCCGGCCCTGTGCAGAGGCCCTGGAGTTAGAGCGCGTCCGTTTTCAGCAGCTCCACATAGAATCCCTGAGGCACTTTGTCTCTGTCTGTAAAACATAGCAGTGGGATCCCCCATGGACTCAGCCCTCCTGGGTACCAGCTGCTCCACCGCGTCATTGATGAGTGTCACTGTTCCTAACTCTGAGTACGATCGTAGTTAGCTTGTGGCAGTCATCCCATTTCATGGTTGGGAATCGGAGGCTTAGGCAGTGAAGACAATGGGCTCCCATCCACAGCCTGTAAGTGGCAGAATTCCAGTCCCAACTGCCGGGCTCCAAAGCTTGAGCACTGTACTTGACTGTCTTCTTTATTAAATAAGGAAGCATATAAACCAGAAATAAGTTTTTAAAAAGTCACAAACAAATACAAAAAACAAGTTTAAGATCATCATTTTAAACTGTTTTAAGTAATCCCTTTATAGTCCTGAATTTTCTGAACCTTTCATGTTTTTTTTTAATTATTAATATATTTTTATGGATTTCAGAGCGGAAGGTAGAGGGAGGGAGGGAGAGAGAGGGGGGGGAGAGAAAGAAAGAGAGAGAGAGAAGCATCAATGATGAGACAGAATCTTTGATGGGCTGCCTCCTGCTCACCCCACATTGGGGATTGAGTCCGCAACCCAGGCATGTGCCCTGACTGGGAATCGAACTGTGATCTGGTTCATGGGTCGATGCTCAATCACTGAGCCACGCCAGTCGGGCTTTTCATTGTTTTCTTGATCTTTAACAAGAAAATCTTTATTCTTTCAAGTGGTTATCAATTATTTATACTTAAAATACAATTATTTTAATAGTAATGACTTTCATTAGGTAATTTGACATGGTCATTCCTATCTCTAGAAAAAGTATTGGGAGCTGTGATTCGCATGTAGTAAATTTTCAGCAAATACATGAATGAGTAGATGAATAAATATCTATACTAATAAAAGGATAATATGCTAATTAGACTGGGAGGCCTTCCAGGAGACCTTCCGGACGTTCTTCTGGACAAAGACATGGTGGCAGGGCCAAGGTAGAGGCGGTTAGAGGCCAAGAGGGGAGGGCAGTGTGGGTGATCAGGCTGGTGGGGGGCAGGGCCATTAGGGGTAAGCAGACCAGCAGGGGTGCCAGTTGGGGGCAAGCCGTCAGTGGGGGTCTGTTGGAGGTTATCAAGACAGCGGAGGGGGGGGGGATGCAGTTTGGAGTGAGCAGGACAGCAGGGGGGCAGTTGGGGGCGAGCAGGCCGGCAGGCAGAGTGGTTAGGGGCAATCAGGCAGGCAGGCAGGCAGGCAGGTAAGCGGTTAGGAGGCAGCAGTCCCGATCCCTGTAAACCAGCAGTAGGACATCCTTCGAGGGGTCCCAGATTGGAGAGGGTGCAGGCTGGGCTGACAAACACCCCCTCCTCTGTGCATGAATTTCATGCACTGGGCCACTAGTAAACATTATAAGAGAAATTCTTGTTTGGGTATCTTTTCAGTTCCTGTTTTTTGAGTAATTTTCCTTCTAATAACATTAAGTTAATCTGAATTCAAGTGGAAATTCTACCTGTGTGGGTTTATGAAATGTTCAATTCAGATGAAAGTTTTGCTTATCAGTTTCTCATTTATGTAGAAACTTGCTGTGAGTCTCCTTTTTGTTTTTTATGTAGTCATAAATGAAAAAGATATCTTGTTTTGGCTATCTTGTAGGACTTCAATATATATCAGATGAACTGATGTGTACAAAGAAATTAAATATCTTACATTACTTTTTAGGTGAAAATGTGACATCATTATTTGTGGTGTATGTACCTTCGAGAGATATCTCTCCTAACATTTGCTTTCTTGTCCTTTCAGTTTGAGAATCTAGTAGAAAGTGATGAAGTAAGTATTTCCATAATAGTGCAAAGTCCATATCGATCTCATTGGTCATCTAATTAGTTCTAACAATTCATGTTTTTTTTCCTCATTTTAATATAAGTTTTAAAAATATGTTTTTATTGATTTTAGAGAGAGAGGAAGGGAAGGGTAGAGAGAGAGCTATCTCCTGCACGCCCCCTCCTGGGGATCGAGCCCACAACACGGGCATGTGCCTTGACTGGGAATCAAACCAGTGACCTCTTTGTTCAACCACTGAGCCACACTGGTCGGGCAATTAATTCATTTTTAAATAGCATTTATGTCATTTACTTTTAAATTAGAATTTTTATTTTTACTGTTTAGTTCTTTATTTTTGTCTTTCACTAATTTATCATACTCTAGAACATATGTAATACTATATATAATTTAATTTTTATATAGTTCTGTATGTCAATTATGCCTATTATAATATCAGCTATGTAACACAGGTTTTAAAAGCACTCTTCAGAACTCAAGGAACTTTTAAAAGGGATATTTCCAACCTCTTGCCATTAGGTAGATGAAATTCCTCACAATCCAGGGTAGACACATTCTTTAACCATAGTTTCCATGAATTTCTGAGGGTGGAATTTATACATGTTCACTCTACAATCAGTTTCTGACTTTTGCCATTATCATTTCTAGCAGTTACTTTTGGTTGCTTTTTGGCATTTCATCTCATCTAAAACTCCAGTCACTTTCAAGGTGCAGTCCAAGTACAAAAACGTTACACTATTTTCTTAAAGTACATTTAGGGCTAGTGAGATGGGTGTCTGTGTCCAGTGTGCCGGTGCAATGAGAAGAGCTCACTGGGCCCCCACCCCACGTCTCTGAAATGAGTGAGGCTAGAAGAGCCCGCAGGCTCTGACCTGCTGTCCGTTTTGTTTTCTAAGAAAAGAGGAAAATGTGTCGAACCACATGTAAGTTATTCCTCAGCCGGCCTTTCCCGGCGTGTGCGGAGTGCGGTCTCCGAGTGCATGTTGGTTGCTGAGGGTCCTGAGGAGAGCTGGTGGGAAAGAGGTTACTTAAGTCTGTTCAACTCAGCATTTCCCAGAGCAATCTGGGTCTAAGTCCTGTTTATAAATAGCAATACATATTATTGTCATAGGATAGAGCACATTTAGGAAACTTACCTTCTGTTTTCCCAGTAAAATTTCTCCCTGATAGTTGAATATTTCATAGAACCTAGTTTTTTTCCTTTTCAAAGGTCACTTTCATCTCCATGTTTGTTGGGTTTTTAAAACACAGTGAAGGCCAACATCTAACCTAATACTTTTAAAGTTCTGACAAATGTTAAATGTAAGAGTTCCTTCAGCCTTCAGTATAGTTCATCCAGCATCACCGATTTTAAAATGTTTCTTTCTAAGAGAGAAAGGGGAGGGGGGGATATCTATTGTTCCGTTTATTGATGCATCCACTGGGTGGTTCTTCTTCGTGCCCTGACCGGGGATGGAGCCCGCAGCCGTGGCATCACGACCCGGTGACAGCAGCCACGGAGCCACCGGCCAGGGCCACACGGCCCTTTAAAAGAATCTGTGGTCCCGTGTGTTTGCCTACAGTGCTTTGTGTTTGGCTGCTTTTGTTTTTGCTAACCAGCCTTTTCTCTCTCGCACCACATTTTGTGTCCGGTTTGGTGGAACTGTTTTGCAGTGCTAGTTTGGGCCACGTAGAGTTTTATTTCTACTCTTCCTTAGCCATATATTGTAACGTCAGATGTGAATAGCTTAACTATATGAGACAGACACATGGGCCCAAATCAGTCTTGAAAGTAGGGTTTCCTTTGGAGGGAAAAAAAAAGCTGTGGGTAATTTCATATTCTGTGGAGGAAATGAAGATGGTGGGTTCCCCTTCTGTGAGAATGAGCTGAACTTGCAGGAACCAGAGCACCCCTCCTCGGGGAGATAACAGAATTAGGCGCCCAGGCTTCTCCCACATGTTCATCTGTTAGTCAGTGTGTAGCCTTGTTGATGTCTCTGGGACACCTCGTTTTAATATATATTATTGGCTCATTGACTCAAACTCACAGCCAACAGCACTGGAGAGGCAACGTCACAGCACTTCACACTGTGCATGGGCCCTTTCAACAGTGAAATCGCCCATAAAACAGACATGTGAACACCCTGGCCTGAAACAGGCTGTAAAAGGAGCACAGCCTGCGAGCTGAAACCAGAGGGGGAACCCCGTGTACTCTGCCTCCCCAGACGCACACGCGGGCGCCCGTGTTGGCTGCTCCGCGAGAGCCCGGGAGTCCCGGCAGGTCCAGGCCGGCTGGTTCTGATGCGTGTGACCTGGGAGGTGAGCTGACACCCAGAGTCCGAGAGGGATGAAGGCATAGAGTGTGTCTGGTCCGAGCCTGACCCGGTGTAGAGCAAACATTTGTTAGAAAATTTAAGAAGTATCCAGCAATTTGTTGTTATATAATTAAGCTAGGTATTAAACTAAATTTTGCCTTCGCAAAATAGTAAAATTTTAAAACTTTTAAATAATTAAACTTGTTCACCATGATAAAAAAGATAAGTGGAATACTTGCATTAGATAAAGTTTTATTGGCTTGTCTGAAATAGAATTATGCTAATGAAGCATTTTAATTGTGTAATTAATTTTCTGTACAGGGGGAAAGCCCAGGAAGCAGTCACAGGTAAGGGTGTGTTTTTCTCGGGAACTTGGGTTTGTGCTGCGGAAGCTCTGAGGGCCGGGCTGTCATCTGCTCTGAACTGCTTCCCTCTCAGACCCGGCTTTTCTACAAGATTCAGGCACAGCACGCCCATCGCGCAGGATGGCCGTGGACATGAAACCGTGCAGCGCACATGAGTGCTGGGCGCTTTCCTGTGAACCTGAGTTGTTAGGTGTTCGTTTTTTCAAAACCCTTTACATTTTCTCTAAGTTTTAAAATTTTATCCTCCTTTTATTTATGATGTTCTAAAGCTTCTATTACTAATGACAGATTTTTAAATATCACTCCATAGTAACTAGAACCTCAGTACTCTAATTTATTTAAAATTACTTGAGCTAAGTACTTAAAAAGAGCCATCTGTCTTTAACTTGAAATTGAGAGTTCCTAACAGCAAGAGAATATTTAAATGTGTTTCCTATTTGAATGTGTATTTCTCTACCTTGTGTAGGCTAGCTCACGCTTATTAAGCACGGTGCTGTGGCCGGTCACTGCCAGGGGCCGGATTAAAGAGGCACACATGTTCTCGACGTCACAGGGAAGAGGGCTTTCAGGACGAGGCAGGAAAGCCGTAACGAGCAGCTGTAGCGCATTCCAGGAGACCTGGAGGAGAGCCTCTGTCCACCCTGTGGGAGGGAGGCGCTCCCGGGAGACGCCTGTAGGGGACCCGCCTGGGCTGGCCCTGGAGGGTGACTCGTCCCCCAGGGGAGAGCCTTCCAGGAGGAGAGACGGAAGGGCAGTCATGAGAATTGGCTGGGAAGAGGCGCGAGGCAACCTGGTGGTGATGGGAAGGTCTGTTCCTGGTGTTGGCAGCTAAGTGTACACAGTTGTCACAACAAACCACTGAACACTTAAAAGTTGTATTTTATTTTCTATAAGTTAGACCTCCAAACAGACACACACACGCCCTGGCAGAGGAGAAGTGAGAGACGTCACCTGTCGGGCTGGCTGAGACAGTTAGGTCTTGGCATCACCTGCCGGGGGGGGGGGGGGGGGCGAGGAGGGTGGGCTGAGGAATGGACATGAGAGGAGTCTGAAGGCAGCCCCGATGGGTGACCAGGAGGCCCAGGGCAGGCAGCCCCAGGCGGAGTGGAGACACGTGGGCTGAGGGAAGGCAGGGACGCCAGCACTCGCAGGAGCCGAGGGACCAGCCGTGGGTCTCCTTTGCTGGCCTGATGAGAGATGGGAGCAGGGGAGACCCAGTGACTGATGGGAAGATGGTCCCAGCTCAGCGCAGCCTGTGGCTCCACCTGCTTCCCTCCGACCTGTGATCTCTGCATCTGCCGCAGGGGGTGCTGTGAGGGTGAACCCTAGTTCATGGCGGAGAGCACCTGCCATGCTGGGTGCTGGCTGCTGTCCTGACTGTACGTTTACTCTGGGATTTGGGCTGAAATGGAGGAAGAGGAGGAGGAGCTAGCGATGGATCTGGGTGAGAGGAAGGGTTCGCCTTCTTTCCTCCCTCCCCTCCCCTCACATGGCAGAGGCAGAAGCAGGCAGCAGGCTGGGGTGATGGGCGGAGTGAGGGCCACAGGCCTGCGGGGGAGATGCAGGTGCGGGGAGAGCGGCAGGACGGGAAGGGCGTGGTGGCCGATGCCCCTTGTTTCCCAGAGTCCGTGAGGATGACTGTGAAGAGGAAGGCGTTTGGATAAGGAGTGCAGGGATTGTGCGGATGCTCACGGCCAGGGTGGATGGGAGGCAGGTGACCATGTGAGGGTCGCCGGCGAGGGTCAGGCGTGCTGGGTTTTCTCTGCAGCTCTCAGCCTCGGTGAGAGTAGAGAGCAGTCTGGGGAGGGAGGCATGGCGGTGCAGGTGGGGAGTGCTGGTGAGAAAGTGGCTCAGTCGGCCAGGACCTGATCAGACGGGGGGGGGGGGGGGGGGGGGGCTGGAGCAGAGCCAGAGTGAAGGCCACGGGGGTCACATTTCTTCACAGGTGGTTGCAGTTCCGAACCCTGATACTGTGCCATCTTTCCACCCCACATGGCCTGTGTTAGGACGTGTGCTCTTTAACACAAGTGACAACATCAAATTGTGTTAATTCACTTTGGTAGTAAATTTCAGAATTTCCGTTTTTGAGTGTTTTATTTGGACTCAGAGTCTTCAGAAGTTTTCTTTCTTTTTCTCCCTCATTTTTCTGTGTAGGCCTCTTACTGAGGAAGAAATCATCGACCTAAGAGAGAGGCATTATGATTCTATTGCTGAGAAACAGAGAGATCTTGATATGAAAATTCAGAAGGAGGTAATTGCTTTCATATATGTTACTGTAAAGGGTCTTTAAATAGGGCAAGTTGTCATTGACTAACATATTGCATACAAAATCCTTGGACCTGTCTTCAGGTACATACAAGTGAAATTATTTGAAAGTTAAAAATTATTTCAGCCTATTATAATTTATTTCAGTTTGGTTAATTTATCAGCAGCCATATGCAGCCAAAACGAAGAGAGCACATGCCCCCAAAGATCAGATCCTGATTCACAAGAAGGGACTCCAGCAGGACACATGCACCTTCGTGTTTAAAAACAACTTTTAAAATTTACTGTTTCACAATAAGTGTTGTTTTTAAAAAGTCCTTTTGTTTGTCTCAGATTTATTTGTTCTTAATGAACCAACTGCTTCTAATAGTCATAAATGTTGTATTTATTTTAATGTATTCACAGAATGGCCTGTAATTACAATAGTAATCTATAATAGATAATATTAGCTTTAAAGAAAAAAATTGTGTTGAAATTTGATGCTTAAGCTTTATTTGAAATGCAGTAGATTATCACTAGGGCAGTGAGTTGCTATTGGGAATGGCGGGACGTCGGTGAGGGCACCGTGGTGTGATCATAGGAAGGGGCCGATGCGAGAGGATTGGCCTTGGGCCAGACCCTCACCCCGTCAGGGCCAACAGGCAGTGAACTGTGGGTGAGGATTCTGAGGAAGAAGCAGTTCCGTGTTTATGCAGATTACATGGTGCTCCTGCACAATTTCAGCTCCTGGAGAATTCTGTAATATGATTGACTGCCTTTGGGTTATTTTATAAAAAGAGAAATTGAAATGAGAGATCACAAAAATTGGAGTTCTGCCATGCTTGGAAGGGAGCGATGTTTTAATTTATTTTTATTTTATGCGTAGAGCATTTTGTTTGGAGAGCAGTTAGGTTCTGATTCTGTTAATCCTTATGTTTTGTTCATGCACAGTTAGCCTTACAAGAAGAGAAGTTAAGACTAGAAGAGGAGGCTGTGTACGCTGCCCAGCGCGAAGCAGCCAGGGCAGCAAAGCAGCGAAAGCTCTTGGAGGTGAGGGACCCTCCGCGTTAGGGCGGCTCTTCTCCTGCTTCTCTCTGACCGGCCGTGGGAGCTCTTCTGTCCCCGCCAGTCAGGGGCTTCTGCGTAACAATGTATTCCTGCCTGTATTTCTAGGAATTTAAGGCAAACCAGTTGAGCTTTAACAGGTAGAAATGACATCCGATTATACGCTTGATGCTGAGTGCTGCTTGCCTTAGGGTAGCAGGCGCTAGCTCTTGTTTATCCCAAATCAGCTTCAGTTTTCTGAAATCCAGTGTTCCGTTGGAAAAATACATATACCCTCAGACAGAAACAGGGCAAAACTGGCCTTTTTAAGTTTAATTTTGTCATTTTTTTGTTGCTTTTTAAAAACAAGGCCTTGAGTTGCTAGAATTTCCCACCCTTCCCGGTCAGGACAGCCGGGCAGTTTTGCTCCCAGGGATGCTGTCTGTTTCTCGTCCTCTTTCTCGTGTCTTTGGGAGATTGGGAGTTTGAGCCTTGAGGAATCTCTGGCATGTTATCAGAGAAGGCGAGAGGCTCGCCCTACCTTGCCAGTGCTCATGGTGTTTGGCAAGCATGTCAAACTCAAAGGCTAACACGGGCCAAATAAACGAGGCCTGTGGCCCACGGGCTGTGAGTTTCACATGCTTGGTGTACGGCATTACAATGCCCGGAGCTCTGACAGCAACCTTCGCGGAGCCTGGCTGAGTGTCCGGACTGTCCTCAGTGGTTCACAAGTCTTACCTGTTCAGTCCTCACGACAGTCCGGGGTGTCCGGTCGTTAGGTGTTAGGTGTTGCTCTATGTTGAGCCCCATTTTGTAGCTGAGGAAGCGGAGGGACAGAGGTGAGGCACCGGCTGGGATTCTACAGCCAATGGACGCAGAGCCCGAGGTCAGCTCAGTGTCTCCCACATGCTCTGCCGAGACGAGCGCGCTCTGCCGTGCTCACGGCCGGCGCAGAGGTCACATTACAAACAGCGACTATAACTCAGAGAAGCCGAAGCGTCGTGCCCGTCACAGGCTGTGGGGTTTCCGGGTGACCTGTGTCTTTTATCTCACTCGCACACGTGTGTTTCAGCCGAATAAGTAATTAGATCACACGGGAATGTCTTTTTTTTTTTGGAATTTCTAAATAGTGGGGAAGTTTAAAAATGAGCTCACCTCTACTAAGAAATAAAAGTATTCTTCTGGTTGTAATGTAGGCAACTCTTTTTACTGTAATTCTTACCTGCTCGCCTTTTAAAGACAGACAGCATTGCGTATGCATCACAGACTCCACAGCCTGCACAGCACACCCACACAGGAAGGCACGGGTACTCCGGGCGCATCTGGTCTTCGCGGCAGCCCTGGGGGTTTGCTGGGGCGTCACAGCCTCTGTCACTTACAGGTGAACAAACAGGAGTCAGGGACGTGCCAGTCACACAGCTGATCACTGTCAGCGCAGCCTGCCAGGGCTGCTCGGGCCACGCTGCTTCTCCCCGAGCGGAGCTTCCTGCGCCGTCCGCACTGGTCCGCCCTCCCCTCGGCCCTCCCAGTCCGAGGAGTCCTCAGGTGTGGGAGGCTGTTAAGGATGTATCTTTTTAAAGTTATTTTTTTAAAACGCTGAATGTTCTGACCACTTAAGGATTAGACACTGAAAAATAGAGTGACATTCTAACCATAGATATGAGAATGTAGACGTAACAGTGGTGAGTTTAAGGGGAAAGACTTCAGTAGAATAACTTCCTAAGTTTTTGTGTTTTCTTTTACAAACTACAAAAAAGCGCATCTTGGCATCGCATGACTGGTCTTAACGCTCTGCTTGTGCGGCAGTGACTTTGTTCCGCTTCGTGTTTCCAAGCAGGAGAGGCCGGGCGCCGTTCCCGGATGCCGCCCCGCCAGCGCCAGCGGAGCCGAGGGCCCCAGGTACGGCCAGCGCGCTGCTCGGGTGAAAGTGTTAGTGTCGCTGCGTGTCCGTGGACACCCTCACCTGCCTGCTCCCCAAAGATCAGTGCTTGTCAAAGACACGCTCTTGCAAGAATGCCAAACATTGCTTTATGTTGGAAAGTGATCGTTTCTCTAAATGGATTCTGTGGCAGTTTTAAGAGTGGCCACGTCTTCCATATAGAAATGATGCCACGACACACCGAATGCCTTTGGATGAGCCACGTATGCCTGTTGTTTGTGTCGGCCCTTAGCCCCGCTGCTCTTACAGTCTGGTCATTTTTGGAAGAGTGTTCCTGCTCCTTTCCCACGCTGCGTTTACACATTGTGCAGTGGGCGTTATGGCTAAGCTCTGGGGATGTGACACCAGAATTAGCCAAAATCTTAGTTTCCATTTCATGCTGACATTAAGAAAATTAAGCCCTGTTGTCATTGTTATTCTGATGGTGCAGTAATTACGAGTTTGGGTGGGACAGATCACCAAGCCAAGCGTCATTGTTAATTTAAACATGCATTATGTTCCCTCTGCTATGAATATAGACAGCAGTTGTTTCACTCTGTTACAGCTCAGGACCAGAAGACGACTTCGAATCTTGTTTGCGAAACATAAAGTCACAGTATGAAGTGTTTCGAAGTAGTAGTAAGTCTCTAAAGCATTCTGTGTACGTTTCACGTCTCCTTGAGCACATCGAGCAGGTGATAGTTGGGGGTCCCGGCTCTGTTTCGGGGAATTCCCGCCTTTGGTTCCTGTTGCCCCAATGGTCAGTGAGAGTCCTTAATACACAACAGAAGTTGGAGACAGCCGTCTCGGGCCCTTCCTGCAGATTTCTGTGGGGAGTCAGGGCCTCATGTAGTTCTACTCTGACCCCAGCTTCCCCCAGAAAGAGAAAGGAGAGGTGGGAGCTGTAAGTCAGGGTTCCCGAGGGAAAGGCTGCTCTCCATGGTGCAGGGGACACTCCCAGGAAGGGCAGCAGGGGCGTGTCCCTCTTAACACAGACCGCCTTTTCCACTTTGTCCCCCTTTGTAATGGATTATGATGAATAATTCGTAGACTTCATTATATTTGAAAAGTTTATAATTATTTACATTTGCATGTTTGCTGTGCTGCTCAATGGCGGAAACACAAAAAGAAATGGGGGGGGGCTGTATGTTATTCTAAACACGCTTACAGATGTAATGGTTTGTCGTTGTTTCTGTGACAATAAAAGGCATGGAAGTGTTTGGGGAGAGAGATTCCTGCCGAGTAAGTGGTTGTGGTACTGAGTACAGACGACCGATCACATTTAGTCATATTCGGTGTATATTCCAGGACTCTCGTCAGATGCCACCGTTTTGACACCAAATACAGAAAGCAGTTGTGACTTAGTGACCAAAACCAAATCGACGAGTGGAAATGACGACAGCACGTCCTTGGATCTGGAGTGGGAAGATGAGGAAGGTATCTGACACTCACCGTTCACCTGACGTGCAGTTTACTCTGTTAATTTATAGAAATCAACTGCTGTTTTACTTTTCCTTTTGATTTAAATTATTTTTTGTTGGAAGTATTACCTGTCTCCTTTTTCCCTGCTTGACCTCTCCCCAGCTGCTTCCCCTCCCAGCACATGTCCCCGCCCCTTACTGGCTGTGTCCTTTGGTTATGCTTATATGCATGCATACAAGTCCTTTGGTTGATCTCTTACCCCTGCCTTCCCTCCCTGGCTTGATGGTTGCTTCTGTGTCTCTGGACCTATTTTAGTTCATCAGTTTATATTGTTCTTTATTCCACAAATGAGTGAGATCATGTGATATTTATCTTTCTTTGACTGGCTTATTTTGCTTAGCATAATGCTCTTCAGTTCCATCCATGCCGTTGCAAATGGTAAGAATCCCTTCTTTTTTTACCGCAGCGTAGTATTCCATTGTGTAGATGTACCACAGTTTTCTAATCCATTCGTCTGCTGATGGGCATTTGGGCTGTTTCCAAATCGTAGCTATGGTGAATTATGCTGCTATGAACATAGGGGAGCATATATCCTTTCTGATTGGTGTTTCTGGCTTCTTGGGATATAGTCCTAGAAGTGGGATCACAGGGTCAAATGGCAGTTCCATATTTAATTTTTTGAGAAAACTCCATACTGTTCTCCACAGTGGCTGCACCAGTCTGCATTCCCACCAGCAGTGCAAGAGGGTTCCTTTTTCTCTGCATCCTCGCCAGCACTTGTCGTTTGTTGATGATAGCCATTCTGACAGGTGTGAGGTGGTACCTCATTGTCATTTTGATTTGCATCTCTTGGATGATTAGTGATTTTGAGCATATTTTCATGGGTCTCTTGACCTTTTGTATGTCCACTGTCGAAGTGTCTATTTAGGTCCTTTGCCCATATTTTGATTGGATTGTATATCTTCCTTTTGTTAAATTTTGGAGATTAAACACTTATCAGATGTATCATTGGCAAATATGTTCTCCCATACAGTGGGCTCTCTTGTTGTTTTGTTGATGGTTTCTTTTGCTGTGCAGAAGCTTTTTATTTTGATGTAGTCCCATTTGTGTATTTTCTTCTTAGTTTCCATTGTCCTAGGAGACGTATCGGTAAAGATACTGCTACGACATATGTCTGATATTTGCTGCCTATGGTTTCTTCTAAGATTTTTATGGTTTCCCATCTTACGTTTAAGTCCTTTATCCATTTTGAGTTTATTTTTGTGTATGGTTTACTTTCACTTTTTTGTCCAATTTTCCAAACACCATTTATTGAAGAGACTGTCTTGACTCCATCATATGCTCTTGCCTCCTCTGTCAAATATCAGTGGCTTTGTAATACAGCTTGATATCTGGTATTGTGACTCCCCCAACTTTGTTCTTCTTTCTCAGGATTGCTGCGGCTATTCGGGCTCTTTTTTTATTCCATATAAAATTTTGGAGAGTTTGTTCTAGGTCTGTGAAATATGCTGTTGGTATTTAATGGGGATTGCATTGAATCTATAGATTGCTTTGGGTAGTATGGACATTTTAATGATGTTGATTCTACCAATCCATGAAGACGGTATATTCTTCCATTTGTTTATGTCTTCCTCTATCTCTTTTTTCAGCGTCCTGTAATTTTCTGAGTAGAGGTCTTTTACCTCCTTAGTTAAGTTTATTCCTAGGTATCTTAATTTTTTGTTGCAATGGTAAATGGGTTTTTTGATTGTTTTTTAAGTTTCTCTTTCTCTGAGTCCATTATCGGTGTGTACAAACGCCATAGATTTCGGGGTGTTAATTTTATATCCTCTACTCTGCCAAATTTATTTATTAAATCTAGTAGTTTTTTGATGGAATCTTTAGGGTTTTCTATGTACAATATCATGTCATCTGTGAATACTGACAGTTTTACTTCTTCTTTTCCTATTTGGATGCCTTTATTTCCTCCTCTTGCCTGATCGCTGTGAATAGGACTTCTAGAACTATGTTGAATAATAGTGCTGAAAGCAGGCATCCTTGTCTTGTTCCTGTTCTTAGGGGAAACGCTTTTAATTTTTGCCCATTGAGTATGATGTTGGCTGTAGGTTTGTCATATATGGCCTTTATTCTGTTGAAGTATGATCCCTCTATTCCCACTTTACTGAGAGTTTTTATCAAAAAAGGGTGCTGTATTTTGTGGAATGCTTTTTCTGCATCTATTGATATGATCATGTGGTTTTTATCTTTCAATTTGTTTATGTGATGTATCACATTTATTGATTTGCGAATATTGTACCAGCCTTGCATCCCTAGAATAAATCCCACTTGATCATGATGTATGATCTTTGTAATATTTTGCTGGATCTGATTTGCTAATATTTTGTTGAGGATTTTAGCGTCTGTGTTCATTGGAAATATTGGCCTGTAATTCTCTTTCTTTGTAGTGTCTTTATCTGGTTTTGGAATTAGGGTGATGCTGGCTTCATAAAAAGAGCTTAGAAATGTTTCTTCCTCTTGAATTTTTTGAAATAGTTTGAAGAGGGTAGGTGTTAGTTCTTCTTTGAATGTTTGGTAAAAATTCACCTATAAATCCATCCGGTCCAGGATTTTTGTTTGCTGGAAGTTTTTAAATTACTGCTTCAATTTCTTTGGTTGTTATTGGCGTACTCAGGTTTTATCATGCCTCTTGTTTGAGTTTTGGAAGATTGTATGTTTCTAGGAATTTATCCATTTCACCCAGATTGTACAGTTTGTTGGCATATAGTTGTTCATAGTATTTGCTTGCAATCCTTTTGTATCTCTGCGGTATCCATTTTTATATCACCTCTTTCACCTCTGATTTTATTTATTTGGGTCCTCTCTCTTTGTTTCTTGATGAGTCTGGCTAAAGGTTCATCAATCTTGTTATCAATCTTGTTTATCTTTTCAAAGAACCAGTTCTTGGATTTGTTGATCTTTTGTACTGGGTTTTTGTTTGTTTTGTGTCTGTGTTATTTATTTCTGCTCTAATCTTTATTATTTCCTTCCTTCTACTTCCTCTTGGCTTTTCTTGCTGTTGTCTTTCTAATTCATTTAGTTTTAGGGTTAGATAGTTTATTAGTCCTTTTTCTTGTTTCTAGAGGGATGCCAGTGCTATGAACTTCCCTCTCAGGACTGCTTTCACGGTGTCCCATAGGTTTGGGGTGGTTGTGTGTTTATTTTCATTTTTGTCCAGGAAGTTTTTAATTTCTTGCTTGATCTCATTGGTAACCCATTAATTGCTTAATAACATGCTAGTTAGCCTCCATGTATTTGAGTGTTTTTGAATTTTTTTTATTGTACTTGATTTCTAACTTCATGCCATTGTGATCTGAGAAGATGCTTGGTTTTATATCAGTCTTCTTGAATTTGTATAAACTTGTTTTGTGCCCTAACGTGGTCTGTCTTTGAGAATGTTCCATGTGCACTTGAGAAGAATGTATATTCTGTTGTTTTGGGGTGAAATGTTCTGTAAATGTCAGTTAGAGCCATCTGACCTAGTGTGTCATTTAAGGTCTCTGTTTCCTTGTTACTTTTTTGTCTGAAAGATCTATCCAGTGAAGTCAATGGTGTATTAAAGTCCCCTACTATGACTATTGCTGTCAGTCTCTCCCTTAAGGTCCATCAAGAGTTCTTTAATGTCCTTTGGTGCTCCTGTGTTGGGTGCATGTATGTATACAAGGGTTCTATTTTCTTGTTGAATCATTCCCTTTAGTATTATATAGTGACCTTCTTTGTCTCTTGTTATGGCCTTTGTTTTGAAGTCTGTTTGGTCTGATAAGAGTATTGCTGCTACTCCAGCTTTATTTTTCTTTCCATTTGCTTGGAATATATTTTTCCATCCCTTCATTTTGTCTCTGTATATCTTTTGTTCTGAAATGGGTATCATAGACAGCATGTATATGGGTCATGTTTTCTTATCCATTCAGTCATCCTATGACTTTTGATCAGAGCATTTAATCCATTTACATGTAAGTTTATTATTGATAGGTATTTATTGCCATTTTTGTTTTCTTTATGCCTATGATCCTCTCTCTCCTTTTCTTCTTCTTAAAGCAGTCCCTTTAACGTTTTTTGCATTGCTGGTTTGGTGGTAATGTACTCCTTTAACCTTTTTTGTCTGGAAAGCTTTTTATTTTGCCTTCAGTTTTAAATGATAGCCTCACTGGATACAGTACTCTTGGATTTAGGCCCTTGCTTTTCATTACTTGGAGTACTTCATGCCACTCCCTTCTGGCCTGGAGTGTTTCCATTGAGAAGTCAGCTGTCATTCTAATGGGAATTCCTTTGTAGGTGATTTTCTGCCTTTCTCTCTTGCTGCCTTTAAGTTTCTTTCATTTTTTTTAACACTTGCCATTTTAATTACGATGTTGTCTAGGTGTGGGCCTCTTTGGGTTCATCTTGATTGGGACACTCTGTGCCTCCTGAATGTGTGTGACAGTTGGGCAAGTTTTCTGTCACTATTTCTTTAAACGGGTTATCTGTTCCTTGCTCACCTTCTTTCCCTTCTGATATTCCTGTAATGCGAGTGTTGTTGTTACATTCCATGTTGTCCCAGAGCTCTCTTAAGCTATCTTCCTGCTTTTTAATTCTTTTTTCTATTTGCTGCTCTAATTGGGTATTTATTTCTATCCTGTCTTATCTTTAAAATCACTGATTCGGTCCTCTGCTTCATCCAGTTCTACTTTTAAGTCCTTCCAGTGTGTTCTTCATGTCAGATATATCATTTAGCTTTTCTGTCTGATCCCTGTTAATGGCCTCTGTTTCCCTTCTCATGTGTTGTAATTTGCACTAAGTTCCTTAAGCACCTTTATGATCATTGCTTTGAACTCTATGTCTGATAGGTTGCTTGCCTCCACCTCACTTAGTTCTTTTCTGGAGAGTCCTTCTTTTCTCTCATTTAGGAGCTGTTTCTTTGTCTCCCCATTTTATGTCTCTGTATTTGCTTCTGTGTATCAGATAGGATGCTATCCCTCCCCGTCTTAGTGGGATGGCCTCATGTAGAAAGTGTCTTGAGGGGTCCAGTGGTGCAGTCTCTTTGTTCCCCTGAGCTGGATGCTCTAGGAATGCCCCTTGTGTGCTTTGTTTGGGCTCCCCTGTTGTAACTGGGACTTGATTGTTGGTGTCCCAGGTGTGGGAGGACCCCCCCCCACCCCCGACTTGTGAGGTTCAACCCCAATGTCATCGTGCCAGCTGTCCAGTGGCTGGGGCTCCTTACCCCAGAGGCTGGCTCTGCCTTGAATCTCCACCTTGACGGACATGGTTCTGGCTGTACTTCCTCCCCCACAGCTGCTCCCACAGGTGTCAGCTGCAGGTGCTTGGGGTCCTGCTGACTTTTGCCTCCTAGGCGTTAATTTTTCGTTTCTTTTTCTTTTTTGTTAATCCTCACCCGGGGATATTTTTCCATTGATTTTTTTTTTTAGAGAGAATGAAAGACAGAAATGTCGATGTAAGAGAAACACATTGATTGGTTGCCTCCTGCATGCACCCTGACCGGGGCCCAGGCCCAGGGAGGAGCCTGCAACCAAGGTACATGCCTTTAACTGGAACCTAACTCAGGACCCTTCCATCCACAGGCTGACGCTCTATCCACTGAGCCAAACCGGCTAGGGCTTAAATGTTAATTTTTCAATCTAAGGGTTTTGTAATCTAGCCCATTGAGCCTCAGTCCAGAAGAGTGGCTGCCCCCTTGTGGGCAACCTAAAGCCAGCAGTTAGTGACCTTGGTTCATGATCAGGGCAGTTTGTAGTTCTGGTATAAAAGCTGTGACACGACTCGAATTTGATTTTAGCTGCATGTCTTCCTGGCTGTGGTGCTTTAGGCAGATTTCTCAATCTCTCCAAGCTGCAGTTTGTTTACCTAAAAGGGAGTAATAAACCTACTTTAAAGAGTGACATTCCCTGATTTGTCCTCACTGCCTGGCCCATAATAGGCAGTTGGTAAATATTTGAAAAAAAAATGAAGGCATTCATGTTGTGAAGATTAAATACAATTTCTATAAAAGACCCAGTACAGGGTGTTATAAATAGTAAGTACTCAAAATTATAGCTAAAATGTGGATTTAAAAAAAAAAAAAAAAAAAAAAAAGACTGTTCTACTGCATAAAGCCCAAGTTTTCATTTTCATTTTAAGAAATAAATAATCCAAACAGAAGAACCAATTATAGAACATAGGACTTTAAGAAAAATAATAATCATTACATTCTTCATAGGGTTTTGGGAAGGAATGGACCTTAGATATCCTCCCATAGAAGTCTTTTTTTTTTATTAATAAAGAAACAGATATGTCAGCGCTCGAATAATTTTACCAAGAATTGCTTTAACTTTGCTCTTCTTCTGAGCTAAGTACTGTTTCCCTATTCCTGTACTGAGGTTATTGCATATTTGAATTCCAGTCAGCAGACTTTAAGTTTATTTTTATTTTAGCATCTAGTTCAATTTGACCCAAAGCCTTTCAGTTATTTTAATTTCTGTTCTGTCATCCATGCTGTATGCTAATCAGATTTGTAGGTAACATGTCTTTGGAGGTCGTTATTCAGGTCATTAACTGGATTATCATCACGTAGAATCATGAACCGCGAGGTCAGGGCAGAGCCCACTAGGAGCCCAATATGCAGTCCAGCTTCCTTTGGCCCAGTCATTCCATCGAATGCAAACCCTCAGAGCGATGTTTGCAGCAGCTCATGTTTATGTCTTGTCTATAGAAATGACTTGCTCTGCTATGTTGAGTCTTGGTGATTTTTCATGAGTGACAGACAACATTGATACGTATTTAAATGTTCTTCTCTTACTGTAGGGTTTGATTCGTTAAGGTCAGAAAACAAAATTATTGACTCTGTTTAGGGAAATTTTCTTATAATCCCTTTTCTAGTCCTAGATGTTAATTCTTTGACTTATGTTGGTCCTACACTTACAAATTTGAATTTGTCTTCCCTCCCTCGCTTCCTTCTACCAATAAAATGACATTGTTTTTCTCCCAAGGATATGGGACTTTCCATTTACTGGCCAGTTTCTTTCTGTTCAGAATGAGGTGCAGTCCCTGGCCCGCCTCTGCTGGGTTGTGTGGCAGAGCCGGGAGCCCGCTTGGAGCCCTGACACAGGCCCCTTCTCCTTCCTGCCAGGTTCCCAGCTGTGAGCAGAGCAGGAGAGCCGTGCGTAATACACGTCAACATTCACGGGAACTAGGCAGTGCTGGGCCAGGATGTTGTCATTACTCTTGGAGCCCCGTTCCCTCCGGGAAAGGAAGTTATCACCCAGGAGGAGAGGATTGGCAGGTGCACGGGTTTGTCCGTGTATGACTGACAGCCATTAGGTCCTCCGTTCCTTCTGTGTGATTTATGGCTCCTCAGACATTTCATCTCCTTAGGTGGGCGCGTTGCGTCCCAGCTGCCCTTGGGTGAGTGAGTGCATTTCTCTGAGGCGCGCTCCAGGGTGAGACGCATGACCCGTGAGAGGCCTCCATGGTGCTGGCTCTGTAACTCACAAATAGGGTCTGATTGTTAGATACAAACTAGACGTTACCCTGGGAGGTCTTTTCATGTGGCGTTTTCACCTCCGCTGAGATGTTGAACACCTTGGCCCCCTCCAGGCATGAACCGGATGCTCCCAGTGCGCGAGCGCTCTCGGACGGAGGAGGACATCCTGCGGGCGGCGCTCAGGGGCGGCCGGAGGCCCGGGAGCCACGCCGCGTCCGCCTCCGACGACTCCAATGGGCTGGAGTGGGAGAGCGACTTCGTGAGCGCCGACGTGGACGACAACGGCAACTCCGAGTTCTCTGGCTTCGTGAACCCCGTGCTAGACCTGTCGGAGCCCGGCGGGCAGCCAGTGGGCGGAGAGCCACAGACGCGAGGGGGTCAGATCTTGTGACCCGGCTTGGCAGGTGGGACCCAGTGCAACCCCAGCGAGAATGTGTAAATCATGCTGAGCCTTGGCACCGGAGGTGGGAGCCGTGTACAAGCTGTCGGAAAGGACCGGAGATGGGCTGGATCTGAACTCTTCAGAACAAGTGCAATTTCAGCATCTGCCTTCGTTTTCAAAACAAGTTCATGGTTCTGTCACGGTACCAAGTACATTCCCGTGTGCAGTCTGTAGGTGTTCTTTCTAGGATGGCTGTGTTGGTTTACTTAGTGTGTCTGCAGAAGCTTATTCAGTGTCCGACTGCGAGTGTTAAGGCTTTGGGTGTTACGCTCAGCAGAGGGAGGGAGCAGAGGACGGAGCCCGGCTCAGACTCAGAATGACGATCCCGCTCCACATGCCTGTCCCTCAGCTCAGTCACCACCTGGTCGTAGCGGTTACTTCAGGAGGCGACTCGAATGCCCACGTGTCATTCTCTGTCCACACTGACTGCACATCCACGTAGGAGATGACAGAGGAAGCTTCCCGAGTTGGAACACTTGAAGTTGGTGATCAGGAGTAATTGAAGATGAATGTTCACCTCCTTTTACATGCGCTACACATGAATGTTGACTTTAGTTGATATATTAAATTTCTAGACGTCTTTTTTTTTTTATTTCCAGTGACCGGTCTTAGAAAGATCTTATTCTCTGCATCATTTAATAAGAAAGGAAAACCTAACAAGGAAATACGGGTATTTCAGAGTAAATAAATCCTTTCTGGTGTGAAAGGATCTGTGGATTTCTATTGAGTTTCCTTTGTCTTGTAATTCAAGGAGCACTAATGGGCTGGGATTAAGTCCATCAATAAATACGCCTCCTCTTTGGGGTGGACAGTGAGCTCTTTCCTCTGAAGGTTAGGCACCAACTTCAAAGGCCAAGGAGACGCCCAGTGGCTTGTCTGGATTGTGCTGAGAATTGATGTGATGTCAGTCAGCAAACTTGGTTTTTTCCTCAGTGCTTTTTCCTTTTCTTTGTCTTGCGACAATGACAGTGCATGTTCTCAAGACCATAGGAAGGCCCAGGTGTAAATAGCGACTCGGAATCTTGCTGCACTCAACGCATCCCGTGGTCCTTTCAGTGTCTGAGCTGCTCGGCAAGGGCGTCTGTGGTTCTGTCACTTTATCTCATAGACCTACACACGCCACTAAGTATGTAGACGTGTTCGGTAACGCTATTGGTTATGTCTGTGTTCGCATAATTTACATTGTAGCTATGTCATGGGAAATATTTTAAAGGTAATCTATACTCACACTGCCTGATATGCTTTTTGAAGTTTATATACATCTGATGTATATTCTTTGTTTGGCATAAGCTACTATTGTAATTTTTTTGCATTTTGTTCATAAAATATTTTTTGGAGGAATGGCAGCTTGTCGAGGATTGTGAATAAACACATTTTTACATTTAAAAACTAATTTTAAAAATTATTGTTTTATTCCATAAACATGCCATAATTATTTTTTTCTTTATTTTTTTATTTCTTAAAAATTTTTTTAATTGTTTTAGGTATTACAAATAGTAGTACACATGTCTCCTAACAGGCAGTGACCCTGACTTCTGACAGTTATTTTATTAAATCTGCTATGAAGACAAAAAGTAGTAAATTAGGAAAGCAGGCTGGAACTAAACTTGAAAATGTTTTACCTGCTATGAAGAGGATATTAAATTTTTTGTTGTTGTTAATCCTCACTTGGGAATATTTTTCCATTGATTTTTAGAGTGGAAGGGAAGGAGAAGCAGAGAGAGACACATCGATGGGTTGCCTTCTGCATGAGCCCTTGACCAGAACTGAATCCAGGACCCTTCAGTCTGCAGGCTGACACTCTGAGCCCAACTGGCTAGGGCTGATTTCTTTATGTTTATTAAAAATACTGGAAATAACTGATTTTTCAGCAAATATTGGAGAATCTACTGTGTCTGGTAGGGTAAGCGTGGGGACATCGCATTGAAAAGTTTCTGTTTTGTTTACCTTCTGGCAAGAGAGACAGACAATAGCAAGTAATTGGGAAATCACAGATGACAGCAGGAGAGACACTGGATGACGGACAGGGCAGCAAGGGGACGGGGGACTGGGTTTGACAGGTCAGGAGCCCTCTGTGAGGAGACGGTCTTGGACCTGAGACACTGGAGCAGGACCAGCCCGGGCAAAGGCCTGCGAAGCATGTGGTAAGCAAAGGGAACCGAACGTGCACGGTGAGGTGGGAGGGAGTTTGTATGTTCCGAGCAGAAAAGACCACTTGGCCAGTCATGTGAGGCCTGTAGGCATGGAGAAGGATGAGTTTAAAAAACAAAAAAACAAAAAAAACCATGTATTTTTATTGATTTTAAAAGGGAGAGGGAGAGAGAGAAACATTGATGAGATAGAAACATCAATGACGAGAATCATTGATCAGCTGCCTCCTGCACACCCCACACTGGGGATCAAACCCCCAGCCTGGGCATGTGCCCTGACCAGGAATCAACCTCCTGGTTCATAGGTCAGCGCTCAGCCACTGAGCCACGCCAGAGGGCAAGGTGAGTTTTACTTGATGTAGAATAGGAAGCTGGAGGAACAGTGAGCACACAGGCATTTTTGAAAAAGTGCTCTAGCCGCTGTGCAGGCGGGTTGTAGAGGGCACCCCTCATGGGACACGGTGGGGCCGGGGCGGGTACAGCTGTTGGAACGCAGAGCAGAGTCTTCTGAGGGGTCAGACATGGGTAGGAGAGGGGGGTCAGAGACAGCCTAGCTGCAGTACCTCCTACCAGCACCCCGCTCGGCAGTCTCAAATGGCACCTGCGGAGAGCTGACTGGTGGAGGGCGGGCCACTGGCCCTTGGGAGGTCGGGTTCTCTGATCGATCCTGGCATCCAGTGGCCCTGGGTCAGCACACGGAGTGAGGAGGGGAGGAGAATGGTTCGGACACACGCGGGCAGAGCTGCGTGTCTGAGTGCACAGCCCCGGGCTCGGCCGCACTGGCCCTGTCCTTAGAGTTTCCAAGAAAATGGTTCGAGAATTAAACAGGTTTTATTAGGTGCGTAGGTGCTGTTGACATTAGGAATTCGTGGAATTAAACATTTTACTAGGACATAAAGATCAGTTTAAAATTGGGTAAGAAAACTGAAACATACGTCTGCATCTAGCACAGTGGTTCAATAAAATGTTTTAAGTGCTGTTTTTAGGTGCTGATTACAGACAAGAGCTTTATTCTTGAGAACAGACACATACTATAATCCCATCGGTCGGAAGTCAAGGTATTAGCTCAGATAAGCTCCCACATTAAAGCCACAGCGATGCGCAGACACTAACACACGCTCCCCTCCAGGCCGGTGCCTGACAACCAGCAGGCAACCATCTGCCTGTAGCCGTGGCCTTAAAACCAGTGGCTACTGTGAAATGATGTGACCTAGAGGTGGTTCTTACAAAACAAAGCACAGGACTAACATCAGGTGTAAACAGAAAACCCTACAACCCATTTATTGGTCATCACTCCATCACCACACGCCATGTGCACGAACCCTCAGCACGTCCAGCCATGCACCAGGCAACCGAGTCGGTGCCGCCCACGAATTACAGGCTGTGGAACGGCAGCCCTGGGTCCGACTCCACGGCATCAGCAGGCGACAGCCGGGCTGCAGGTAAACGCAGTCAGTGGCGCCCGCAGAGCGCTCCGTCCGCCTCTGCTCTTGCCTGTGCCTAATACTCATTCTCATCCATTTCCCTGGGAGAAGCACTCAGGGAAGTGCTCTGGGTGCACCAGGACGAGGACCTGCAGAACTCGGGGGTGGGCTTGCGTGCGGGCCAGTCGTGTTCCTGCAGGAGAGGCCTGGGGGACATAACGAACAGAGTCTCGAAAAACTCCAGGGACTCCCCGTCTTCCTTCTCCACCAGGAGCTGGTACTCGCCAAAGCGGACCATGCACCTGTAGGGCAGCTCCGCTTTGTTCAGGTAGCCCAGCTCCGTGCTGTCCACCAGCAGGCTGGTCTTCCTGCTCATGTTCTTAATCTCAAAAGAGAGCACGGAGCTGTCGAACTTTTTAAACAGCTGCAGGGAGAACTGGACTCGCGAAACCTGCTTGTCCTGAAAAGTGTAGCGACAGATGGTGGAATTTCGGCCAAATTTCACCACTTCGCTGGACGGGAGCTTCTCTGGGTTATAGAACCTTATCGACTGGAATATCCCATTTTGCATCTGGCCAGGATGGTAAATGGTGATCCGCAGACTCGTCACTGTCTCTTCCGTGTCTGCGTCTTCGAAACTGGACATGGCGGCGGCAGCACCCGCCTGCAAGTCAGCAGCACGTTAGCTCACATCCCACTCTGGGCACTGAGACCTTTTTTTTTAATATATACATATATTTTACACACACACACACACACACACACACACACACACACACACTAGAGGCCTGGTGCATGAAATTCGTGCATGGGGGGGGGGTGTCCCTCAGCCCAGCCTGCACCCTCACCAATCTGGGACCCCTCAGGGGATGTCCCTCTCACAATCCAGGACTGCTGGCCCCCAACCACTAGCCTGCCTGCCTGCCTGATTGCCCTTAACCACTTCTGCCTGCCAGCCTGATCTCTCCCTAACCACTCCCCTGCCAGCCTGATTGACGCCTAACTACTCCCCTGCCAGCCCGGTCACCCCCACTGCCCTCCCCTGCCAGCCCAGTCACCCCCAACTGCCCTCCTCTGCTAGCCCGGTTGCCCCCAACTGCCCTCCCCTGCCAACCATCTTGTGACCACATGGGGGCGGCCATCTTGTGTGAGGATGTGATGGTCAATTTGCATATTACCTCTTTAATATATAGGGTTGATTGATTTCAGAGAGGAAGGGAGAGGGAGAGATAGAAACATCGATGATGAGAATCATTGATCGGCTGCCTCCTGCATGCCCCACATTGGAGATCACAACCCATTGAACCGTGACCTCCTGGTTCACAGGTCGATGCTCAACCACTGAGCCACGCCAGCTGGGCGAGGCAATGAAATCTTGATTCTCATATTTGATGAAAATCTTCTGATAGGTCATTTAGATTTTAAGTTAAGAAAACAATACGTAGAATCCTTTCAATTATACATGAAATTGTATACCAAGCTCTGTGAATTGGTGTTACCCTTTTCCTATCTCTTTTTCATTTCTAGTTTGATAAGACCATACATGTAATCCAACAACAAAAGAAGTAATTATTGATAATAAAGTGGTTTGTGGGGGGCATAACGAAACCCCAGTTTCCTTCTCATTTAAGTGGAGCTGCTGGGGCCAGACAGCAGGGCAGCCGTGCTTGAAAAGGGAATCAGGAATAAGGGGTCTTGCCTTTGATCTGAATGTCCTCAGAGGACGAACCTATAAAAGCTATCATTTACTGTTAAAATTAGATGGATGTGAATTCTGAAACCTGATTAAAGAAAGATTTAAAAAGTCATAAATAATTGCAACATTTACTGTCATCATTTGTACTTCTAGTAGGTAAACGGTTAAAAATAGTAAGTTATTTCAAAGATTATTTTACCATTTTAATATGTAGACGTGACAACTTTAAAAGTCTCCCTGATGGCCCTAGCCGGTTTGGCTCGGTGGATAGAGCATTGGCCCTCGGACTAAAGGGTCCCAGGTTCAATTCCGGTCAAGGGCATGTACCTTGGTTGCAGGCACATCCCCAGTAGGGGGTGTGCAGGAGGCAGCTGATGGATGTTTCTCTCTCATCGATGTTTCTAATTCTCTATATCTCTCTCCCTTCCTCTCTGTAAAAAATCAATAAAGTATATATTTTTTAAAAAGCCTCTCTGACGTAGTTCTAAGCACAGTCAGACTCCACGGGAGTTGTTTGTTTTTGCCAGACGTCCCTAACGATGGACAGCTGTCAGGAACCACAAGCGGCCCAACTGCTGTTACCACACCGGCCACACCTGCGCCCGGGAGGGCCGCCCCCTCCCCCCCATTGCAGGGACCTCAGCAGTCAGTGGGGTAGAGGGTATCACAGGACAGGAGAGTTCGTTACCAAAACCCCTGGAGGTTATTTTGACACAGAAATGCCATTTTAAAACTTCAAAAAGGGTTACATGCACACGATTACAAAATTCAAACAGTAAAGGCTTTTAAAAAAAGTATCTCCCCACCATAGCCAGTTTGGCTCAGTGGATAGGGGTCAGCCTGCGGACTGAAGGGAACCGGGTTCGATTCCAGTCAAGGGCACACACCCAGGTATCGGGCTTGATCCCCAGTGTGGGGTGTGCAGGAGGCAGCCAATGAATGATTCTCATCATTGATGTTTCTGTATCTCCCTCTCTCTTCCTCTCTGAAATCAATAAAAATATGTATTTTTAAAAAGTATCTTCCCTCCACCCTAATCCTGTTTCCTCTTCTAGAATCAGCAGTTGTAAAGTTGATTTTTCCCATAAAAAAATTCTTTACACAACAAGCATACTAGGTCTTGCGTTTTTCAATTAATAATACAAATGGATGCTTTTCCCATCTCTACACATAAATGCACCTCATTCTTTCCCAGCGGCACCGACCTCTAAGTCAGTGTGTTGGGAAGCCCCATCCCCAGGCCGTAGGCTGGCTGCCTGCATTCTTCAAACCCTGGTTTGGGGCTTGGGGCTCTAAATCCTAAGCGAGGCTGATTTGTGACTTCAATGTTTTCTGTCTGCCGCCTGTAGTAGATGTTAGTATCAGAGCTGGTTTAAAAAAGCAATGCTTTCATTTCCTTTCTGTGGTTCCTGCTGTTGTAACATACAGGTTTTTTTTTTGCTTGTTTGACAAAGTGATGCTGCTAAAAATCCAACTGTCAACTTATTCAACAAACGCCAGAGCTAAGCAATTTTCTATTCATTTGGAAATACGTTATGTAACTTTACTTCCGTAACCGATTCTGCGTGCAGGTTTTTACACCCTATTGTATCAGCCACGGAGACGCTCGGCTGGAAACAGGAAAAGTGAAAGGAACCCTTAAGATCATGGGCCCATTTGTGGTAAAAATTACGATGAAATCAAAGACAGCACGCATCAACCCACAGCGCTAACATCGGGGAGTCCACCCCCGGCTGTGATTTTAGAGACTGTAGCTGTGACCCTGGCCGGGCAGGGCGCAGGGAGGCATGTGTATTAGCATCAGCAGGACACGGCTGGAGCCTGGCGCTGGGAGGGACCCGCTGGTCCACCCCCAGGTGTGTGGACCGGTTCCTACTTGCTGGCAAGGGGGCAGCCAGGTTGTTAGGGTGAACCTGTCTCTGACGTCAAGAACACAGAGGGACGCTCTGCCCATTTAACACGTCCACCTGCAAGGCCCCCCTGTGAGTGGCCTGAGCCCTGCCACTCCAGGATGGTCGGTAGAAAACCAGAAAAGACAGAAACTAACCAAAAAACACCCTGAAAGGTAAAATAGGTGGGTCTTTTCTTTAAAACACAAACACGAGCCCTAACAGTTTGGCTCTGGATAAAGGGTGGGCCTGCGGACTGAAAGGTCCCAGGTTCGATTCCGGTCAAGGGCACACGTCCAGGTTAAGGGCTCATCCCCAGTAGGGGGCATGTAGGAGGCAGCCAATCAATGATTCTCTCTCACCATTGATGTTTCTATCTCCCTCTCCCTTTCTGAAATCAATAAAAATATCCTATCTAATAAAGAGGGAATATGCTAATTAACTCTCGCACTATCGCAAAGATGGCGGCGCCCTCGGCCAATAAGGAGGGAATATACTAATTGACTGCCCCGCCCTCAGAGATGGCAGCGCCCACAGCCACAAGATGGCAGCACCCAGTCCCCTTAGCCCCAGGGCCACCCAAGGCTCAGGTAACCAGGGCCGGCCAAGGCTTGCGCTGCCGGCAGTGGCAGCAGCAGAGGTGTGATGGGGCGTCACCTTCCCCTGATCACCAGGTCGCCTCCCGCCCCTGAGGGCTCCTGGACAGAGAGAGGGGGCAGGCCGGGCTGAAGGACCCCCCTCCAGTGCATGAATTTTTCATGACCGGGCCTTTAGTATATAATAAAAGCCTAATATGCAAATTGTCTCCTTGGGCTGTCATTTGACCACTCACTATGGCATGCACTGACCACCAGGAGGTGGCACAGAACAGGGTAGGTGTCGGTGACACAGCGCTGGCAGTGGAGGTGCTGCTGGCCCTGATGGGCCCCAACGAGAGTGGGACCACGGTGGAGCAGGTGAGCAGGTGGCGCCAGGCCAAGGTGGGTGCGAGCAGGAGCCTGATCACCCCACAGATGGAGACCAGCGTGGTGGGGGGCGGGGCCACCGCCCAGCTCCCAGGCCCTGAGAGAGCCCAGTGTGTGTGTGTGTTGGGGGGGGCACGCACCCCAAATCAATCACCCTGAAGGCGAATGGTAGAGCAGGTGAGGGGGCAGCACCAGGCCAAGGCGGGGCGCCAGGCGTTGCTGTGAGGCTGGGGGTGCGACTGGGGCCCGATCCCCACAGGCCACCCCGAAGGACTGGGCCTCTAGTGTTTAAAACACATAAACGGCACCCACAAATGGGCAGGTGCCCAAACGCAGCCTTTTCAAACCCTACACGTTACCATGGAAACTGGAGCAGTGGCTGGCTTCCACAGTGGTGACCTCTGCAGAGGGGGCTCCCCCACGCTCCCGACCTTTGACCTTTGTGCCACGTGCACTTAACATCTATTCCAGATTTCACGGATATTTTCGTTACAAAATCACAAACCATCTGGTTTTATGGGATGACATGAAGTGGAGACTTGAGTATCATTCAAGTGGTAACCTGGGGTCAGACATGAAAAGGCTGCGATACTCTGGGATGACATCCGTAGCAATGTCTGTGTCGGCAAATGAACTGGGATAAATAGAAACAAAGAGGCGTTGGGGCCGGCCGGTTCGGCTCAGTGGATAGAGCCTCTGCCTGCGGACTGAAGGCTCCGGGTCAGGGCACAGGCCCAGGTTGTGGGCTCGATCCCAGTGGGGGCGAGCAGGAGGCAGCCGATCCATGATTCTCTCTCATCGTTGGTGTTTCTCTCTCCCTCTCCCTTTCTCTCTGAAATCAATAAAAATATATTTTAAAAAATTAAAAAAGGCGCCAGGCTTTGGGGGGGGGGGAGGGGGCCTTGATCACAGCACCACCCAGAGGCAGGTGGCTGCGTCCTGAGCGCCCCGCGGGCCACCGGGCAGCGCACTTACCTGGGATCTGGGGCTGGGAGGGGGTCCGCGTCTGACTCCGGGCGGGCGGGGGGGGGGGGTACCTGGGGGGGCTGGGGGAGGATGGGCAGGGTGATCAGCGCAGAAACCCGCTCCCCCGTCCCCACCGACCGCCCCCCCCCCCGCCGCCCCCCGCCAGGCCCCGCGAAGCCAGTGGCGGGGGACGGGGTTTGACCATCAACGGCCGCCCGTGGAGATATTTTTGGTCAAAGGAGCCAGTTCCTCGCTGCTTCACAGACAGCGGGGCGCCCCGGGGGGTCGGGCGTGCCCGCAGTTGCCCACATTCTCAGCGCTTGTTGTTTAAAACGAGGTGGACTGTGCACAGGGGCCTGTTCCGGGCGGCGAGTGTCCCTCCGACACTTTTACTCCCCCCTCCCCGCCCCTCACGGCGCCCTCCCCGGTGAACGCGCAGCACTGGCCGCGGGAGGGAGGAGGGACGTGGGGACACCGGCTTCCCTCCCTCCGGGAGCCCCGGGTCTGGGGGCCTCACCGTGGAGCGGACTCGGCTCGGGGCGACGGTCCTGTTCGCGGGCGCGGGCGCGGGTCGGCGGGACCCTGGGAGCGCGCTGTGTTCCGGGAGCGCCTCCCTCCCCCCGCGCGGCGGCGGCTCCCAGCGTCTGCGCGGCCGGCGATCGGCCCCGGGGGCGGCAGACACGCCTCCTCCCAACCAGAAGCGGGAAAATCCCCGGAAAACAGTGGATTCCCCTATTTCCCAACGCGCAGCCTGGGCCCGGCCCTTCTCCGCGGGAGCCTCCCGGAGCGCACAGCCGCGGCGCACAGAACCGCCTGCTCCGCGCCTTCCGCCCGGGGCCCCCACAGCCCCCTGCGCCCGCCCCCCACCGCGCGCGCCCAGCACCCTGCGCCCGCCCCCCACCGCGCGCGCCCAGCACCCTACGCCCGCCCCCCACCGCGCGCGCCCAGCACCCTACGCCCGCCCCCCACCGCGCACGCCCAGCACCCTACGCCCGCCCCCCACCGCGCACGCCCAGCACCCTACGCCCGCCCCCCACCGCGCACGCCCAGCACCCTACGCCCGCCCCCCAACCGCGCGCGCCCAGCACCCTACGCCCGCCCCCCAACCGCGCGCGCCCAGCACCCTACGCCCGCCCCCCACCGCGCGCGCCCAGCACCCTACGCCCGCCCCCCACCGCGCACGCCCAGCACCCTACGCCCCGCCCACACCATGCTCCCCCCCCCCACGTCGCTCCTCCTGTCCGTGACCCGCCCACCGCATCCACCACGCACTCCACCACGCGCGCCCTCACCGCCTCTGGGAGCCCAGCTGATGCGCAGTGACCGACGGGGGCCCACCTCCCCAACCCCGGAGCTCTGACCTACAGGGAAGAGGCGCCTCTCTCCTGCCTCGGGGAGAAGGTTTGGAAGAAGGGCAGGGCCTGAGGTGTCTAGAGGGTCAGAGCCCGGGGACCGTGGGGAGAAGGGGACTGAGAGCCCGAGGCGGCGGCGGGGGGGGGGGGGGGGTGTCGCCCCGCTCCGCTCACCGCGGGGGAACCTCTCCAGGTCCGGAAAGGCCAGCGGGAGGCCCCTGCCTGTTTGGGTTCTGTCCTGGCTTCGGACGCGCTGGTTTGGGGGCAGCCTCACTCCGCGAGCCTGTAAGGCTACAACTCTTTTGCTCGTTAATCAGCAGCATTTCTTTCTTTCTGGAATAGAGGCAGCCAGAGTCCTCTTGCAGCAGCAGGACAGGAAAGCAGGCGAAGAGAGGACATGGACTTTGACCCTGTCAATAAACTCGTACAATAAAAGTGCCGGAACTGGAGTTTCTGGTCTCTAACCTTTAAAATGCGATCTGTGACCATGCTCTATGCGCCGCCAAGGACTGGTTCGTAGGTGCCCTGTATAATAAAAGCCTAATACGCGAACTGCCCCCTGGGTTAGTTGTTAGACCAGGAGTTTGACCGCTCGCTATGACGTGTGCTGACCACCAGGGGGCGGCACAGGACATGTCACTGGCAGCCCCATGGGCACCGAGGACTGTGCAGTGGCCGGAGGGATGGTGGAGCAGGTGAGCGGGTGGCGCCAGGCTAAGGCGGGGGTGCCAGGCGGGGCTGCAAGGCTGGGGGCACGAGCTGGGGCCTGATCTCCGCAGGCCACCCCAAGGGCCCGGGTACCCCGTGCCTGAGGTGCATGAATCCGCGCATGGGGCCTCCAGGTGGTGGTAATAGAGCAGGTGCGACAATTGCTAAGATGCATGCTGCTGTGTTTGTTTCCCGTCAGTGACCAAGAATGAGGCTCTGAATGAGCCTTCAGTTCTAGACCAGAATCCAATCTCCCTAAGTTGTCTGCCTCTGACAGCCGGGTCAGCATCAGGGGCCTTAAAGCCCAGAAAGCTTGTGGCAGTTGCAAAACAGTCAAGAGTGCACACGGAGTTTCTGTTCCCGGGAGACTCGAGTGACACTGGACAAGGGCTGCAGCGACTTCGCCCTCTGTTCCCCTCACCCGAGGCTACGCTATAGGCCCCTCTCACCGACACCAGGGAGGGGTTCCCGGACAGCGGGAGAGGCTGTCCCCAACCTCGATCCTTGTCTTCTCATGTGAATGAATTTATATGAGAGACCTTGGCTGCAGTGTGAAAGCCAATCATCAAAGCAATTAGAGCTGCACCTTAATTGAGAAAAAGCAAAAGAGAAGCCAGCAGACCTTCGCATCTGGCTCAGGCGTGCAGACGGCTCCCGGCTCATCCCAAGAGCAGGTGGGGGGGGGGGGGGGGTGCGTTATGCACCCTCCTGTCTAGAGGCTTCAAAGTTCCCTGCTGGCTGTCTTGGTGCAGATTAATCCCCAAGGCCCCTGTTTACCCAGAATTCCTGAGAAGCACCTGCCACTCTGCCCTGCCAAGCCCAAGCCCAGGCTGCCCGCTCCTCTGCTGCGGGAGTGAAACGGCCCTTTTCCCTCCCCTCCCCTCCCCCTCTGCAGTCTCTCCTCGGGCGGTTTTAACCATTTGCTCTCCCTGCCTTGGCTGGGAAGATAGTGGCTCATTAGTTACAAGCTGGCTGCAACCTGCCTTTTTTTAACTTTCCTGCCTCAGTTTCCCTATTCCTCCTGCCCTGGAATCCTCTAACACAGCGGTTCTCAACCTGTGGGTCGCCAACCTGTGGGTCGTGACCCCTTTGGGGGTCGAACGACCCTTTCACAGGGGTCGCCTAAGACCATCGGAAAACACATATATAATTACATATTGTTTTGTGATTAATCACGATGCTTTAATTATGTTTGATTTGTAACAATGAAAATACATCCTGCATATCAGATATTCACATGACGATTCATAACAGTAGCAACATGACAGTTATGAAGTTGCAACGAAGATAATTTTATGGTTGGGGGTCAGCACAGCATGAGGAACTGTATTAGAGGGTCGCGGCATCAGGAAGGTTGAGAACCACTGCTCTAACAGATGTATTTTATTCATTTTAGAGAGAGAAAAAGAGAGAGAGAGAAACATCCACTGGGGCTGCCTCCCACATGCACCCCCATCAGGGACCGGGGACCGAGCCCACAGCCCAGGTGTGTGGCCTGGCAGGAAGCCGGTCGCAGGATGATGCTCCAACCGGCTGAGCCACCGGCCAGGGCCTTGTTCGCCCCTTTGAAAACCGAGGCACAGACATTTTCGGCCTTGGCTTCCCCAACTTCCTGAAACGTGACCGAAGGCCCGGAAACGTCTAACAGCTTGGAAGAGCCAGAGCCAGAGAGAACTGCGCCCGTTTCTTTCTGGCAACTTCCCTTTGCTGAGTTTTCCGAAGATACTCAGGAGATATTCTTAAAAGACGTGATTTTTAAACCTCTAATATCGAAATCAGGCAAAGTGATGTGTAACATGTGCTTCACTTTATTACTGTTTCGTTTTGTGTGAAACCACTAAAAGGACGGTAGCCCGGCCGGCGTGGCTCAGTGCTTGAGCATCGACCCAGGAACCAAGAGGTTGCCAGTTCAATTCCCGGTCAGGGCACAGGCCCGGGTTGTGGCTCCATCCCCCGTGGGGGCCGTGCAGGGGGCAGCTGATCCATGATTCTCTCTCATCACTGATGTTTCTCTCTCTCTCCCTCTGCCTTCCTCTCTCTAAAAATCAATAAAAATATATTTAAACAAATTTTAAAAAATTTAAAAATAAGATTATTTTGCAGTTTACTGCAGATTTTTACTTGCTTTATTCAAGGTCAACGTTTAAACATCTAGAGTGATGGTAGCACCTACAGGAGAACGTGAACAGCAGCCGTAGACAACGTGAATGCTGGCTGGTCGGACTTGGTTAGCAGGGAAGTCACGGGCGGGGCAGCCTTCCAGATCCGTGCTACTCTCCTAGATCTGCTGAGGCCAGCAGACTGCAGACACCGTTTTGAAGCCCTATTTGCAAGTTTCCTTTTTAAAAAGGAACAAAACAAAACAACAAACCGCCCCCGCCCTCCGCTCCCATGTGGTTGTATCATTTGACAAACCCATCCTTTGACCCTGAAGTGGCAAAAACTTTTGCACTCAGCAGATGGGCCACCAGCATCTTAATCAGAGAGAGCGTGGCCAGCACTTTCCTGAGACTTTAACCAAGGCTCTGGGTGCTTTTAAACTCAGTTGCCTTCCTGTGAGACAGCCAGAAGCTGTGAGGGTTGCTGGGAGTACGCGAAATTAGCTACATGCTTTCTCGGCGGTTTACGCATTCCTGGGCCGCCAATTCAGGAACCCTCAGAGACATGCACCCCAAAAGTTGGGCGAGACAGTTATCAAAGCGAAACAGAAGGAAACAACAGGCATGTATGTTGTCGATACAAAAAAAGAGGGATTAACTGTTTGAATGATCACTGATGAATCATTTAATTTGAAATTAACAAAATGCCCACCTGCTGCATCACACCCACCACCTACAGGGCTTTTAGGAAGACAGGCTTCCCAGGGTGCGGCCTGCGGAGTCCCACAGGGCCCCGTGCGCGGCTCTGCTGCTGCTGTCTTGAAATTCTGAATGATTTTTGGACAAGAGACCCCACAAATCATGTAGCTGGTCCTGTTTTTGTTTTTCTTTTTAATATATTTGTATTGATTTCAGAGCGGAAGGGAGAGGGAGAGGGAGAGAGATAGAAACATCAGTGATGAGAGAGAATCATGGATCGGCTTTCTGCCTGCCCCCTACTGGGGATTGAACCTGCAACCCCGGCCTGTGCCCTGACCAGGAATCAAACCATAACCTCCTGGTTCAGAGGTCAAGGCTCCACCCCTGAGCCTCGCCAGCCGGGCCGTCCCGTCTTTAAAGCATTGCTTTCTCTTGGTTTCTCTGCTCCTGTCCTGGGCGTTGTTTCCGCATCTCCTCCGTGGGCCCCCCTTTTCCAGCTGAACCCTGGAATCCCCATGCTTGCTCCTTGTGGCCTGCCTTTCACACTCTGCCTTGGGCGTCTCTACCACAGTATCGTTGTGTTACGGCCTCTCTGTCTCCCACCAGACACAGATGGGAGGTGTGCCTCCGTCTCCTACGTGGCTCTCCCCTTCCCTTTATTTCTGATGTTTCTCACACTAATTAAGCCTGGTCATTACCTCCGTCTAGAGACGATCACAGTGTTTTCCTAATTCCCTTCTCTTCTTCTAATCCAGGGGTTCTCAACCTTCTGGCCCTTTAAATACAGTTCCTCATGTTGTGACCCAACCATAAAATTATTGTCGTTGCTACTTCATAACTGTCATGCTGCTGCTGTTATGAATCATCATGTAAATATCTGAGATGCAGGATGGTCTTAGGCGTCCCCTGTGAAAGGGTCATTCGACCGCCAAAGGGGTCGCGACCCACAGGTTAGAACCACTGGTCTAATCCATCCACCACCACAATCTCTCCCAATACAAACCTTGTTCCACAATCCAACCTTCCGACCACAATGATGCTCTTTCTAAAATAGTTCTATGGTTTATTGCCATCATTGGGGTTTGGCGGGTGATGCGGGCTGTGAAAGAAGTCACAACTGAAGGAAGGGATGCAGCGAGGACGTTTATTTACTTTCCAAGAGAGGAAAGGGCCGGCAAGAAAGAGCGACCTGCTCTTTTAAGCCGAGGCTGTGGCTAAGCAACAAGGAAGGGAAGGGAATTCCGTTGCGGTGGAACAGATATCTGGGGCTGCCTTGAAAAGTCACAGTTTGTGTGCTTTCCAGGGGACAGTCTGACAGATGTCCTAAGGACATTTCTTATCAGTATTTTTCCCCAAGCCTGAAAATCATGCTTGAATTTTACAAAGAGCAAAAGTTACTAAGAGTTTGAGGAGGGGGGCGGGGGGTGGGGGGCTTGGGTTTGAAAGGGAGGGGGAAGGGCACTTAATATTATGAGAAAATTCTATGGAGAAAGTGGGATGAAAATAGAAGTTTAAGAAGTTTGCTAACGAGAGACCCCTTGGTGTGAGTTAGCCCTGAGTTGTGAAAACAGCAGGGAGGAGGGGGGTGCAAGAATGCAGCCTCAAGAGTAGCTTACCTGCAGTTCGAGCAGAGGGGCTATTTGAATCAAAGGAGCCAACAGTCTTGGGGTTTAATTACCAGGAGCTTCTCATAAATTGTGGAAGGCCACAGCCAGGAAGAAGAAAGGCCCTTTTCCTGCCCTTGCCACCATATTCCTCAATACGTTCTATTTCCCCAGTGTTATCAAGATAAAAGCCCCAAATCCTAAATCCTTCGAGTGAAACGCAAAGCTCTGATATTATGAGCTCACGCCCATTTTCCAGCTAATTTCTAGCTATGTCTCCACAACCCACCCATCACTGTGGTTGCCTCAAACGTATTGCTTTCATGGTCAGTCTGAATCCGTGTAGCACTTGGCACAAAATAATTGCTCTCGACTGGAATGAATAACATCAGTTTGTTTCAGCAATTTATATTTGAGATGATAAAGCCTAGAAAATAAAAATGAATATGATGATGCAACCATGTTTTATTTTTTATTTAAACATATTTATATTGATTTCTGAAAGAGGAAAGGAGAGGGAGAGAGAGATTAGAAACATCAATGTTGACAGAGAATCATTGATCAGCTGCCTCCTGCACGCCCCCTACTGGGGATCAAACCTGAAACCTGGGCATGTGTCCTGACAGGGAATCGAACCATGATCTCCTGGTTCATAAGTCAATGCTCAACCACTGAGCCACGCCGGTCGGGCCTGCAGCCATGTTTTCTAAGTGGCCACATGTGCTTCTTTTATGCGTGCACATCTCAATGACTTATTCCACCTACAGGCATTTTTGGCTTTGAGATATGTCTGAAGCTCAGCATTGTAATTCGTTCTTTCTTTGGGTTTCCATGCATCTGGGGATCCTGCCAGGCTTCTCTGCCGGAAGAGGCTCGGCCGTTGTCCAGATGGTAAGACAGGTAAGCGTCTCCGTATTGCGCTTCCCAGGAAGGACGATGGCAGGGCCAGCGCTCTCCTCTCTCCCTTCCGGGGATCCTCCGTGAGGCCCTAGAACAGTCAGCCCACTCAAAACCCTGAATGTCCAACATTGTTGCTCACCAAACAGAATTTTACAAAAACAATAACTCTCCCATACATTTTAAAGTTATTACTCACCTTTTATTGTAAATTTAAAGAGTTGAAAGGATCTAATTCAGTAATTACTAAGCAGTAATTTTTAAATGTATCCAAAGGGAGTTATATACGATAGTGATTTGATGCCCAGTCATATAATATATGTACAAATTTTTGCACACATAAAAGTTTAACAATTGAGCCTATTATTTCTTTATCGCCTTAAACTTCTATTTTCATTCCACTTTCTCCATAGAATTTTCTCATAATATTAAGTAGATTAAATGCTTGTAAGGTATTTTTTTTACCATATTTTTTTACATTAAAAACATGTGGACATTGAGATGAAACATTTTTATTTCCTCTAGCCATAGACTCTAAGTATTAAAATTTTAAAAGACTGACTTATACAAGTATTATAAATTCATAATGAAAGACAGAAATAAATTACATGTTTTTATGAATATTAAACTACAATTTTATGGAAAATGCATTTCTTTCTTAACGAGATTTAGGGGGGTTTAAAGAAATTACTTCATGGATGAATGCTACTGGTAGCTAATAAAACAGCATCCCCAGAAACACACACACCGAGCCTTGAGTCGCGCTAGCCTAGTTCACCGTTCAGTTCACATAAATCGACGGAGAGAGAGTTTTGTGGCAGCGATGCCATTGGGTTATTTGAACTTCCAAGGTCATGTATTAAGAATTACAAAGTGCCCGGCCGGTGTGGCTCAGTGGTTGAGCATCAACCTATGAACCAGGAGGTCACAGTTGATTCCCGGTCAGGGCACAGGCCTGCGTTTCAGGCTTGATCGCCAGTGTGGGGTGTGCAGGAGGCAGCCAGTCCATGATTCTCATCATTGATGTTTCTCTCTTCCTCTCTCTCTCTTTCTCTCCCTCCCTCTTCCTTCCTCTCTGAAATCAATAACGATATATATTTTTTGAAGAATTACAAAGTGCACTCTCATAAAAAATGTAAGTGGTGGACTGAGTAGTGTGTGTAGTACTTCCGTGTTATCCAGCCGCTCTCGGATTTCCTTCTTTCTTCTGTTCGGAGGCAGAATTGGAAGCCATCTGAGCTGCCATAGGGTCCGTTCCCGTTATTAGAGTCGTTGGGGGAAATGTACCAGAGAGCTTTCCCGAGACTTACTGTGTCACCACAGTGCAATCCCCCCTCCACCAGAGAGGAGCCCCCTCTAACCAGAGGCTCGGAAAGGACCAGGATAATAAGGCACGTTGACGTCAGTCACGCTTCCCCGATCAAGATCCTTGAGGGGGAAGGTGATGGGCAGGTAGCCAGACTCCACAGAGCGGGACGGGGACCAGGTGCGGCAGCCACTAGGGTGGAGAGCCGGTGCCTAGCAACAGGCAAGACTGGGAAAACAAGGACCTCGCCCCACGGTGACCTTCCCTCCCCTAGCACATCGCTGGCCATGGGGTCCTCCCCTGACCTTTCACATTGCTGGCCATGGGTTAGACCCCTGACCTTTCACATCGCTGGCCATGGGTTAGACCCCTGACCTTTCACATCACTGGCCATGGGGTTAGACCCCTGACCTTTCACATCGCTGGCCATGGGTTAGACCCCTGACCTTTCACATCGCTGGCCATGGGTTAGACCCCTGACCTTTCACATCGCTGGCCATGGGTTAGACCCCTGACCTTTCACATCGCTGGCCATGGGTTAGACCCCTGACCTTTCACATTGCTGGCCATGGGTTAGACCCCTGACCTTTCACATCGCTGGCCATGGGGTTAGACCCCTGACCTTTCACATCTCTGGCCATGGGGTTAGACCCCTGACCTTTCCTCCCGGGCGTGTTGCTAGCCCTGCGGGTGAGACCCCTTAGGGCGGAACAAACAAGGGAGTGGAGAGGAGCCCTTAAGCATCCAGCCCAGGACACGGGTTCTGACCCGCATCCAGTCCCTCTGGGTCCAGCTGTGCCTCAGCTCCAGGCCCCGAAAAGCAGCAAAACCAGACGAGGGACGGCTGACCTCAGGACCAGCTGCCCCGACCGGTGACCTGCCCTGGCGCCGGCCAGTCAGTGGAGGCCCCGCCCTGAAGGCGCCGCTGGACGCTGCTGAATGTCCTACCGGGGCCTCCGGGAGCTGCTCTCCGGATGGGGGCCCCGAGCGGCTCCCTGTGGGGCAGGCCTGCCCCCCAATAACAAACAACTTTCCCAATAAGACATGTTAAACGTATAGAAATATTTCCACGCACGTCTCCTTTTTTTGTCAAAATGTGGCGCTGCAGATCCAGACGGTCCGACTGAGGGACCACGGCCGCCCTGTAACCCAGTCAGCCCTCCCTGTCTAGCCAGTTCGGTGAGATTTTTCATAAGAAAAACCCTAACCTCATCGTTCAGCTCAAACCAACCTGGTCGCTCGTGTGTCCCGTCTGCGGTCTGACTCCATCGCGTTCTGAGGCAGGTGGGCGCCGACGGCGTCTGCGCTGGGTCTGTCTGGTTTGCTTTTTGTTACTCTTCATCCCGGGATACTTTTCACATTGATTTTTAGAGAGAGTGGAAGAGACAGGGAAAGACGGAGAGAAACATCGATGTGAGAGAAACACACCGATGGGTTGCCTCCTGCAGGCGCCCCGACCAGGACCCATGCTGGGCAGCGGCCTGCAACCGAGGGACGTGCCCTTGACCGGAATCGAACCCAGGACCCTTCGGTCCGCTCTATCCACTGAGCAACACTGGCCAGGGCCTCATGGGTCTGTCTTCTTCTTTTTTTTTTTTTTTTTAGATTTTAAAATAGTGTCATAAATTTATTTCCAGATTTCATCTTTAGAGCAAAAAGAAAAAAAAGCACTTATACAGATTTCCATGAGAAAGAAAGAAAAAGAAATGACTAGCTGTTGACTCAACGTCCTTTCCAAGAAACTTGCAGCTTGCATCTTGTTTTGTTTTGTTTTTTTTCAAGTTAAGCAGGTTTCCTTCTTTAGACCTTTTTTTAAAAAATTTATTTTATTGCTTAAAGTATTACAAAGGGTATTACATATGTGTCCTTTTTTTTCCCCCCGCCCTTGACAATCCCCTGGCCTCCCCTACGCCCCAGTGTCTTATGTCCATTGGTTATGCTTATATGCATGCATATAAGTCCTTTAGTTGATCTCTTACCCCCCTCCCGCCTGCCCCCCAACCCTCCCCGGCCTTTCCACTGCAGTTTGACAGTCTGTTTGAGGCAGCCCTGCCTCTGTATCTATTATTGTTCCTAAGTTTATAATGGTCTCTATTATCCATGAGTGAGTGAGATCATGTGGTATTTTTCCTTCAGTGACTGGCTTATTTCACTCAGCATAATGCTCTCCAGTCCGGGTCTGTCTTCTGATGCTACATCAGAACACCGTTCCCCACTGACACTCTCTTTCCTCGGCTCCCGGGGGACGGTTCTCCATTCTAAGTCCAAATAAAGAGTTTTCTTGCACTTTCTTTAAAAGAAGGAATTTTCTGCAGTAATACAACTCCCAGAATACCCTGCACCAAGGGGTGCCTGCAGGGGTGTGTCCAACGGTGCCAAACGGCTGGACGTTGCACAATCCGGAGGCTGCGGCCGGCTTGGCTTTCTTTCAGTTTCCTGCTTCCTGGAACGGAGGCTGCTTCTGAGAAACGGTGTTTCAAGGAGGCCGAGGGGTTCTTTTCCGAGTGTTTTCCGTCTCCTGCGAGAGAAAAGTGAGTACCGGCCTTCACGCGTCAAACAGAGCTGGGTAGATGTGGGTGCAAAAAAAAAGGCCTGGTACACGTGATACACCAACTGCTGATGGTGGGCGGCTCCTTCCAGACTGTGAAACGTTGCTATGTGCTTGGTTTAATGTGAATTACAACTGCTCCCTGGATGTGATTGCCCTGAAAGACGTTGAGCTGGTTTACTGTCCGTGTGGAGGAAGCGATGAAGGAAATGCGGTGACAGGAGATGTGCGACAGGGTGAGGCCGGGAGGCGCCTGGGAAGGGCCGAGGTTGAGGCCACGGGCACTGGTGTGTGTGAGGCGGGCGTCTCTGACCAGGGCAGGTGGGAGTCCTGAGCTCGCCGTCCCTGGGTCACAGAGCTTAACTGGTAACACAGACTGTTGGCTTTCCTGATGATAGACATGGACGTGTCTGATAGATAAGTACGTGTCTGATCAGATCTCACTAGGCTGTGCTGCTCCGTATTTCCTCCGAATTGCCATGAAATGGGAGGTGCAGAGGCCGCCAGCACTTGTGAAATGAGTCATCGAGGAGGCGAGTTGTCCCAGGTAACCCCCAGCTCCTTCTTGCCGGTCAGATGGGTTCTCAGTGTCCCAGTAATCGCTGCAAGTCCCACGGAGAGAAAGCTGCCCTAGGGTTCTGAGCGATGCCACACAGTCCCGCTTCTCCCGTATGAGTCTGGGTCCTTAGAGACTCGCCCGGAACCGGAGCTCAGAGCCTGAGACTCCCTCCCGATTGAAAACGACAACCGCGCCCTCAGCGGCCAGCCCTCTCCGCATGCACCTCCACACCTGAGTATTTGACTTCCGCACTGCGCCTCCTCTGAGTCTCGGTATATTTTTCTCTTTCCTTCTAGTTGTAGAACTTCCACTCAGCCAGCCTTCCTATGGTTCTGGATGATGTCCGTTCCGTCTTTTAGTTGTATTTTTGAAGTGGTTGTTCAAGGCAGCAAACTCCAGTGTTTACCTATGCCGCCATCTTGGTTTCTCTCCTCTCTCTCATTTCTATCTCTTGCTCTCTCACTATCTCCCTCTCTATTTCTCTCTCTATCTCTCTCATCTCTCTCTCTTTCTTTCTCTCTTTCTCATTTCTATCTTTCATTTCTCTCTCTCTCTCTCTCTCTCTCTCTCTCTCTCTCTCTCTCTCTCCTCTATCACCTATGTCTATGTCGGTAGGTTAGAGCACGGGGTGAAGTGCTGACGGGAACCCTTTCTATCGGCTGGATTCTTCCTCTTTTGCTTTGAAGAAAAGAGAAGGTCTGCCCGGTGTGGCTCAGTGGATAGAGCGTCGGCCTGAGGACGGAAGGGCCCAGGTTTGATTCCAGTCAAGGGCACATACCTCGGTTGCAGGCTCCTCCCCGGACTGGGCCGTGGTCGGAGCTTGTGCAGGAGGCAACCAATCAATGTGTCTCTCTCACATCAATGTTTCTCTCTGTGTGTCTCTCCCCCTCCCACCCTCTCTTAAAATCAATGGGAAAATGTCCTAGGGTGGGGATTAAAAAAAAACAAAAATTAAAGAAAAGAGAGAGAGAGAGGTGAAATCTACAAAGCGGCCTTGGGTGAGCTTGTGGCTCAGTTGGTTGGGCATCTTTCCGGGCACCAAAATGTTGCCAGTTCGATTCCTGGTCACAGGCCCAGGTCTCGGGGCCAGTCCCCAGCAGGGGGCGTGCAGGAGGCAGCCGATGGATGTTCCGCTCTCACATCAGTGTTTCTTTCTCTCTCCCTCGCCCTTCCTCTCTCTCTCTCTCAAAAGTAATGGAAAATTTTTAAAGAGAAAAGGGAAGGGGGAAGGGGAACTTTCCCTGATGGTCACACCCTCTTCGTTTCTCATTCTTACTAGTCAGTGTTCCCCTGACCCAGGTTCATGAGCGAGGCCAGCACATGCTGGGCTGATGTTCACGTCCGTGTCTTATAGACACTCCCAGCCCAGGCCCAGGCTTGCGCATGCCCCTGGCTCGGCAGGGGGCACCTCTGGTCTCCGCCCCTCACTCCTCACCCACCGCTGCACAAGCCAGCACCTCTGCAGAACCACCAACGCTGCCTTGGCCGCTCATAACGTCTTTTTTTTTTCTTTTTTTTTTTTTCTAGAAAAGACACATTTAGATGCTCCTCTGATTGGGCTACATCCTCACAATAACTTAACCTCTCATTCAAGGTTGGATGCCTCAGGCCGTGACTTTCCAAGACACCGACATCCATGCCCAGAAATTTGCTTCCCTAAGTCGTGCCCCCAGTGACTCTCCCGAGAGAGTAAGGAGTCAGGTCCGAGCTCACTTCCAGAAGCCGCAGGTGATGGGATATGGAGGAACATTTGAAGCCTCAAGCTCAGACGCGCTGCCCCCCGCAGCCCCTCCCCAGCGGGTGAGAGGCCAGACCCAGGAGCGGGCGAGGCACCCAGGCCGCGGGCCAGGCAGCGAGAAGCCGGCAGAAACCCCTGCCCGCTGCCTGGGCTGTGCAGGCGCCCGCCTCCTGGCCAGATGGGCAGGGCCCCTCACCTTCCTCACTCTCCTTGGGGCACATTCTTCAAATATATTTCCACTCGGAAAAGTGACCTCTGCTCACCTTATCCAAACCCAAAGGCCACTCTGTAGATTTCACCTCTCTCTCTCTCTCTCTCTTTCTCTCTCTCTCTCTCTCTCTCTCTCTCTCTCTCTCTCTCTCTCTTTCTCTCCCTCCAGTTTTCAGGTTGTTGACTGGTCTCTGCCCACCTCACACCCTGACTTTCCTCCTGCGTTTCTGGCTGCCCTCCCTTCAGACCCTCTTCCTGTCTGTTGAACACACCTGTTCCAGGCGCCCTTTATCCCGTGTGTGGGGGCGCCCACGGGGGCTGCTCTGGCTGCCCTGTTAGAACCACCTCTGCTCCTTCGTGTGTGACCCTGACGGGTGCCTGACCCTCTGGGCCCCAGTGCTCTCGCCCCTAGCAGGAGGACAGGAAGGGTAATTATCCGTGCGGTTTTTACAAAAATCAAATGAGCTTTTGCACTGAGGACCTGATACCAGGACTTGGTCAAAACAAACGCTGCTGTTTTTAAGTCCTGCGGCATCTACGCAGATCGCACGAGGCTGACACAGTCCTCGGGGACGTCCGACTGAATTTTGAGAAGGTGGAGACGGCGTCATAGACTCTGTGAGTCAGAAGGGACTTCAGAGACTTTAGCAATACCCTCTAATTTTAAAGAGGAGGGAATGGCCCTGGCCCGTTTGGCTCAATGGATAGACCATTGGCCTGTGGACTGAAGGGTCCCAGGTTTGATTCTGGTCAAGGACACATTCCTGGGTTGCAGGTTCCTCCCTGGCCCGGGCCCAGGTTGGGGTGCATGCAGGAGGCAACCAACCCATGTGTTTCTCTCACATCGATGTTTCTCTCTGTCTTTCCCTCTCCCTTCCACTCTCTCTAACGATGAGTGGGAAAATATCCTCGGGTGAGGATGAACAAAAGTAAATAAATAAAAAGCAAAGAGGAGGAAGTGGCGGTCTGGGAGGGAGAGGGGACGCCCCTAAATTCACGGGACAGTGGGGTTAGCATCGGGAGCCCTCGCCGGCGAGGGGCTGACTATGTGGTTGGGAATGAGTAGGTCGCGGGCAGGAGATTCATGGACGGGCAGGACTTAACGGGTGAATTCGTGGTGGTACTGGTTTGGTTAGCAAACACGCCGTAGATGGCACAAGTGTAATTTTATCATCGTTACACGGAAACATCACCGACTTTGAGATAATAGATTCGCGAATCTTCTTTTTTCTATAGTGAATTCCAAAAAGATGCCTGTATTTTTACTGAAATAGAGTTGAATTTACTGGGCAGGCAAATAACATGCATCACTATTTCAGTGGTTTCTTTGTTTTGTTTTAATCCTCACCAGAGGGTATGTGTTTGTTTGCTTTTATTTATTTATTGTCAATGTCAACGTTTCACAGAAGCTCTACGTTTCCATTGGTCATTACTGAGTCTTGTAATTTCTTTAGATCTTTTTTGTTCTGACAACAAAACACTTGTTTTCCCTAATAAGTGAGCATGTACAAGGGTTTTCTCCTTGGCCTGTGCTGCTATGAGCCGCCAGGAGAGGGCGGCGGAGAGGCGCCGGGAAGGAGAACAGACCACAGGCTCTTGTTGGGGAAAAGCCAGGAAGACCCTGATGTGAGTGACGCAGACATTTGTCGGGGCTGACGTCCTATTAACTCACTTTCTGAGCCGGAGACCGTGGGGTAGACATGGCCACGGTTTTCAGAGGATCCGATGCCGTCCTGGTAACACCATCAGGTCACCGATGTGTGGAAACGTCTGTTAGGACCGACGAGGACTGAAAACTTGACATGAGTTCGAAGGTAAAAGATGAGAGGACTAAATGACCGCTTCGAGGGGTAGGCGGGGAGTTTAATCCTTACAGAGACGATGAAAGCGCCTCCTCTGGGAATAGCAGAGTTATTGCTGGCACAGAAGGAAGTTTTCCAACGTATCAAGTGGACAGTAGGCAACGCGGAGGACGAAGCCAATGAGAGAGGCTGCCCCGGTTCAGCCAGCGTCTCCTTTCGTGAGCGTTGAACAACGACGAATGTTTCTGCACCTCGGCCATGCCAGGAACTATTCCGGATCCGAATACCCCAGGTTTAGGAGGGAGCAAGGCGGACGCAGTCCCTGGCCTGTTGCAGTTTATACGATAGCCCGAGAGACACACATTTGAAAGTCTCACCATTAATCCATTACCTACAGCTGGGGGAAATGGAAATCGCCCCGAATACATCAGTTTGGGTTCAACCCTAAAGTTGGAAATTCAGTGAAATTGAAAATAGGACTCAACTGACAATAAACAAATCACCTCCAAAAAGAACACTTGGTGGACTTCTCTCTCTCTCTCTCTCTCTCTCTCTCTCTCTCTCTCTCTCTCTCTTTAAATCCTCACTCAGGGATATTTCCCCATTGATGTTTAGAGAGAGTGGAAGGGGGGAGGAGGGAGAGAGAAGGAAATCGATGTGAGAGTGACGCACTGGTTGGTTTCTGAGGATCGAGCCTGCAGTGTCCTTGACTGGGAATCAAACCCGTGACCCTTCAGTCCGCGGGCCGACGCTCTAACCACTGAGCACCAGCCAGGGGTTGATAGTAAAACATGACCAGCTCCAACTTGAAGACTTTTTGGGGAGAGGGGCACTGCTGGTGGAGCGTGGCTGCACTTAAAGGCCACGGGAGGGTCAGCTGTGACAGGAGACACCTGCCAAGCTCAGCGCTCGACGAGGAGCCGCCGTCAGCTCCACTGGGCTCTGCGCTCGGCTGACAGGGAGCTGCAGGGGCTCCGGGCTCTGGGACCCCGCGCTGTGTGCGGGGCCTGAGAATAAAAGCCGTTCCTTCCCAAGGCAGCAGGGGGTCGGGTATAAACCTCAAAGGTGGGCGGGCGGGCGGTCAGGGCGAGGCCACAGGCAAGCATCCCAGGTTTGCAAAGTAGGAAACGAAGCACTTGGAGGCAGGGTGGTGGGCTGATCGCGAGCACAGGTCTGAAGGGAGACAGATCTGCAAGCCCCAAGCCCCGACTTACTCCCCGACTCACGTCACTGCAGCCTCCGGTGCCTCGTGTACCACGCGAGGTGACGACCCTGACACCCTGAGGAGCATTCAGTTAGCACCTGGGCCGGTGGCACCAAGCTCCTCTGGACGAGATGAAGATCGCTCGTCCTGCCCTGGCCGGCTGGGCTCAGTGGATAGAGTGTCGGCCTGGGGACTGAAGGGTCCCGGGTTCGATCTGGTTAAGGGCACAGGCCTGGGTCTCGGGCTCGATCCCCAGTGCGGGGTGAGCAGGAGGCAGCTGATCTGTGATTTTCTCTCATCATGGATGTTTCTATCTCTCCCTCCCTCTCCCTTCCTCTCTGAAGTCAATATATATATATATATATACACACACACACACACACACACACACATACACATATATACACACAAAACTCTACATGGCTTTCAGACCTTAAAATTAGTGAAATTAATGTAAGTGCAGACATGAGTTGTCTTGTGACCAGCAGTGACCTTTGGGAATGGAAACACAAGTCATCGTGTGGCCGTCAGCTCCGCCCATGGTAAGCGCCCTACACAGGTGACCAGTTTTATCTTTAACACCATATTTTTTGCTGTACCTTGTCTATGTTTAGATACACAAATACCACTGTGTTATGTTGCCTACCGTGTTCAGTACAGTAACATACTGCACAGGTTTGAGCCCAGAAGCGATAGGCTAAACCGCACAGCCTACATGTGCAGTGGGCTATCCCGTCTGGGTCTGGAGAGTTACACTGCATGATGCTCACAGCGACAAAACCGCCTAATGCCACACAGTCCTCGCAACACATCCCTGCAGTTAAGTGGTGGCCGACTACAGTCCCTCGAGGAGTCCTCTTTCTTCTCTGTAAAATCAAGGAGCTCAACCCTCCCTTCTGGCTATGGGGTTTCTCCCTGCTGATTCTGCTTAACTAATAATAGATCATCACTCAGCTAATTTTTTTAAATTTAAAGCTACATCTCGGAATCCCCCCCAAGTACCTCCACCTTTCAATCTACATAAATAATTACATCCCCAGGCTCACCCAGCGCCACTGTGGCGTTTGCTGTGCGCACCCCAGACACCCTGTGGGGACCAGCTCCCCCCTTTTACCGACAGCGCTTCTCGGGCTGGCGGGTTCTGGGCTCTGCGCGGCCACTCGGGATCCCGGGGATCTCTGTCCTCCTTTGAAAGGCATGTGTTTTTTTCTTCTTAACATGCTGCTTCGGGCAGGAGTTTCACCTCCCAGATCTCAGCCGCATGCAACATGGGGATGTGTGGGGAACAAGGGCGACGTCGCTGGGCTGTGCGTGGTCCCGGGTGGCCTGGGATGTTGCGTGAAGACCAGCGACGCCCCCAGCACAAGGGGCCACGATCCTGCGGACCTGCTCGCGGCTTGTCAAGCAGGTCGCTGCCTCCCGGCCGTGCTCAGGCGAAGGGCGCCTGGGATGCCTGAGGTGCCTCCCTTTCCTCAGGGCGCTGACCACTGTCCGCACAGCGGCCTCTCCAGCCCCGCGCTCTGGACTCCGGGACTCCGCTGTGCGTTTCTGTTCATCCTTAAGCGGATCCTGTCGGCACCTCCTAGAGCAGCGACGGCGAACCTTCTGAGCTCGGCGTGTCCGCATTTTGAAAAACCCCAACTGAACTCTGGCGCCGTGTCACATGTAGACATTTTTTGATCTCGGCAACCATAGTAAAACAAAGACTTATATTTTTGATATTTATTTTATATATTTAAACGCCATTTAACAAAGAAAAATCAACCAAAAAAGTGAGTTCGCGTGTCACCTCCGACACGCGTGTCAGAAGTTCGCCATCGCTGGCCTAGGTGCTCCAGCAACGCCGAGGGAGTGAAAGAATAAACACACGTGCCAGGGAGGAACACGCAGGCAGGAGGGGGAGCCCAGCTGAGGGGAAAGAAGGAGACAAGCCAAGCACGAGTGAGTTCTTCGCCTGATTCACACGGACATCCTCAGAGGAGAGAGGGAAAGGGGCCGAGTGTGGACAGCACGACCGCGTGTGGCTGGTGACCGCCCTCCCGGGGACACGTCTGAAGGGGACCCAGAGCGTGGCACGCTCACTCCCGTCCCAGTCACAGCCCCTCTCGGCTGTGAGGCCGGCCTCGTCGTCACCGTAGCACCACGTCCAGCTCTAGGACCAGGCAGCTCTGGCCTCCAGGGGGCTAGGCCGCCGTTATCCTACGATGAGGTCACTGGAGACGTTATCAAGTGTAAGATTGTAGGATCTGAGCTGGAGTGGATCTAAAGGGACCGCCCGGGAAAGGTGGGCCCGGAGGGCGTGGGGAGGAGGTCCCCGGCCAAAGGGTTGGCAGGGGGTACGGACAGGACATTGCAGGGACGGCCAGGGCAGCGATGGCAGGAGGGCGGGGACCGGCGCTCGGTGAAGCCGGGTGAGTGAGCAGGGCGTGTGGCTGAGCTGCTTGGCGAAAGGCAGGTTTGTTTCATTCACTTACAGGGGAGCCTCCGTGTGTGTGAAAGCGAGTCGAGTGACACGCGTGACGAAAACGAAGGGCAGGGAGGACAAGTTACAGCGAGAAGCACTGATCAGAAACCGGTCAGGAGGCCGTCGAAAGGCAGGGCCCGAGGGGCGGGCTCGCCACACACACAGCACGGAGCTGGTCAGAGCCCTGAGCTTCCTGGCGCCCAGGTTCCCACTGCAGCCAGGGGTCCCAGCCTGGGGGCGCCCCCTGATACTTGCAACTTCATCCTAGAAAGACGCTATTGCTCCGACACTCACATGAGAGAAAGAAGAGGCTCCATGAGTTTTGTGCAAGCTACACACGGGGCGGGCAAAGTAGGTTTACAGTAGTGAGGATGCAACATTGAGTTCGTCCTTTTTTTATGTATTTTTATGGATTTCAGAGAGGAAGGGAGAGGGAGAGAGAGCTGGAAACATCAGTGATGAGACAGAATCACGGATTGGCTGCCTCCTGCACGATCCAGATCCAGGTGCCCTGACCGTGAATCGAACTGTAACCTCCAGTTTCATAGGTCGATGCTCAACCATTGAGCCACGCCAGCTGGGCCAGAGTTTATTCTTGTGTTATTATTTATTAATTAGAGGCCCGGTGCATGAAATTCATGCGGGGGGGGGGGGGGTCCCTCAGCCCAGCCTGCACACTCTCCAATCTGGGACATCCCTCTCACAATCCGAGACCGCTGGCTCCTAACCACTCACCTGCCTGCCTGCCTGATTGCCCCTAACTGCTTCTGCCTGCCAGCCTGGTCGCCCCCAACTGCCCTCCCCTGCAGGCCTGGTTGCCCCCAACTGCCCTCCCCTGCAGGCCTGGTCGCCCCCAACTGCCCTCCCCTGCAGGCCTGGCCGCCCCCAACTGCCTTCCCCTGCAGGCCTGGTCGCCCCCAACTGCCCTCCCCTGCTGGCCTGGTCGCCCCCAACTGCCTTCCCCTGCTGGCCATCTTGTGATGACGTGAGGGCATCGCGCGAGGGCGGGAGGGCCACCTAGGTTTTTATTAGTATAGACTGTTGTGTTCTTTTCCATGGGAACCACTGTAGACCTACTTTGCCCCGTCCTGTGCATGTCACTCATGACTAACTGTAAAGGGCACCACCACCGAACAGCCTAGCGAAGTAGAGGGCGGCAGGGAGTGTGGGGATGGCTGGCTGCGTGTGGGCTGCCGTGTGGGCAGGCGCTCGACGAACCGGTGAGAAGACTGCGGGCTGACAGCCCCCATGGGGACCGGCTGTGAGGCTGTGCTCTCAGTAAGGGGGTGGTGAGGCGGGAGGCCCCCTCCTAGCCCGTCTTTCCTGCACCCCACCATCTGTCCTTGGCGGAAACACCAGGTATTGTTACTGATTTGGGGCAGGTACCTTTTTTCTGGACCAGGGCCCCGCCTCCTCTCACGCCCCTGCCGCCCCGGCCGAGTCCGCCTTGGCGGAGTTCCCTGCTCCGGACGGACGGATGGACGGACGGACAGCCAGCTGCTCTGGGTTGTGGTGCCACCGGTGAGCCCTGGGAGCGGCCCAGCGCATTCTTAGGGCGACGCTATGTGTGTTGCTGGGGGTGAACTTGGCCTTCAGCGAGTCCACAGGAGGAGACCTTGCCAATAAAAGCCTGAAATAGCGACAAGCTCAGAGGGCGGCTCAGGCCTCAGGCTCATGTCATTTCCCCGGAGACACCCGGCCTCTCCCAGGGCCCAACACAAAAAGCAGGGACGTTTCTCAAGGAAAAGAGGTGTTTGTCCCGAGGCCCGGACGGCTTTGTTGGTTCTGGCCGCGCTGGGTCCTCCTCCCCGGAGCTCAGATCTGCGGCCACAGTGCCCACAGGTGTCCTGGTCACGGGATCTCCGTGGCGAGAGTGGCTTGTTCTCTGAACAATTCTGATACACGATTAAAACGGCCGGTGAGGCTCAGTGGTTGAGTGTCGCCCTATGAACCAGGAGGTCACGGTTCCATTCCTGGTCGGGGCACAGGCCCGGGTTGTGGGCTCCATCTCCAGTGTGGGGCATGCAGGAGGAAGCCGATCCATGATTCCCTCTCATCACTGATGTTTCTCTCTCTCTCCCTCTCCTTTCCTCTCTCTGAAGTCAATTAAAATATTTAAAACAAAAAACTGAAGAAAAGCCTAAGACCTAATTAAGACTGAGAGTGTGAAAAGATTGCCTATTATTTGTGAGTTTTGCTCTCCAAAGTCATCGACACCTTTATCAAACAATAAAGATGCCAGCAGGAGAGATTTAGAGCTGGTAAATGTTTAACCTGGCTTTTTTTAGAAGCAGATACGTCAGGTGGGTTTGTTCATAATGGCCTCACCTCCTTCGAAGATCTCACCTGTGATGGTTTTCACCCCACCTTCCACATTCTTCTCTCTCAGGGGCCTTTTCAAATAACCACCATTTTGATGTGTCTACTGTTTTATAAATCACTATTTTTTAAAAATATTTTTTTACTGATTTCAGAGAGGAGGGGAGGAGGAGAGATAGAAACATCAAGGATGAGAAGGAATCATTGATTGGCTGCCTCCTGCACCGGGAATCCAACCATGACCTCCTGGTCCATAGGTCGATGCTCAACCCCCGAGCCAGGCCCGCCGGGCATAAATCACTATTTTTAAACGTGTTACGTTCATTTGCTCCTTCTGCTTCCCCAAGGCTTGGTTTTTGCTGGTTTCTTCTTCTTGGGAGGAAATCGAGGTTCACGCGTCGTTTTTATTGGTCTCGTGCGTGTAGCCGTGGGCTCGGTTTGGGGGTGAAGTGGAAAATGACTTGTGAGCGCCGTGGAAGTTCCAGGTGGGATGGTTATAGATGCCAACGTCTGGCTAACCGTCCAGAGCTTCTTAAATGGATCATGGGCAATTTTTTCCTGCTATGTTATTAATTTTTGTAAATGTTCAGCAGTAACATGCGTTTATTGTTGGGTAAGAGCTGAAGGGCTTGCATTTTTAAATTAATAAGCCATGTTGTGACATTTTTTAATTCTTAAGTATTTTAGTGGTGTGTTGTTGTTTTTTTCAAGGAGGACAGATTTTTAGTACAAGTATCACCCACAATCGTAAATATATCCAACTCTCTATATCGTTTCCTATCTTGTTTACATTAGAAGTGCGGGAAGAAGGTGTCAGAAGGACATTCACACAGAAGCGATGCTCTAATAACTTTGTTGTTGTTGTTAATTCTCACCTGAGGATATCTTCCCATTGATCTTTTGGAGAGAGTGGAAGAGAGAGGGAAAGACGGAGAGAAACATCAGTGTGGGAGAAACATCGATTGGTTGCCTCCTGCACGAGCCCCGACAAGGGTCCCGGCTAGGGAGGAGCCTGCAACTGAGGTCCGTGCCCTTGCCCAGAATCGAACCTGGGACCCTTTGGTCCGCAGGCCGACGCTCTATCCACTGGGCCACACCAGCCAGGGCTCTAATAACTTTTAAAGGATGGGGACTGGGAGAAGCATGCCCCTCGGGACCGGCACTTGCCAACGCCTGGGCGACCACACGTTGGCGCTGCTAGGATGAAAGGCACAGCAGATCTGATTTAGGGCATGAACGTGCCAGAGTGGCTCCCGGCAAGAGAGGTAATTGGTGACCTGCCTCACAGCCTCATCACCTGCCACATGGCAGGTGTGCCACAAAATCACGCCGTGCACCTGAGACCCTGAGTTCTCTCCGTACGCGTGTGAAGAGAGCGGCCCCGTCGAATAGGGAGCACTGTTGTGAAACGTGTTTTAACCTGTGCACGCCCTCAGAAATACCCGAAACATTCTATTTGCGACGCACAGATGTGTCTAGAACTGTCCCTACAGGTGGTCTGTGCGAGGCTGGCGGAGCGAAGGGCACCGTGGAGCCGAGGGCAGCATCCGGTTCCGAGTTCCCTGTGAGCAAAGGCAAAAAGGGGCAACGTGCCGAGGCTGAGATGCTCGTGACCTGATGCCAACAACAGGTCCCAGCAGCATGGGAACCGGCGTCTCCTGCTTTAATCAGGGAGAACCCGCCCCGCGGGCGTCACCTGGCACTGAGCCGTGTGGGGGACACGCTCCCGCAATCTTAGGAAGCAGTTACTTCAAGACGGCACACACGTGAAAGCCGGTTCCTTTTATCACAAAGGAATGATCATAAAATGAGAAAAACAACTAGAATCAGTTGTGCTCTCAGCCTCGCACTTGCGTTTCAGACACAGAATGTAGGCCTCCCTGAGGGAGTGTCTTCAGCAAACTCCTGAGCCTTTGGTTTTAACAACAACAAAAAAAGACAAACGTTTTCCATGCTGCTGTATAATTTTTGGTTTTTGTTTGTTTGTTTTGGTCTTGGGTTTTTTTGCATTTTATTGAAACTGGAGGCTGCTCGTCCACCTGCTGCTTAGCTGAGTATGTCAGCAGGTTCTGTAGGAAATGAGCCGCCAGAATGGCCGGCTCTAAATGGCCCGTTGTCCCGTGAAGATGCGGGTGAAGGAAGAGGCCGGGACCAGCCTCTGTCCCCGAGGAGCGAGGACTCCATGGCCCGGCAGGTGCGTGGCAGCGCCTGACCCTCATCGAAGGAACAAAGGGGCAGGGGTGGTGCTCTCGTCATCTCGGCCGAGAGGAGGGAAGACAGGATGGGCACTGAGGAAGAGGGGGACCAGCCAGCGTCTCCCCTGCACCGCAGCGGCCTCCTGGACACTCGGCCTCCTCGTCCTTCCCCCGATGGCAGCGCGGGTTCCACGCCCAGAGCCTCGGCCAGGAGGCCGGCGCCCAGGAGGCACAAGGGGACTCTGTTCCTCTTCAAAGGGAGCCAGCAGAGCTCTGCGCGGGGATTAGCGGGCGGGCTGGGCTTTGAGCAGGTCCCTCCCGGGAGGAGGGGATGCTAATGAGGCGGGACGTCTGCAGGAACACTGGGAATATCCCCAATCCCCCGTCCGCTTTGTCTCTGCCCCGCGGGATCCGCGCTTTATCATCTCAGGGGGAGAGCAGAAAAGGAACCAGCGAGTACCCAGCCGCCTCACGGATCCGCGTCTGTGAAAAGTTCATTTAAATCTATATTTATATTTCGGCTGCGTTACACTTCAAAGTCGGCAGAAAAACCAAAGCCCAGCCATTAACAAGTATCTGACCAGCCCCCCGCCCAGGGGTCGCTGCGAAATAGCTCGTCTTTGTAGAAAAGAACAGGCACAGAACGGGAACTTCTGAGCACTGTTTCAGGTTACCGCGTGGCTCTCCACCATTTCCCTTTAAAATTGTTTATTTGCGATTTTTACCTTTTTCTGCACAATGTCCTTCTGCTCAATATGGGAAAATCCTGTCTCTTAAAACCTCGTGTGTATTTAGTTCATGGGATGCTATTCTCCCGCACTCAGAACCTCGTCGACACCGGGAAGGTGGGCTCACTGTCTGGTGTGTGATTTGCATGTGGGATTCGTACCCGTGGCTCCGAGAACTGAAATCCCTGTGAGATTTCCCCTCGGTCGCCGGGGAGTGGAAGTCCCGTCACCCACAGCCGGGCTGCACGCGTGTCCAGCGTGACGGCCAGCATGTCACCGTGCTCGCCACGTCGCTCCGGGTCCTGGGGTTTTGCTGGTCGGGGGTGCGTGTCTTCTATGTCGGATCTGAAGGGCCTGTCTCTTCCTGACATGATGCATATTCATGACCGAGTGCCCTGCAGGCCCCGAGCAAGCGGAGTGTGCACAAAGCCGGCCTGCCCTTCGCACAGGCCAGGCGGCTGCGGGGCCAGGGCCCTGCACACAGCAAGCCCCTCGCTCCTCGGGCCTGGCTCCCCACACGTTCCCGGTGTCGCTGCGGCAAGGCTGCCAGGAGGCAGAGGCTCCTTGTGGCCGTTTCCAGATAAAGATAATTTCCTGAATGTGCGTTTATTTGCCGATGGGCTCGCGGGCCGAGGGGAAGTGCCCGGTCGTCGGCGGATTAGGGTTTTGTCACTTCAAAGGCATCTTTGATGTAGAAATATGTGCTGTACCAAATTCATTATGTCTGTCCCTGAAGAGCTCTTAAATTTATGGGTCTTCCCTCAATTACCCCCCTTTCACGTCCACCGACGACCGGGGAGCGGGCGGTGTGGGGAGCCCGGGAGAGCGGGGCGCGCTGCTGCTGCCGCGGTCACTTCTGAGGCCGCAGAGGGAACAACAGGGGCCTTTGTTCCGTGGCGTCTCCTCGGGCCCCGAAGACAAAGGGCCTCTGCCAAGGCCCGACAGGAGGACAGCAACGGGACAGGAGGACAGCAACGGGACAGGAGGACAGCAACGGGACAGGAAGACAGCAATGGGACAGGAGGACAGCAACGGGACAGGAGGACAGCAATAGGACAGGAGGACAGCAACGGGACAGGAGGACAGCAACGGGACAGGAGGACAGCAATGGGACAGGAGGACAGCAACGGGACAGGAGGACAGCAACGGGACAGGAGGACAGCAATGGGACAGGAGGACAGCAACGGGACAGGAGGACAGCAATGGGACAGGAGGACAGCAATGGGACAGGAGGACGGCAACGGGACAGGAGGACAGCAATGGGACAGGAAGACAGCAATGGGACAGGAGGACAGCAATGGGACAGGAGGAAAGCAATGGGACAGGAAGACAGCAACGGGACAGGAGGACAGCAATGGGACAGGAGAACAGCAATGGGACAGGAAGACAGCAATGGGACAGGAGGACAGCAATGGGACAGGAGGACAGCAACGGGACAGGAAGACAGCAACGGGACAGGAGGACAGCAATGGGACAGGAGAACAGCAATGGGACAGGAAGACAGCAATGGGACAGGAGAACAGCAATGGGACAGGAAGACAGCAACGGGACAGGAAGACAGCAACGGGACAGGAGGACAGCAATGGGACAGGAGGACAGCAATGGGACAGGAAGACAGCAACGGGACAGGAGGACAGCAATGGGACAGGAGGACAGCAATGGGACAGGAGGACAGCAATGGGACAGGAAGACAGCAACGGGACAGGAGGACAGCAATGGGACAGGAGGACAGCAATGGGACAGGAAGACAGCAACGGGACAGGAGGACAGCAATGGGACAGGAGGACAGCAATGGGACAGGAGGACAGCAATGGGACAGGAAGACAGCAACGGGACAGGAGGACAGCAATGGGACAGGAGGACAGCAATGGGACAGGAGGACAGCAACGGGACAGGAAGACAGCAACAGGACAGGAGGACAGCAACGGGACAGGAGGACAACAATAGGACAGGAGGACAGCAATGGGACAGGAGGACAGCAACAGGACAGGAAGACAGCAACGGGACAGGAGGACAGCAATGGGACAGGAGGACAGCAACAGGACAGGAGGACAGCAACGGGACAGGAGGACAGCAATAGCACAGGAGGACAGCAATGGGACAGGAGGACAGCAATGGGACAGGAAGACAGCAACGGGACAGGAGGACAGCAATAGGACAGGAGGACAGCAACGGGACAGGAGGACAGCAACGGGACAGGAGGACAGCAATAGGACAGGAGGACAGCAACAGGACAGGAGGACAGCAACGGGACAGGAGGACAGCAACGGGACAGGAGGACAGCAATGGGACAGGAGGACAGCAACGGGACAGGAGGACAGCAATAGGATAGGAGGACAGCAACAGGACAGGAGGACAGCAACGGGACAGGAGGACAGCAACGGGGAGATGAGCTGTGCGTGTGCAGCCTCAGGAAGGGAGGGCTTCCCCGTTGGTGAAAATAAAGTGCTTGCACCTGTTTCATCCCCGTCACGTCCACGGTGACAGGAAGCCATGGCGAGAGGGGGCCTGACTGTGGACCTGCTTCCCGGAGAAGCAGCCTCACAGGGCACCAGGCTCCACCCACTAGCTGAGGCTCACACCTGGGTCCTTTGAAAGTCACAGGGAGCCCGGCCGGCGTGGCTCAGGGGCTGAGCGTCGACCTGCGAACCAGGAGGTCACGGCTCCATTCCCGGTCAGGGCACAGGCCCGGGTTGCAGGCTCGAGGCAGCCAGTCCATGATTCTCTCTCATCGTTGATGTTTCTCTCTCTCTCCCTCTCCCTTTCTCTCTGAAATCAATAAAAATACATATATTTTTATTTTTATTTATTTATTTATTTTTAAATACATATATTTTTAAAAGCCACACAGAGCAGAGGCTGCGGATGTGAGTCCGTGTGGGACGTTTACCTGAACCCCTGCAGCCTGAGCTTTCACAGCAGGAGGGCCTCGGGGTCGAAGGCCGGCGGCCTCTTCCTGCTGCTGCTGTTGTTCGGAACAGTGTGTTGCACGGATTTCGCTGGCATCCAACCACTTTCTTCCGGAACATTCCATGGAGAACCCGGCCTGCTTCCGTTTCTGCACCAGGAAGAGGGGCTAGAAATATGGCTTGACCCTCCCTTTTTCATCTCAGTGTATTATTTTATCAGCCTCCCGGCAGGCTCTACCGTAGCTTGGCGATGCCCGGCTGCTTTGGGTCATGAGCACGTTTGTTACAGCAAATCACAGTTTCATTATAAAAAGAATGTGATTTCTTCTTTCATCGTCACCCAAGGAGTGAGGACGTTTTTTCCCACTGGTTTCTTTAGAGAGAGTGGGCGGGGGAGAAACACCGATCTGAGAGAGACGCTGATTGGCTGCCTCCCGCACGTGCCCCAACAGGCGCGGGAACAAACCCGAAACCCAGGCACGTGCCCTTCACTGGGAATCGAACCCCAGACCCTCCAGTGCCCAGGCCAGTGCTCTAACCACTGAGCAACGCTGCCAGGGCTGAAAAGTATGTGATTTTAAAGTATAACCTTAGTTCCTAGAAGCCAAAGATAAAAGGTTTTTTTTTTTTTTTTTGAAAAGTTCACTTTCTGAATTTCCACACACGCGGAGCACAGTGCTACTCATTTTGAAAGACTCATCGAGAGGCTGGGCTCTGCCCTGGGGCCTCGGAACCCCTCTCCGCACAGTGAGGGTGAGAAGGGCCTCGAAGCCAGGCCAGAAGCACTGCCCCAGGGGACGCGACTCCTGTCTGATTACGAGGTGGACGCTGCTTCCTTCTGCTTCACAGCCCAGGACACAGGCACACGGACGTCGCCCCCGCCTCATACCAGCCGCAGCCCAGCCAGACGTGGGCACTTGGATCCAGAGCCTCTGTTCTCGCTGTGGGGGCTGCAGGCCAGGGAGCCGTCCCTCCTCCCGCTGGGACTGGAGAGCACATCCTGGCCCCCTCGCCTCCCTGCCCAGCCTTCGGCTCCAGGTCCATCCGCCCTGGTCCCTCGCGGAGAGCGGAGAGCATGGGGGAGAGGGGCGTGTGGACGGGATGGGGGGCCTGGCCTGGCCGGCGGGCCAGCCGCTCGCTCTCCTCCTGCCTGCCTCCCTCCATCTCCAGGAGCCTCCCTCACGCCCCTCAAGGTCGCCCTTCAAGGTCACCGATGCAAGGTCTCTTGACTTGGTCTCAAGCAGGAAACGGACTGAGACTTCCTGGTGAAAACAGGACGCCCCTTGGAGGAGGAAAGAGAGAGATTCGGAGGAAGAATGCCCGGGGAAGGGTCTCTGTGTTGTCTTGGCCACGTGTGAACGCACCCCATCAACCGCAGACAGCAGCGCCCTTCGCCCGGGCCCGAAAGTGAGCCCGTCGCCAAGAGGCTGCCCTGAAAGACGTGATCAGCCGCTGGGGCCGAGCCTCCGGTCCACGGAGAGACATCATCTCAGACTCGCCGGGTGCACACAGGCGAGCAGGACACGCTCTCCATCGGATGGTGACAACAGGGGCCAACCCTGTGCCGGCGGCTCCAGCACACACCACACACCACACACCACACACACACACCACACACACCACACACACCACACACATGTGCACACACACACACACGCACGCACACACACGCACACACACACACACGCTCGCCCAGCCCCGCCTGGCGCGGCGGGCTGCGACCACCGGGCTGTGGAGCCACAGATGTCGCCGTGGTTTTCCCGGGGAGCACATTCAGGCCCATCTGTTGCCGCCTCCACGGCTGCTCGTGTGGCCACAAGGCCCTCATTTAATTCTTGTCAGAAAGTAATGTAAATCCCGTTACCTCAGAGGTCGCGGCCGCGCTGTGCCGAGGCCCCCCCGGTTTACACTCCACGCCGCGGGATGAAAAGAGCCCTTTCATGTGGCTGCGCGCACAGAGCCCGCCCTCCTCGGGCGGCTGCCTGCGGCCGGGCTGCCCCTGCTTTGAATGCGGCGACGCCAGTTGGTGCACTCCGCCTCAGAGAAAGAGAGAACCGTAATCTTCCAGCCGAAGTTTCTCCTTTTGCGGGAGGAAAAGGCGAGAGACATCCTGGGCAGGGCATCGCTGAGTTTTTAATTATCTGTAGGAGGCAGACGCCCTCCCCGGAGAGGACAGAGTGGGGGCTTCTGGCCCGAGTTACCGCGTCAGGGCCCTGGAGACCTGGTTGTCAGCAGGCGTCACCCACCCTGAAAACGGTGGTGTGCTGGCGGGAGTAGCTGCCCCATTCAGGCGTCTCCTTCAGGCTGGGTAGAGGAAATCCAAGCATTCGATTAACTTTCTTAGGGGCAGGCTGGGCAGGAGCCGGTTTACTGGTGAAGTGAGGGAGGACGTCAGTCACGGATGTGTGTGTGTGTTCACAGAATTGTTTTGCTGGAAGCTGAGTCCTGGCAGCTCCCATTCAGCCTGTCTGTGTGGGCACATGGGTGTGTTCTGAAATATTCAGGGCTGTGTCGGTAGCTGGAAGGCAAATGGTTTTAGAAGCCCCGTGGGGTGTGACCCGACGCCCTCATCTCTCCACTGGGAAGCCCAGAGCCTGCCTCTCTGAGTGCGTGCGCAGGCTCAAGCCCCCCCAGGTGCTCCCTCGGACAGAGCGCCCCCCCCCACCACACCCGCCTCTGCCTGCCCTGGTGTCTGTGATGATAAACTGGGATTGAAAATGTTACGTAGCCCTGGAGCCCTGGCCGGTTTGGCTCAGTGGATAGAGCGTCTCCTGCGGACCAAAGGGTCCCAGGTTCGATTCCGGTCAAGAGCACGGACCTCAGTTGCAGGCTCCTCCCCGCCCGGGCCCTGGTCGGCACGCATGGAGGAGGCCACCCATCGATGTGTTTCTCTCACATCCTCATTTCTCTCAGTCTTTCCCTCTCCCTCCCGCTCCCTCTAAAATCAATGGTAAAATAGCCTACAAACACAAAACAAAAGTGCAGCCGTTATCATCTCCGTTCTTTAAAACTTGAGACGTGAGCCTATTTCTCTGAGCGACTAGGACGCACGTTTCTCTCACGGAATCAGCAAGCGACCAGAGTCAAGCACCTGCTTTTCAGCGTGGTCGTTCGTTTCTTCTCCAAAAGCCAGGACACCGAGCCGTCTCGAGGGGAAACCCCGTGGGTGGGAGGTCTGGCGCTGCGTCCGACCACCTCCCCCAGACCCCCGGAGCTGCCACAGGAACGTGGACAAATCACCCAACTTCCGACTTTTCAGATCTTCACCGGGGGCCCTATCAGTTGCTACCTGCCTCAGTGTGATCTTGTAAACATAGGATAATCAGTCCAGTTCCTCTGTTGCCTTCGGCCAGGATCCGATACGCCTTTTCTCCCGTTAAGGGGTTGGGGGGATGGGAGGTGGACTGAATTCTCCAGCTGGTGTGGCGAGCCTGACTGCGGGCGGGAGGGGCTGCGCTTCCTCTCGGCTGACCTACCTGCTTGTCTTCCTTCCCAGTGAGGGCGACTTTGAGGAAAGTCCGTTCTGTTCCTCCGTAACCGCAAAGGAGTGGAGCACCGTGTCCACCAGGCACCAGGAAATGCTGACTCCCGTCCAGGAGTTTGCAAATCAGTCCCTAGTGTTTCACATGGTAAGCCAGGTGCTAAGGAAACAGCAGAAAACAATGTTCTTGTCTCCAGTAATCGGGGGTGTTTCACTTGCCTATTTAAATTCACTGTTTTTAAAAAACATTTTCCTGTGTCAGTTCTGTGCGGGTGAAGGTGCCCCCATTCGCTGAAAGCGAGGAGTGGAATTGGCGGCCCGTCTCCGACCCCACCCTCCTCGGTAGAGAAAGGAGATACGAGTCCTCCCGCTCCAGGAGCTCCCGCGCCATGCGTGCCGCGGCCCCAAACCACGGCCACCTGCCCATCAGGCGAGTGACGCTGAGCACATTCCCGCGGCACCTGACTCAGTGACAGAACTCGCAGGAGGTACGGAGTCCTGCACCTCAGCTACTCGCTTCCATGTCAGCCCCGAGAAAGCAGGGCCCGGGCTCTGTGGTCCCAGAGAGCAGGGTGCCTGGGGGTCTGAGGGAGTCTTTCTCACCAAAGGAGCCAGGGAGGAGCAGGCAGGAGGAGGTAGGAACAAGGAGAAGCAGGGAGGAGGAGGGAGGAGCAGGGAGGAACAGGGAGGAGGAGGGAGGAACAGGGAGGAGGAGGGAGGAGGAGGGAGGAACAGGGAGGAGCAGGGAGGAACAGGGAGGAGGAGGGAGGAACAGGGAGGAGGAGGGAGGAACAGGGAGGAGGAGGGAGGAGCAGGCAGAAGGAGGGAGGAGCAGGCAGAAGGAGGGAGGAGGAGGGAGGAGCAGGGAGGAGGAGGGAGGAACAGGGAGGAGGAGGGAGGAGCAGGGAGGAGGAGGGAGGAGCAGGAAGGAGGAGGGAGGAACAGGGAGGAGGAGGGAGGAGCAGGGAGGAGGAGGGAGGAGCAGGAAGGAGGAGGGAGGAACAGGGAGGAGGAGGGAGGAGCAGGGAGGAGGAGGGAGGAGCAGGGAGGAACAGGGAGGAACAGGGAGGAGGAGGGAGGAGGAGAGAGGAGAAGGAAGGAGGAGGGAGGAGCAGGGAGGAGCAGGGAGGAACAGGGAGGAGGAGGGAGGAACAGGGAGGAGGAGGGAGGAACAGGGAGGAGGAGGGAGGAGCAGGGAGGAGCAGGGAGGAACAGGGAGGAGGAGGGAGGAGGAAGGAGGAACAGGGAGGAGCAGGGAGGAACAGGGAGGAGGAGGGAGGAACAGGGAGGAGGAGGGAGGAGGAGGGAGGAACAGGGAGGAGCAGGGAGGAGCAGGGAGGAACAGGGAGGAGGAGGGAGGAGGAGAGAGGAGAAGGAAGGAGGAGGGAGGAGCAGGCAGGAGGAGGGAGGAGCAGGGAGGAACAGGGAGGAGGAGGAGGAGGAGGGAGGAGGAGAGAGGAGAAGGGAGGAGCAGGGAGGAGCAGGCAGGAGGAGGGAGGAGGAGGGAGGAGGAGAGAGGAGGAGGGAGGAGCAGGGAGGAGCAGGCAGGAGGAGGGAGGAGCAGGGAGGAACAGGGAGGAGGAGAGGAACAGGGAGGAGCAGGGAGGAACAGGGAGGAGGAGGGAGGAGGAGGGAGGAGGAGGGAGGAACAGGGAGGAGCAGGGAGGAACAGGGAGGAGGAGGGAGGAGGAGGGAGGAACAGGGAGGAGGAGGGAGGAACAGGGAGGAGCAGGGAGGAGCAGGGAGGAGGAGGGAGGAGCAGGAAGGAGGAGGGAGGAACAGGGAGGAGGAGGGAGGAGCAGGGAGGAGGAGGGAGGAGCAGGAAAGAGGAGGGAGGAACAGGGAGGAGGAGGGAGGAGCAGGGAGGAGGAGGGAGGAGCAGGAAGGAGGAGGGAGGAACAGGGAGGAGGAGGGAGGAGCAGGGAGGAGGAGGGAGAAGGAGGGAGGAACAGGGAGGAGGGAGGAGCAGTCAGGAGGAGGGAGGAGGAGGGAGGAACAGGGAGGAGCAGGGAGGAGAAGGGAGGAGGAGGGAGGAGGAGGTGGAGGAGGGAGAACTCCACATGTGTGTGCACGTGGGCTGCTCTGCAGCCAAGAGGAAGATGAGCAAAACGGTGACCGTGCTGTCTTTTCTTTCCGTCGCTTTCCCCTGAGGTCACACGGGAGAAGGGCAATCCTTGTGGGCAGAGCCTGGCTGCGGGGCTGGGCTTGGGGGTCACAGGCTGAAGCGGTTGGCGTGTGGAGGTTTGGCCCCTAAATGTGTGGGTGCTGCGCGGGCGTCCCTCACAGGGGCTGCCCCTCGAGGAGACACAAGTCCCCCCTGGTTCCCAGGCCCGAGGGAGGCTCCCGCCGAGACCCAGCGGCCCCGGCGACCCACAGGCGCTGAGTGATCGCTGGCCACACGGGGGACGCTATTGTCCGCCCGGAGTGTGGTCTGCGATCCCCAGCCCAGGCCCCCCACCCGGCGCCCCTGACACTTTAAGTATAAAATAAATAACGAGCTTCGTGTGTGTCTGGGAGCAAAGACGCGGATAAGGGCCGTCGTTCCTGTCTGGGCTGTAATCCCGGGAGCTGCCCTGGCCACTGGGGGGTGGGGGCTCCCCACGCCTGTGCGGCGGCCAACAGCTGATTAACCCTCGGAGGCTGGGTCCTCGGGTTTCATTTTCATGCAAATAAAACTCGCATCTTTCTTCCTGAAAATGTCTTGGCCGTCATAATATTTCAGTGTGGGATCGGATTTCTGTTCCTTAATTGCGTGTGGATCTGGAGGTTCCGTTAGGGGGTAATCGCTGTCACGGGGCGATATGCTGGGAAGGGTAGCAAGAGCCTGAAGACTTCGCACAGCCGAGCGGTTTCCTTTCTCAAACCCATAAATGCCAACGAGGCCAGCAAGGCACCGAACCCAAATAGACTAAAGAAAACATTGGACGATCTCTTTAAAAAGGAAATTTCATTTTTAAACAATAATATCTGATCCCTACGAAGCTCTTAGTCCGTGGTAGGCGCCTGCGTTTGCACATGTTAACTCACCTCATAGGACTCTGTGAGCCCTGGCTGTCTGGCTCAGTGGATAGAGCGTCGGCCTGTGGCCGAAGGGTCCAGGGTTCGATTCCGGCCAAGGGCACGTACCTTGGTTACAAGCTCCTCTCTCTCCGTCAGGGCGCGTGCAGGAAGCAACCAGTAGATGTGTTTCTCTCACATCGATGTTTCTCTCTTTTACTCTCTGTAAAAATCAAAGGAAAATTACTCTGAGGTTGGAACCATTCATCTCCCTTTCTCTCCCCCGACGAGGACACCGGGATCTGGCTGGCCCAAGGCCAGCGGGGCACAGAACCCAAATCCCAAATCCCAGCCAGGGAGCCTGAGGGCAGGGGCGTGAGTGAACCTGTCACCTTTGATGACTTTGACGGTGAAACAGCAACTTTCATTTCAAGACCATTTCTCTTCTCCTATGATTTTGGAGCCCCCTCACCCCTCACCCCTTTCTCCAAGACAGGTGGGTCAAAAACCCACACGGCTCTGCAAAATCACTCTCCCGGCCTTGGGAGTATAACTAACACAGATTGGAAAGGGTTTTGTTGAGAAATTAACTTTAATCCCCACATCGCTGGCCTCGTGAGAATCATGTGACGTGTCCCTGCCCTAGCGACTTCCCGCTGCAGGGGCCCCGCACACCTCCACGGGCACCTCCACCCGCACCTGTCACGGTGGGCGGCGGGTCTGCATCGCCACTGGGAACCAGCTTCCCCTTCGTCAGCAGGCAAGGCCTCTCTGTTTCTTTCTTTAAAAAAAAAATACTTTAAAAAATATTTTTATTGATTTCAGAGAGGACGAAAGAGAGAGAGAAACATCAATGATGGGAGAGAATTGGGTCGGCTGCCTCCTGGATGCCCCACACTGGCAATCAAGCCTGCAACCCAGGCACGTGCCCTGATGGGAATCGAACCCGGGACCCTTCCGTCCGCAGGCTGACTCTCTGTTCACTGAGCCACACCAGCCAGGCTGTTCCTTAAGGATGGACAGTTCCTCTTCCAGCAAAGCCCTCCCGCTGTGTCTCCCTCCGGAAGGCAGGCCTCTGTTTAGTAGGAAGCAGAGTGCGGCTGAGGGACCTCAGACCCGGGTTCTCACCCCTCCCGGTCCCGCCTCCCCTCCCCGCCTCCCGGCCCTGCCTCCTGGCTCCCCCTCTCCACCTGGGTTGGGCCGTCTACCTCCAGAGCAGCCTTTCCGATGGGCCTCCCACGTCTGCAAGGCCTGTTCCTGCTCCGGCTGCTCCGTGGCTGAGGACAGCCCTGGACTCAGGGCCACGTGCGGGCAGCTGTCTGAGAGGGAGGCCGCCTTTCCTTTGGGGTCAGAGACACGGAGACCACCTCCCGGAAGAGGCGCCCAGAGCCTCAAGCGGGACCAGATGGCAGGCCCCGGCTCACCTTGACCCCCGGTGTCGCCCTGGGAGCCGGGGCCAGGCTAATGTTCGCAGGTGTCACCGCGCTGATGGAGAGGTAACCGGAGCCGGCGAGAGGCGCCCGCGATGGCGGCCTTTTCTTCTTCCTCCTCCGTCTCCCTGAGGCGGCAGGTGCCCCGCCGTGACCCGGAACCCCCCTGCCTTCCTGCACCCGCAGGTGTGACAAACGGCCACAGGCAGGGCCGGGCGGGGCCTCCGTCCTGAGTTACCCAGCTGTGCGCTCGGGCAAGAACTGCGCGTCCCCTGCAGCCTTTCCCAAAGTCCTGATTAAAAACATCACGCACACGCTCTCCTGTTCTTTGTAAATGGACTGAGAAAGTAAACTGGGTTTCTTGGCAGCCAAGCGATGGTTACACTGATGGCTCCCACGCCGGCCCCCCTCGCTGTTTTGACCACGTGTGCTCATCCCGGGCTCTCAACACAGAGAGGACCTGCTCCCGGAGTCTGTCCCCGCCTGATTTCCCGTCCTTGCGTCTGTCCCCGGCGATTTCCGTCTGACCCGGGAGGCCCCTGCCCGGCCCCTGCCATGGAATCGGGGGCCACAGCCCTGAGGGCAGAGATCCATGTTTATAACTCAGCCACACTCAGAGGCCCAGTTTCCATTTTATTCTTTTTTTTTTTTTAATATATTTTATTGATTTCTTACAGAGAGGAAGGGAGAGAGATAGAGAGTTAGAAACATCGATGAGAGAGAAACATCGATCAGCTGCCTCCTGCACACCCCCTGGGGATGTGCCCGCAACCCAGGTACATGCCCTTGACCGGAATCGAACCTGGGACCTTTCAGTCCACAGGCCGACGCTCTATCCACTGAGACAAACCGGTTTCGGCTCCATTTTATTCTTTTTAATTTTTCATTATAAGTCGAATAGAGCCCGGCCAGCGTGGCTCGGTGGTTGAGCTTCGACCTATGAACCAGGAGGTCACGGTTTGATTCCTGGTCAGGGCAGATGCCGGGGTTGCGGGCTCCATCCCCATTAGGGGATGTGCAGGAGGCAGGGGGTCAGTGATTCTCTCTCTTTGTTGATGTTTCTATCTCTCTTTTCTTCTCTGAAATCAATAAAAATATATTTTAAAAAAATAAAATCTAGCCGAAACCGGTTTGGCTCGGTGGATAGAGCGTCGGCCTGCGGACTGAAAGGTCCCAGGTTCGATTCCGGTCAAGGGCATGTACCTGGGTTGCGGGCACATCCCCAGTGGGAGCTGTGCAGGAGGCAGCTGATCGATGTTTCTAACTCTCTATCTCTCTCCCTTTCTCTCTGTAAAAAATCAATAAAATATATTTTAAAAAAAATAAAGTCTAACGGACATCAAACAAGTATGAAATAGGTGTACTGTGCACAGAACATGATGGATGCCCACAGAGGGAATAACGAACTTAAGGAAAGGTCCGCACACCATCTCCCGTTCCCCTGTGCTCACCCGCGTCCCTCTGTCTCCCTCCGCGATCCGCCACTCGGACTCTTCCTACTTCATGTCTCACTTGACTGAACTCAACGTGTTTTTCTGTTTTCTGTTGCTTTTGGTAATCCTCACCCAAAGATATTCTTCCCATTGATTTTTAGAGCGAGTGGAAGAGAGGGGGAGAGACAGAGAGAGAGAAACACCAATGCGGGAGGGACGCATCGGTCGGTTGCCTCCTGCACATGCCCTGGATGTGGATTGAGCCTGAGACCGAGGTACATGCCCTTGACTGGAATCGAACCTGGGACCCTTCAGTTCACGGGCCTATGCTCTACCCACTGAGCCAAACCGGCCGGGGCTCCACATGTTCCGATACACAGCAGTTACCATTCCATTCGAATAGCTTCTAGTTTCCATGATGATGACTTCTTGGGCCTGCAAGTGACCTAGGAGAGTATTTCTTAATTTTTTTTATCGCCTTCTCTTGAAATTTTCTTCATTTTTTTCCCTTCTACTAGTTTTAACGTTATATGTCTTATTACAATTTTTTAGGGATTAGCTTAACATTTTTGTCACCGTCCAAAGTTAATGTTTCCCCTCCCCCTAACCAACTCAAAGATCTGAGAACACTTTATGCCCGTCTCTCTCCTCCCGACGTGGACTCTGTTGGTGTTTGTGTATATTTTTTCTTTCTTATTTTTCCACAAGGCGGTTGCAGCTTTGTACAGTGCATGCTTAGATTTAGCCAGTGGCATCCTTTTTGTTGCCCCTTGAGTACTGGGCTCTTCGTCTGTGATCGCTTTCCTCTTCTCTAAAGCACTATTTTAGCAATTTGTTTAGAAAGGACCTGTTGAGGCTTATTTTTAAAAATGAGGCCCAGTGCATGAAATTTGTGCACAGGAGGTGGGGTGTCCCTCAGCGCAGCCTGCACCCTCTCCAATCTGGGACCCCTCAGGATCAGGTCGAAACCGGCAGTGGGACATCCCTCTCACAATCCGGGACTGCTGGCTCCCAACTTCTCACCTGCCTGCCTGCCTGATCGCCCCAACCACTGCTGCCTGCCAGCCCGATCACCCCCTCACCTGCTTGATTAGCATCGCTCTATCCATTGAGCGACACCGGCCAGGGCTGTCATTGCCTATCTTACTCCAAATGCCACAAAGGACACACGCGGAGAATCAGCAGTGGGTTCCCGTGGGCTTGTGTCTGAGTAGCAGGCACATCAGCCAGAAGCTTCCTGGGGACTCCGCAGGGGCAGGCGGCGGTGTCGCCGGGACCCAGGGGCGGACCGGAGGGGTTTGGAAGCCATGTCATCAGAGGTGCGTTGCTCTGCCGGCTCCCTGTGGCTCCACCAACATCCCTGGGGGGCGGGGGGGTGGGTGTCTCCGGGACCTGCCCAGAGGGGCTGCCGCCTGGACCGGGCCCTGCAGGGAATTCGCAGAGACCCCATAGAGCCCCCAGGCTGTCTGCACCTTCCTGGTCTCCCCGAGTCTTACAGGTCATGGATGCTCAGCGAATCACCTCGAAGGGCTCATTTACTGAGAAGGGATGTCTTCTCCTAGGTGGCTGAGCCCGTGGACCAGGGACCTGCACCCGCGTGAGGGAGGGGCATGGACAGCCCGGGCGCTGTGGCCGCACACCTGCAGGAGTGCCTGCACCTGCTGCAGCAGCTGGCAGCGGCTCCCGGCGCACCTGGGCGGGAACAGCGTGGGGACGAGGACCCGCCGCACGGAGGTGAGGTCCCCTGGCCCCCGTCTCTCCCCAGGCAGGCAGATGACCCAGGACCGCGGATCTGGGGCAGGAATGGGGGGGCTGCGAGGGCAGGGGGACGGCCACTCTGTCGTCGTGAATCACTGTCAGTTCTCGTTTTCGGCTTCAGTAAACAGGAGGCCTCAAGACACAGTGAGGTTCCAGGGGAACAAAGGCTCCGAGGGGGCTGGTGCCCGCACGTTTCAATTATGAAGAAACGGAGGCCACTTCTCCATGGTGGCACGTACTTTCTCTCACACGGGGCCTTTGTGCCTCACCCGTTTCCATAGACGTCTCTGCTTTCCATAAACGTGTCACCGCATCAGTCCGATCTCTCTTGTCTTGGTCATCAATACATTTCTTTCTGTTTTTGAAAATCCTTATTGTTGAGAGTATTACAGATGCCCCCCATTGTCCCCCAATGCCTCCCTCCCCCCGGTTCATGCCACATCCCAGGTCTTCACCACCCTATTGTCTGTGTCCATAGGTGATGCATATAAGTTCTTTGGTAAATCTCTCCCCGCCACGCCCCCCCCCTTTCCCTCTGAGATTCGTCAGTCTGTTCCATGTTTCCATGCCTCTGGTTCTATTTTATTCCTCCTCCTTTTCTTCCTCAAGAATACCCTTCAACATTTCATGTAATTCTGATTTGGTGGTGATGAACTCCTTTAGCTTTTTCTTTGTTTGTGAAGCTCTTTATCTGACCTTCAATTCTGAATGAGAGCTTTGCTGGGTAGAGTAATCTTGGTTGTAGGTCCTTGCGATTCATCACTTTAAATATTTCTTGCCACTCCCTTCTGGCCTGCATAGTTTCTGTTGAGAAATCAGCTGACAGTCGTATGGGTATTCCCTTGTAGGTAACTGACTGCTTTTCTCTTGCTGCTTTTCAGAGTCTCTCTTCATCTTTAACCTTTGGCATTTTAATTATGATGTGTCTTGGTGTGGTCCTCTTTGGATTCCTTTTGTTTGGGGTTCTCTGCGCTTCCTGGACTTGTACATCTATTTCTTTCACCAGGTGGGGGAAGTTTTCTGTCATTATTTCTTCAAATAGGTTTTCAATATTTTGCTCTATCTTCCCCTTCTGGCACCCCCATGATTCGAATGTTGGTGCGCTTGAAATTGTCCCAGAGGCTCCTTACACTATCTTCATATTTTTGGATTCTTTTTTCTTTTTGCTCTTCTGATTGGATGTTTTTTGCTTCCTCATATTCCAAATTGTTGATTTGATTCTCAGCATCCTCTACTCTACTGTTGATTCCCTGCAAATTATTCTTCATTTCAGTTAGCGTACGCTCAATTTCCGACTGGGGTCCCTTTTCATGTCTTTGATGTTCTCACTAATTTCTGTGGGATGTGTGCTGAGAGGGGCGTGGCCTGGAGATCTGTGGGTGCTCAGGAGGGCACCTCAGGTCACGGGAGGCAGGTGGGCTGACAGGAAGTGACATGTTTGCCTTGAATGCTGTTGGTGGGCTGAGCTTGACCTCAGCGGGGTTCGGAGAGAGCAGGCAAAACAGGGCCAGCAGGTGTGAAAACCATTAAAGAACTCGGTGCAGGCCCATGCCCAGCCACCTGTGCTGCAAAAAACTAGGATCAACAAGGCAGAAGATGGGATGGGTGGGCAAGACTGGGGGCAGTGAATGCGATGGGAATTACTCCTAGTGAAGAGGGACATGGGTTTCAGAATCCACAGGATTTGATACCCATTTAGATTCAGAGAGAAGAGAGAGCATGAAGTCCAGACTGACTCCTGGTGTCCGATCTGGGGACTCGGTGAGTGTGGGAGCAGAGGACAGAAGAGAGACACAGCTGGAGGGAAGGCGACAAGCTCTGTTGGAGGGATGCTGCATCTGCGGTGTCTGCACAGCTCACACCTGGAGAGGCAGAACTGGTGACACATGGGCTCCGGAATCCAGAGGTCCCCAGATGTCTGGGAGGCACTGAATGGCATGTGGCCTCTGGACGCCCACACACCAGCAGGAACTGGGTGGCGACCAGAGTCAAACGGGAACATTTTTGCAGCAAAATTGTTGACTGAGCTCGCTCTGTAGGATAAACACAACTGCAATTAGCGTCTCATCACTTCAAACTGCTTTGGGCATCAAATGTAAGGAAAAACCTTCAAATTTCCAGAGCTTTCTGAGTTCACTGCGCTTGGACAGAAGATGTGGATGGGTGTGCTAGTTAGGTGTGGTGCCCGCAAAGAGATTAACTAGCCCTGGCCAGTTTGGCTCAGTGGATAGAGCGTTGGCCTGCAGACTGAAGGGTCCTGGGTTCTATTCCGGTCAAGGGCACATGCCCCCAAGTTGTGGGCTCAATCCCCAGTGTGGGGTGTGCAAGAGGCTGCCGATCCATGATTCTCTCTCATCATTGGTGTTTCTATCTCTCTCTCCCTCTCCCTTCCTCTCTAAAATCAATAAAAATATATATGTCTTTAAAAAGAGATTAAATAGATCTGCTCCATGAGGCAAGGACATTTCACAGAAGACTGATACCATTTCACACTCCACTTGGGTTTTCCATGTTCTTTTCTGCATTAGAGTCCCATCGCAGTGAAAGTGTGGGTGAGGGAGGGGTGGGAGCAGAGGGGCCCAGGTGGTGTCTGCAGCTGCAGCTGCGGCCCCAGGTGCACCCCGGACAGTCCCTTTCTCACGTTACAGGGAGCCTGTGTCTCCTGCATCCTGTCTGACTTCACGCAGAGCTGCCCGCGGAAGTTCTTCGCGTCCCCCTGAACCTTTCCATGCCCCACTGCCCCGTCTGCCCGGAGGGGCAGGGAGCCCCTCGCTGTTATTCCGGGGGGGCCTGGGGCAGTGTCTCTGCCACTGAGGCACTTCATCACAACCCGGGGGCCCACCGCCTTCCTCTGAGAGCCATTCCCCACCTGAACTCTGACCTTTCCAGCTGCACTCCCTGGCGAGCTGTGGACCCTCCTCCAGGAGGCCAAGAACATGGCGTGGCCCTTCGTGCCCGAGAAGTGGCAGTACAAGCCGGCCGCAGGCCCCGAGGACAAAGCCAACCTGCAGGACCTGGTGGGCGCTGGGCTGCAGCAGCTACTGGTAGGACGCCCCACCTGCTCCCCGACCCGCCAGGCATGTCGCCCTATGCACTGCCATCGATTGAGTTTCTCTCAGGCCTAAGACAGCCTCTCCCCGTGTCCCCCTTAGCCAGCTGACGAATGGGAGGGAACAGCTTTTAGAAAAGCATCTTGAGGCCAGGCACCTACAAACCAGGCCAAGCGAGGGGAGGAGGACGCACAGTGGGGCTATGCAGACACCTGTGTCCTGAAATGCTCACCTGTCTGCCGGCCAGAGCTGCGGTTTTGACTGCACCGTGCCATGTTGCATTCTTGTTTTGAAATGCTACTTACTAAAAGTCAGGGCCCTGAAATGCCCGGCCGGTTTAGCTCAGTGGTTGAGCATCAACCTAGGAACCAGGGGTCACAGTTCAATTCCCGGTCAGGGCACATGCCTGGGTTGTGGGCTCGATCCCCAGTGTGGGGCGTGTAGGAGGCAGCCGATCAATCATCTTCTCTCATCATTTATGTTTCTATCTCTCTCCCCCTTTCCCTTCCTCTCCGAAATCAATAAAAATCCTATCCAATAAAAGAGTAATATGCAAATTAGTTGTCACTCCATCACAGAGATGGCCACACCCATAGCCACAAGATGGCGGCGCCCAGTCCCCTCAGTCCCGCCACTGAAGTGTCCAGGCCTGTTGGCCAGGCAGGTGGCGAGGGAGGAAGGGTGGGCAAGGGTGGAGCAGGTGATTGGAGGGGGCTGGGGGTCCCCTGTTCAGGCCAGAGTCCTCAGCCAGAGGCCTCAGGCCTGGGCAGGGGTGGAGCCAGGATCAGAGGGGCAGGGGCGGAGCCTGCGATTGGAGTGAACTACAGAGGAAACACCTTTTCTGACCTGTTATTGGCTAAGCTCCCTGTATGCCACTGCTAATATTCTTAGTAACTTGGGTAATAAGAATCCAATAAGGTGATCTAGGGTTTTTCACCACACTCCTGGAGAAAAAAACAAAAGTCCGCTGCTGGAGGGCTAAGAAATGTCATATCCTGCCCTAGCTGGTTTGGTTCAGTGGATAATGCCTTGGCCTGCCAATGGCAGGGTCTGGGTTCAATTCTGACCAAGGGCATGTACCTAGGTTGCAGGCTCCTCCCTGGCCGGGGCCCAGGTCAGAGCTCACACAGGAGGCAACCAATCAAAGTGTTCCTCTCACTTTGATGTTTCTCTCTGTCTTTCCCTTTCTCTTCCACATTCTCTAAAAATCAATGGAAACATATCCTCAGGTGAGCATAAAAAAATAAAGAAAGAAAGAAATGTCATCCTATGAAAGACACATCTTGAAAATGCCTAAAGAAAGTTGTCATATTTTCATGGTGAAGGGACTGGAGTCCGTGTTGATGAAAACACCTTGGTGGCTGCAGTGACTGGCAGTGGCTGCAGCAGCGGGGTGATGAGGCTGGTGCCTTCCCCTGATCAGCCCGGTCGCCTCCCACAAAGGCTGTGGCTTAGGTCTGCTCCCCAAGGGGAGCAGGGAGCGGGCCTAAGCCGTCAGTAGGACATCCTCTGAGGGCTTCCAGTATGTGAGGGGGGGCAGGCTGGGCTGAGGGACCCCCCCCCCAGTGCACAAATTTCATGCACCGGGCCCCTAGTACAGTGGTCGGCAAACTGTGGCCCCTTGAGTGTGGCTCTTCCACAAAATACCACGTGCGGGTGCGCACGTACAGTGCGATTGAAACTTCGTGGCCACACTCAAGGGGCCAAAGAGCCGCATGTGGCTTGCAAGCCACAGTTTGCCAACCACTGCCCTAGTATATTATAAATAAATAAATAAAAGTTGGAGAGCTTAAATATGGGGGGGATGGCAAACGTAGGTTTGCAGTTGTTTGTATGGAAAATAATTCTATATAATAAAAGCCTAATATGCAAATTGTCCCTTCGACTGAGAGTTCAACCGAGAGTTGAACCACTAATTATAATGTGTGCTGACCGCTAGGCAGGGGGGCATGGAACATGGCAGGCATCAGGGATGTGGTGCTGGCAGCGGGTGGCAGTGGAGGCACTGCCAGCCCCAATGGGCCCTGACCAGAGCGGGACCGCGGCAGGATGGTGGAGCAGGTGAGCAGGCAGCGCCAGGCCAAGGCGGGTGAGAGTGGGGCCAAATAGCCCCACCGATCGCCCCCCAGATGACCAGCTGTGGTGGCCGAGGACAGGGCCTCTGCTGGCTCCCAGGTGCTAAGGGAGCCTGGCAGGGGCCCAATCACTCAGGCAGAGGGGGGGACACAGGGGCTTGGGGACCCAGGTGCTACCCAGAACCCAGAGGTTAACTGGGACCTGCCCTTCCACACCAGATGCTCACACTACAATTGCTGGCCAGGCATAGGGACTGCACCCATGCATGAATTTCATGCACTGGGCCTCTAGTCCTATATAATAAAGATGTAATATGCAAATTGACAGTCACACCCTCACACAAATGGCTGCCACAAGATGTCTGGCAGGGGAGGGCAGTTGGGGGCAACCAGGCCTGCGGGGGAGGGCAGTTATGGGCGATTAGGCCAGCAGGGGAGGGCAGTTAGGGGCAATTGGGCCAGCAGGGGAGGGCAGTTGGGAGCGATTGGGCCGGCAGGGGAGCAGTTAGGCGTCGATCAAGTTGTCAGGGGAGTGGTTAAGAGGTGATCAGGCTGGCAGGCAGAAGCAGTTAGGGGCAATCAGGTAGGCAGGCAGGTGAGAGGTTGGGAGCCAGCAGTCCCGGATTGTGAGAAGAATGTCCGACTGCCGGTTTAGGCCCTGTGGGATTGGGCCTACCCCACCAGTCGGACATCCCCCGAGGGGTCCCAGATTGGAGAGGGTGCAGGCTGGGCTGAGGGACACCCTCCCTCCCCGCAGTGCATGAATTTCGTGCGCTGGGCCTCTAGTACGTAAATAATAATAATACAAAGTAAACTCTGTGTTTCGTGTATGCACAACTGTGGGCTCACTTCTCCCCCCTGTGAGCACACTCCCCACCTGTCATCAGGGTGATGTGCCGTCTGAGCTACTGACCCTGGCCGGCCCCTCCCAGACCCAGGCCCGTATCCTTGGGATGAGGCCAAGGAGGGAGCATCTCACCAACATCGCTGGCATGCTTAGTCCCGAGCTCACGGACCGACCGGGAGCTGATGGCCCTGCTGCCTCCACCAGGGGATGGTCTGGGGTCGGGATTCAGCTCGGGGTCTAAGGAAGCCCCAGGTCATAGTTTCTCACCCACATTGTCTCGGATGAGTGTCAAGGGAGAGACTGTGTGTGCTTCTATGGATTTGTTTCTCAAATAAAATATGTCTGGAGACCAGGGATTACAAGCAATGACAATACCCTAAACTTTTTATTTCACAGGCAAATAAATGTATAGACATTGTCTTTTTTAAATGTCCTTTTTATTGTTGATAGAATTACAGATGTCTCCCATTTTCCTCCTGTTAACCCCCACCTCCCAGTCCCTACCCCCCCCCCCACCCGCCCCAGGTCTTCCCCACCTTATGGCCCATGTCCATGGGCTGTGCCTGTCCTATATGATAAAAACCTAATATGCAAATTGACCCAACGGTGGAACAACCGGCAGAACCACCGGTCACTATGATGCGCACTGACCACCAGGGGGCAGACGCTCAACACAGGAGCTGCCCCCAGCCTGCAGGCCCCAGGCCAGCCAAAGTGGGTGCCAGTGGGAGCCCCTGATCCCCCCAGGGTTGCCCCACAGATCAGCCCTGATCACCAGCCAGGCCTAGGGACCCCAGCTGTGCACGAATTTCCTGCACCGGGCCTCTAGTAAGTATATAAGTCTTCAGTTTATCTCTTCTCGTCCCCCAATCCCACATGGAGGCATGTCAGTCTGGTCCATGCCTCCCTGCTTCAGGTCTTATTTTGTTGGTCAATTCGTTTTGTTCTTTAGATTCCACATGTGAGTGAGGTCATGTGATACTTGTCTGTCTCTGGCTGGCTTATTTCTCTCAGCATAATGCTCTCCAGGTCTCTCCATGCTGCCCCAAAGGGTAAGCGATCCTTCTTTTTTTATGGCTGCATAGTCGTCCATGGTGTAGCTGTACCACAGCTTCTTTATTCACTCGTCTACTGATGGGCACTTGGGCTGTGTCCAGATCTCAGCTATTGTAAATTGTGCTGCTATGAACACAAGGGTGCATACATTCTTTCTGGTGGGTGTTTTGGGGTTTTTTTTTAGGATATATTCCCAAAACTTACACACTGTCTTTGCCTTCAAAACAAAAACCCAGGAAAGACCCTGAGCTACGTCACAGCCTCTCTGTGAGTAAATCCCCAGAGCAGCAAATCCCCACCGTCCCACCCCCCCCCCCCAAAACCAGACACACAGACCCCTGGGCTAAGCCGACCGGGGGCTGCAGCCAAGGGAGGCAGGTGGCTGGGAGGATGCGGGGAGAGGGTTGAATGCCTTGCCTGCGTCAGTGGCCATGAGGCGTGGGGAGTGACTGTCATTCCTACATCCCTGTGCAGTTTGCAACGTGCACAAGCGTCTCATTTAATCCTCAGAGCAGCCTCCGGTGACCCACCTCCTCCCCCTCTCATCGTAACAAGGAGGACGCTGGGTGCAGGGAGCTGACCCGCCCGGGGTCAGACCACTGAGGGGCGGGACTCGCAGCCCCTCTCCGTCCCCCCCCTCCCCCCGGGTCTCCCTGGGGCCCCAGGAGCTGCTGGAGGCGGCCGGCCTGAAGGAAGCTGGTCTGGCGGGGCCTGGCTGCCCAGGGGTCAGGCCCAGCTCGCGTGGCTCAGACGCCCTTGAGACGTGGCGAGTGGGACTGGAGAGCTGGCACAGCAGGCAGCGCGTGGCTTCGTGAGTGTGGCTGGCACGGCGGGCAGCGCATCTGGAGCTGTGCCCTCTCCCCTGTGGGCGGGACCCTCCCGAGGTGTTGCCACTGCTCGTTGCTAAAACGTCTGTGGACACATCAGCTGCCCGGGGAGGCCAGGCGCTTCCCGGGGCTGCGGGCTGCGGGGACCTCAGTCCTACCTCACGCCAGTGCCCCCCAGCTCGGCCCCCCCTCCCGGTCCCGCCAGGGGGATGGCGGTCCGATCGCCCCGCAGGCTTTGAAGTGCTGTTTCGTCTTCGTGGGTGATGTGTGTCCCAGGCCCTTTGTGCCGGGGGAGGAGGAGGGGCCGCCTTTGTGTTTGCGGTGATTGTCGCCCGCCTGACACGCTGACCCGCGGGATTATCCGCTCTGGTCGGAGAACGGATTTGCTCCCTCTCACAGTGAAGCATGAGATTTCAAGGGAAAGTGAGCCCTCCTTCAGCTCCTTTCACTCGGCACAATGTTTACACTCCGAGGGGAGAGATGAAACGCGGGGCCAGGGTTTCAAGTGCCGGGCAGGGCGCTGGGCGTCTGGGAGAACAGCGAGGCCCGAGAGACAGGGCTGGGCAGGCGCCATGCTGGGTTTCTCTAAAGCACCGACGGCATTTGCTTCTGCGATGGCGGGCACGGCAGCGGGGACACGCCTGGGCGCGAGGATCGGGGACAGGCCGCCTCTGGGCGCCACCTTTGTTTCCAGTAACGTTCACGTTTCTGGAAAGAACCATTTCTGCACAGTGAGACGAGAATATGAAAATAAAGCTTTTCTAAAAATATATTTCTATTGATTTCAGAGGGGAAGGGAGAGGGAGGGAGAAACACCGATGATGAGAGAGTCATGGATCGGCTGCCCCCTGCACGCCCCGCACTGGGGATGGAGACCTCAGCCCGGGCCTGTGCCCTGACTGGGAATCGAACCATGACCTCCTGGCTCATACGTCGACATTCAACCACTGAGCCACGCCGGCCGGGCAGCTTTGGGGTTTGAATCAATCACTTAGGTCTTTTCCGTCAGGAGACAGAAAGCAAAGTGAAGGCAACCGATATGCCTTCCTTCACTCGGCAAAGCTTTACTGTCAGTAAGTGCCAGGCATTTGAGTTCGAGCTCTGACATCAACTCAGAGAACCAGGAGCCCTGCTCACGCCCGGGACCCGCTCCCAGCACGGGGAGACGGGCGCCCTGGCCGAAGGCCTGCTCGCTGGAGGCCGCCCATTGGTCGTCCACTGACCTGTGGCCGGAGCTCCAGCTTCCCTCTGGCCGCCCAGGCGTGGCCGTGTGACCGTCTCAGCTGGTGAAATGGGATCAGCCGTGACAGAGTCCCGTCCCCGCAGCTCGAGGAGCCGTGTGAGTCCGGCCGTCGGACGCTCCCTCCGCCTCGGCCTGGACGAGGGTGAGAGACGCCCGGTCTCGGAGCCGTAGCCGGGCTGCAGATGGACGGGGCGTGGGCGGGCGGTGGGGGGCGGGGGGGGCGGTGTTGGGAAGCGCGTTCTTTAATAACATGGCAGAGAGCCTGGCTGGTGGGTCAGCGTTGGAGTGTCATCCCTACACCAAAACGGTCGCGGGTTTGATTCCCGGTCAGGACACATAGGTTGTGGGTTCAATCCCCGGTCGATGTCTCTCTCTCTCTCTCTCTCTCTCTCTCTCTCTCTCTCTCTCCTCCCTGCTTCCCCTCTCTCTCAAATCAATAAACATATCCTTGGATGAGGAGAAATAAACAAAAAAGGAACATGGCCCTGGCCAGTATGGTTCACTGGATAGCATGTCGGCATGCGGACTAAAGGGTCCCGGGTTCGATTCCGGTCAAGGGCACGTACCTCGGTTGCAGGCTCCTCCCCGGCCTGGGCCCTGGTTGGGGCGGGTGCAGGAGGCAACCAATCGATGTGTTTCTCTCTCTTTCCCTCTCTCTAAAAATCAATGGAAAAATATCCTCGGGTGAGGATTAAACATGACAGCGTTAAAAGGAAGTTGTTTTGAATGGCTGTGCCACGTTTTCAGAATTACCAGGACGGTGGGAAATGCCACAGGGCACGTGATTGGAAAAGGCGGGGTGACTGTCACCCCAGATGCTTTGGGAGATGGTCAGATGAGGGTCAGTAAGTGGCCGCTGGGTGCGCAGTGGGGAGTGGGGATGCGGCAGGGACTTCACCAAGGATGTCGTGAGTCGCGACGGCCTTAGCAACCTCCAGGGCAGAGGAGGGGCCGTGGGCACAGGCCAGGGGAGGGGGTGTCTCTTTTGGGATTGCTTTCTCTTTCCTTAAACAGAGTTGGGAGAGGAAAGGTGAAAGAGCAAGGGTAGATGATTCAAAGTGTTATCTTTATTTTTACATATATGTATACTTATTGATTTCAGAGAGGAAGGGAGAGGGACAGAGAGAGAAACATCAATAATGAGAGAGAATCATGGATCGGCTGCCTCCTGCACGCCCCACACTGGGATGGAGCCCACCACCCAGGCCTGTGCCCCGACCGGGAATCGAACCGTGACCTCCTGGTTCCTAGGCCAACGCTCAACCACTGAGCCACGCCGGCTGGGCTCAAAGTGTCATCTTTAGACCCCGAGACGGAGGAGACGATGACCGTTTTCCGAAGGAGCTGAGTCTGTGCGCGGCGTTGGGGACGGAAGGAGGGACCAGGGAAACGGAACAGGCCCTGGGCCCCACCTGGGACAGTTCCCTGCTCCTCCGCCTCTCCCAGGTCAGCAGGTGCACAGACCAGGAGCCCAGCTGACCCCAGCGGTCACGGTCACGGCTGGTGCATAACAGTGCAGGCGTCAGGCACATCTCACTTGCTTATTCTGCTGATTCCTCACCTCGGGACACACCCCTCCACCCTCACCCCGTCTCCCAGTTTGCTCCCCAGCCAGAGCTTCCCTTTCCTGGGCCCCCTGAACGGCAATGCCAGATGGCTCTGTCCTGGTCCCCCCCGACCCCCACCCCCAGATCAGCGGCCATTGTCACTGGTGTGAGTGCCGCGGGCTCTGAGCCAAGGCTGGGGCGCCCGGGGCTGGCGTCGCGAGGAGGGGCGGGCTAATGCGGGCAGCGGCGAGCGCGGCACACACACTCTTCCTCCCCTGGTCCCGCGGCCGCCAAAGCCCTTCGGAAGGCTCCTTAGCATGTTTCCAATCACTGTGAACAGGAGCCTTATTGTGAAGTTTAATTCCTTCGCTGCCTGACTCAGCCTCCCAGCCCTGGAGCTCGCCTGGGCCTCAAACTCCATTAGACCCCGAATCTCCACCACGGAGGGAGCGGTGCCTGAGTGTGTGCACGTGTGTGTGTATGTATGTGTGCGTGTGCGCGTGCGCATGTGCTTGTGTGCACTTGTGTGTATGTGCGCATGTGTGTGTGCACATGTGTGCACGTGTGTGCATGTGTGAGCGTTTTGTGCCTGTGTGTGCACGTGCGCATGTGCGTGTGTGCACGTGTGTATGCGCGCGCGTGTGTGCGTGCATGTGCACGTGCGTGTGTGCGTGTGTGTGCGCGCATGCGCGTGCGTGCATGTGTGCGTGTTTTGTGCGTGTGTGCACGCGTGCATGCGTGTGCACATGCGTGTGCATGTGTGCGTGCGTGTGTGTGTGTGTGTGTGTGTGTGTGTGTGTGTGTGATGTCTGTGGGCCTGAGCCGCAGGCGCCCAGCGCCCTCACCTCCTGAAGGTGGGTTTAACCCCATGGCTCAGCAGGGACAGGACCGGGACCGGCGGCCAGCAGCCTCCCCTTCGGCTGGAGGAGAGACAGGAGCAGCTTCCGGCCTGTTTTCATCTTGGACACCCGATGCTGGGTCCGCACTTCCTTCTGTTGCTGAGCCACCATCTAAAAGTCACACTTCCTTTTATTTTTTTAATCCTCATCCGAGGATATGTTTTTATTGGAGAGAGAGAGAGAGAGAGAGAGAGAGAGAGAGAGAGAGAGAGAGAGGTCAGTTGCCACCCGTAGGTGCCCCGACGGGGAATCAGCCACATCTAGGTGTGTGCCCGTCCGGGCATCGAACCGGCAGCCCCCGGCTGCCCGTGCTGACGCCCCGCCAGCCCAGCCGCCGTGCTGGGCGAGGCCATATTGTCGCGTTCCCTCGATGGCAGAGCCGCACAGGCAGAGCCGGGCCAGGTCCCGTGCGGGCGGCACGCGTTTCCCAGGCTGCCCTGCGGACGGCGAGCTGGGCTTGTGTTGTTTTCTTCCTCCGCCTTTCGGGGTGCGTCCCTCTTCCTGTTCCTCTGCCTGCGCAGAACCAAGGGGTTCCGTGGGGCCCGCTCCCGGGTCCCCCGCACCCTCGGCCTCTCTCGTTGCTCCGGCTGCAGTCAGAGGGCCCGGCTGCCCGGGGACGGTCCAGGACGCGGCTGGACTCGGCTTTGCCGCTGAAGAATTCACCCCCTGTCCTCGGAGCTTTGGAAGTGGGGCTCATTTCTCAGGGTGCTGCTAGCCCACGGGGATGGACCCCGAATCTGCGTGTCCTGCTCAGAGAGGGAGAGAAGCCAGTGTGGCCGGGCAGGACGGCGCCTGGCGGGCCCCCTGCGGCCTCCTCCTCCTCCTCCTCCTCCTCCTCCTCCTCCTCCTCCTCCTCCTCCTCCTCCTCGCAGGCCAGGCGCCAAGAGGGAGCTGAGTTATGCAGCTGCAGGCCGCCCCGAGGGCTCCCTTCAGTTCCCACAAAGCTATTGAAGTGCTTATTTCCTCCTGAGGAGACACAAACAGATGCAAACTTCTGTAAACACTTTAGAAACGAATCCGGCGGGTTGGCCTCTCAGCGGTGCTCAGTGGCCGACAGAAAAATGTCTAATTAGTGCAAGTGGGAAGAACGGGCCCTGGACCCCGTCCATCGCCCCCACGGCTCCTTTCCAAGCAGCTCAAAGGGCCTTTGTCCGCCGGGTCACCCTCTCTCGGGCTTTTGTGCTCGGATCTGTGGAGAGTGGGGGGCGGGGCAGAGACGCCGCCGTGTTGTCGCCCGGAGCCGGCGTGTCCAGGAGGAACCGTGGAGTCCATGGCCTGGTCCGGGTGTGGCGAGCGGGGTCCACGGGCCAGGCTGCGGCGAAGGGGGCCTCCGCCTTTCTTCTCGGCGTCCAGCGACTCGCTTCTCCGAGGGGGTGGACGGAACGAGGTGTTAAAAACTGCAGGTGCAGACATTTCCTGGGATGAGCCTTCGAGGTGTCGGCTGCGTGACTTTCATTCCCCTTTTACCCCATTGAAACCCCCCCGACACTCACTTAGGGGAGCGTCTCTGCTCGGCGCTGTTTCGTCACGCACGGCAGCGGCAGTGGGAGCGGGTGTTGCCTTTTCCCCCTGTTTTCCTTCGTGCTCCCTGTCATTCGCTCGCCCCGCGAGGAGCCGGGCTCCGGGCCGAGCGTCCCCCGCGTCTCCCTGAGCCTGAAGCAGCCACCCGACGTCAGGAAACCTGGGTTTTCACCCCAAGGAAGGGAAGCAGCGTCTCCAGGAGCTGCCTGCACACCCGTGCGCCTCCTCACAGCAGCCAGGAGTGGGGGCAGCTCCGACGTCACCGCAAGGGAGCGGACACACAGTGTGGTCCACCCACCACGGCACGTTCCCCCATCACAGACGGCAGCAGGCGGGGCCCTGGGGGAATTCGCTCAGTGAAATAGTCCCGACACAACGAAGAGCACCCTGAGATTTCGCTGCTACGAGGCACCTGGGGAAGCCAAACTCATAGAAACGGAAGCAAAATGGTGGTTTCCAGGGGCTGGAGAGAGAGGGACAGGGGAGCCATTAGCGAGTTTAAAGGTTTTTTTGGTTTGTTTGTTTTAAATATATATTTATTGATCTCAGAGAGGAGGGGAGAGGGAGAGAGAGAGAGAAACATCCATGATGAGAGAGACTCACGGATCGGCTGCCTCCTGCACCCCCCACACTGGGGATCGAGCCACAACCCCGGCATGTGCTCTTGACCGGAATCAAACCCGGTGCCCTTCAGTCCACAGGAGGATGCTCTGTCCACTGAGCCACACCGGCTGGGGCCAGTTTTGATTCTATATTTGTGGATGAAAAGTTCTGGTTCAGACCCACAGCCGTGTGACTACACTCAACACCACTGGCCTGGACACTTACAATGGGCAGGAGGGTAAATGCTATGTTTTGACCACAATAATGATGATGATGATAATAATAATAATAATAATAATCAATAATAAATAATCTATAATAATAATAGTGTAATGTGCTAATTAGACCAGACAGCTGAACAACCTTCCAGATGTCATTCTGGATGAAGCTGCAGTGGTGGGGGCCTAGGCTGAGGTGGTTAAGGGCGATCAGGCAGGCAGGTGAGTGGTTAGGGGCAATCAGGCAGGCAGGCAGGTGAGCGGTTGGAAGCCAGCAGTCCTGGATTGTGAGAGGGATGTCTGACTGCCTGTTTAGGTGGGATTGGGCCTAAACGGGCAGTCAGACATCCCTCAAGGGGTCCCAGATTGGAGAGGGCGCAGGCTGGGCTGAGGGACACCCCCCCCCCAGTGCACGAATTTTGTGCACCAGACCTCTAGTTAATAATAACAAAAAGAGGAAAGAGAGACTTGAGCTCCTTCCTGACTCTGACCCTTTTGACTTTGTAACTTGGAAAGTCACGGAACCTCTCAGCCCCAGTTTCCTCATTTCACTTGGACTTTTTAGTGACAATAAAGTGAAATGAGATCACAGTGGTGGGAGCCGGAAGTTCTGCAGAAAGTGGCCGAGGCATCTGTGCGCCCTGAGGAGGAAGTCCCCCCTCCCCCACCCCCGCCCCTGAGACAGCTGGGCAGACACAAAACCGTCATTTCTTCTCCGTCCTTTTAACAAATCCTCACCTTAGGATCTGCTTGTTGATTTAGAGAAGCGGTTCTCAACCTGTGGGTGGCGACCCCTTTAGTGGTTGAACGACCCTTTCACAGGGGTCGCCTAAGACCATCCTGCATATCAGATATTTACATGACGATTCATAACAGTAGCAACATTACAGTTGTGAAGTAGCAACGACAATAATTTTATGGTTGGGTCACAGCAGGAGGAACTGTATTTAAAGGGCCAGAGGTTGAGAACCCCTGATTCAGAGAGAGAGGGAGAGAGAGGGAGAGGGAAAGAGTAACGTGGATGTGAGAGAGAAACATCCACCGCTGCCTCCTGCACGAGCCCAAACCGGGACTGAACCTGCAGCCTAGGCATGTGCCCTGACTGGGAATCGAACCCTCAACCTTGGGCATCTGGGGCCGACGCGCCAACCAACCGAGCCAGGGCTGTTTGCCATCTGTGAGCTGACAGTCTGATGAGCTGTTGACATTTAAACCCTGGTTCTTCGGACGGACGGGTGGCTTGACACGCCCCAGGCTAAGTCTGCCAGCCCCGTGGTCGTCAGGTGGTGTCAGTGGGAGGAACAGAGGCTCAAGCAAACGCAGACTGGGGTGCGTTTTACTATGATGATGCGCACGTAGCTCGAGGGGCCGCGCTGACGAGAAGGCGAGTTTGCGTCCCTGGATCTTCGGTCTGGTGTTGCCCATAAATCTGTTTCAGCTGCACCCTCCTTTCTGCTCCTCTACGTCCTGTCGCTGGCAAATTCTCTCTGTTTCTTCGCTCCAATTAACAGAGTTATTGTTTTCAAGCCAGGCCAGAGAGCCATGGAGCTGGCATCAGGCGGGTCCTTGTAGCGTAGACGTGAGCTGCCTGTGGGGTGGGGAGATGGGGCCAAGGTCAGGGGGGTAGATCAAGGTCAGGAAGGTGGTGTTAAGGTCAGGGAGGTGGGGTCAAGGTCAGGGAGGTGGGTCAAGGTCAGGGAGGAGGTGTTAAGGTCAGGGAGGTGGGGTCAAGGTCAGGGAGATGGGTCAAGGTCAGGGAGGTGGTGTTAAGGTCGGGGAGGTGGGTCAAGGTCAGGGAGGTGGTGTTAAGGTCGGGGAGGTGGGTCAAGGTCAGGGAGGTGGTGTTAAGGTCGGGGAGGTGGGTCAAGGTCAGGGAGGTGGTGTTAAGGTCAGGGAGGTGGGTCAAGGTCAGGGAGGTGGTGTTAAGGTCAGGGAGGTGGGGTCAAGGTCAGGGAGATGGGTCAAGGTCAGGGAGGTGGTGTTAAGGTCGGGGAGGTGGGTCAAGGTCAGGGAGATGGTGTTAAGGTTGGGGAGGTGGGTCAAGGTCGGGGAGGTGGGGATCAAGGTCAAGCAGCGACATCACGGCTGCTTCAAAGGGAGCCACGGTCTCTCGGGCAGTGGGAATGGCGGGGTCCTTGGAGGATCGGACAAGTGACCCCTCCTCCCCCTCCAGGGCCCCGGAGGCGGAAAGAGCTTCCTCAGCAAAAGGCGTGGGCAGACGAGGCCGCGTTTACCTCTAGCTCAGGTCAAGGCCGAGCTGGAAGGGAAAACTTTGTGCGCAGCACAGGGGCCTGCTCCGCGAGCCCCGGGAGTGTGTGGGCTCCCCAACCCGTCACAGGAAGGGCGGGGCCAAGCGAGCACCCCAGAGGGGCGGCTCCCCAGGTGAGACAGGTGTGCACGGGAGTCCCGCTGCCTCGGTCGGCTCCTTCCCGAGAGAGAGGGCCGCCAGGTCCTTCCCCCACGTGCCAGCCGGACGGTCAGCTGCCCCTGGGCCAGGGCCCGGGCAGAAAGGAGTGACATGGCGGAGAGGAGGGGTGGGAAACAGGGTGTGTTCCATGTTCGCCTGTGGTGTGAGGAAACACGCCTTATCACGTGTGTAATTCAGGAATGGCGTGGGGAAAGGGAGGGAAGGAGTGTTGTCATTCCCGCAGCTGGACTGGACTTTGCCTTATGTTTTTTCTTTCGGCTCAGTTGCCTAATACAGTCTCTCTCTCTCTCTCTCTCTCTCTCTCTCTCTCTCTCTCTCTCTCCCTCCCCTCTTTCCTTCCGTCCTTCCTCCCTTCCTTCCTTTTGTTAATCCTCACCCCAAGGATATTTTCCCATTGATTTTTAGAGAAAACGGAAGGGAGGGTGAGAGACAGAGAGAGAAACATGGATGTGAGAGGACACATCTGTTGGTTGCCTCCCGCACACGCCCCGACCACCGGGGTGAGGGATTGAGCCTGCAAACCAGGTACGTGCCCTTGACTGGAATTGAACCCGGGACCCTTCAGTCCCCGGGCCGACGCTCTATCCACTGAGCCACACCAGCCAGGTGCAATGCTCCTGTTTGATAAAAAAACACCCCAAAGACCAGGCTTGTTCCCGGCCGCCTTCTCTGGGGCAGGGCCACGTCTCTCGGGCTCACTGTGTCCCGGCATGACCTCCAGGTGTCCTTGAAGGCCGCCATCCTCGACGGGGACGGTGCCACGGCGGCAGCCGTCCTGTTCCTGAGCGACCGGCTCCTCTACGGGCTCGACGCGTCCCGCCCGCTCCTGCGGGTCGCCAAGGCGCTGCACCGGCGGTGGCCCAGCACGCCCCTGGCCCCGCAGCTGGCCATCCGCCAGGCCCGCGTGGCGCTCAACGCAGGTAGGCGCCCCTGCCCGCCCGTCCTGGCCGACCTGACCCTGAGGATGGGGCCGCCCTGCCGCCCCTCCCGCCTGTCCCCCACTCCTCCCCTCCCACCCCTCCCCCGGCACAAAGACCGGCTTGCAGGGCCAGAGCGCGGAGAAAATCGTGCAAGGGTGGGAAATGCTGGTTGGAGCTTTTGTCTCCTCACAAAGCCGTCCGCTGCTCTCGGACACAGGGCTGCATCGCTGCATTGTGAGAGGAGCCTGTGAGCAGCAGGTTAGAGTTCTTCCTCCCGGGGCCCAGCTCCTCGCTGGAGGGCCCCCGACAAGCACACGGAGTACCCGAGGCTCCCGTCACACACACGGGACATGGGATACGGGACACAGGACATGGGACATGGGACATGGGATACAGGACACGGGACATGGGATACAGGATATGGGGCACGGGACATGGGACACGGGACATGGGACACGGGACATGGGCACTGCCCCCCAGTTTGCTTAAAGCGCCAGTTCCCCTCCTGCCCTTGTGAGTGGAATGGAGAGGGAGGCTCGTCTGTGACTTCGGGGTAACGGAGGGCAGAGCGGAGGGGCCGGCCGGCGTGTCAGTGGGTCCCCTCCACAGGCTCAGTACGTCTTTAATTCCCAACAACATGAGGATTAGAAACATGCGGCTGCTGCTCTCGTGTCCATGAGTGAAAGAATCAAGGACCATGGGAGCTGCCCGCCACCCCCCCCCCGGGCCCCCACAGAGACAAGCCTGGCTGAGGCTGAGGCTGAGGCTGAGGCTGAGGCTGTGGCTGTGGCTGTGGCTGTGGCTGTGGGTGAGGCTGTGGCTGAGACTGTGGGTGAGGCTGTGGCTGTGGCTGTGGCTGTGGCTGAGGCTGTGGCTGTGGCTGTGGCTGAGACTGTGGGTGAGGCTGTGGCTGTGGCTGTGGCTGTGGCTGTGGCTGTGGGTGAGGCTGTGGCTGAGACTGTGGGTGAGGCTGTGGCTGTGGCTGTGGCTGTGGCTGTGGCTGAGGCTGTGGGTGAGGCTGTGGCTGAGACTGTGGGTGAGGCTGTGGGTGAGGCTGTGGGTGAGGCTGTGGCTGTGGCTGAGACTGTGGGTGAGGCTGTGGCTGTGGCTGAGACTGTGGGTGAGGCTGTGGGTGAGGCTGTGGCTGTGGCTGAGACTGTGGGTGAGGCTGTGGCTGTGGCTGAGACTGTGGGTGAGGCTGTGGGTGAGGCTGTGGGTGAGGCTGTGGCTGAGGCTGTGGCTGTGGGTGAGGCTGTGGGTGAGGCTGTGGCTGTGGCTGTGGCTGTGGCTGTGGCTGAGACTGTGGGTGAGACTGTGGGTGAGGCTGTGGGTGAGGCTGTGGCTGAGGCTGTGGCTGAGGCTGTGGGTGAGGCTGTGGGTGAGGCTGTGGCTGAGGCTGTGGCTGAGGCTGTGGGTGAGGCTGTGGCTGAGGCTGAGGCTGAGGCTGTGGCTGTGGCTGTGGCTGTGGCTGAGACTGTGGGTGAGGCTGTGGGTGAGGCTGTGGGTGAGGCTGTGGCTGAGGCTGTGGGTGAGGCTGTGGGTGAGGCTGTGGCTGAGACTGTGGGTGAGGCTGTGGGTGAGGCTGTGGGTGAGGCTGTGGCTGTGGCTGTGGCTGAGGCTGAGGCTGTGGCTGTGGCTGTGGCTGAGGCTGAGGCTGTGGCTGTGGCTGTGGCTGAGGCTGTGGCTGTGGCTGAGGCTGAGGCTGTGGCTGTGGCTGTGGCTGAGGCTGAGGCTGTGGCTGAGGCTGAGGCTGTGGCTGTGGCTGTGGCTCTTGTCTGAATAACCCTGGTCTCTGGGAGGTTGATGCCTGCACCTTGGTGTCTTGAATAAGGAGCTGCACTCACCACAGCCCCGGGACGCTGCTGCAGCGAGGGCCGAGCCTCCGGGACAGGCCGGGCTTTCCATGCTCCGGGCCCTCCGTCCCCGTGCGCAGCTGGCCTCCGTGTGCCCCTGCCCCTTTTTTACTCATGAGAGGGGTTGTGGTACAGCATTGACCTTGGGGAAAGTCCCTTCCTTTCCGTGTCCTGCTCTGGAGCATTTTATAGCCTGTGGGTCTGAGGGACCCCAAGGACCAAGGTCCCTGCGATGGCAGCCGGTGGCCGTGCCACGTGGGGAGAGCCCTGTGGGGACACAGCTGGTGTGGCACCTTTGTGCGGGGTGCATGGCACTGCTGTGGGCGGTGGGGATGGGGGTGGGGATAGGGGTGGGGTTCTGTGGGGGTGAGATCCCTTGGGGTGGGGATGGGGGTGGGGTTCCGTGGGGGTGAGGTCCCGTGGGGTGGGGTTCCGTGGGGTGGGGTCCCGTGGGGTGGGGTCCCGTGGGGTGGGGTTCCATGGGGTGGGGTTCCGTGGGGTTCTGTGGGGTTCTGTGGGATGGGGTCCCGTGGGGTGGGGTCCCGTGGGGTGGGGTTCTGTGGGGTGGTGTTCTGTGGGGTGGGGTTCCATGGGGTGGGGTTCCGTGGGGTTCTGTGGGATGGGGTCCCATGGGGTGGGGTCCCGTGGCGTGGGGTCCCGTGGGGTTGGTTCCATGGGATGGGGTCCCGTGGGGTGGGGTTCCGTGGGGTGGGGTTCCGTGGGGTGGGGTCCCGTGGGGTGGGGTTCCGTGGGATGGGGTTCCGTGGGGGTGAGGTCCCGTGGGGTGAGATCCAGTGGGATGGGGTCCCGTGGGGTGGGGTTCTTTGGGGTGGGGTCCCGTGGGGTGGGGTTCCGTGGGGTGGGGTTCCGTGGGATGGGGTTCTGTGGGGTGGGGTCCCGTGGCGTGGGGTCCCGTGGGATGGGGTTCCGTGGGGGTGAGTTCCAGTGGGGAGTAGATGCGTTGACAGCTTTGCTTTATGCAGCCTAACTTTTTGCCTTTTTTTAAAAAATATATTTTTATTGATTTCAGAGAGGAAGCGAGAGGGAGAGAGAGAGAGAAACACCAATGATGAGAGAGAATCATGGATCAGCTGCCTCCTGCACGCCCCCCACTGGGGATGGAACCCACAACCCAGGCCTGTGTCCTGACCCCCTGACTGGGAGTCGAACCGTGGCCTCCTAGTTCATAGGTCGACACTCACCACTGAGCCACGCCGACCGAGATAACTTTTGCTTTTGTTTGTTGTTTGGTTCTGCTATTGCTGTCCTGTCTCTGAGGAGCTGTGCTCCATGGGGAACTGTCTGGTGACGCCAGCGTGGGGGCCCCAGGAGCAGGGCCCACAGGCCGTGTCCAGGGTGAGAGTCCCATCTTACGCCCCAACAAGTGGGGCTGTTTTGCCTGAAGGACACTCAGGGGGGCCCCGAGAGGCACAGCCAGCGTTTGGTGCTCATGTGCAAACGTCTGCCCGAACGTCTCTGGAGCCGCCACCGGCCTGGGCTGCCTCGTCCTGGAGGGACCGGGAGGCGCTGTCCCGGCTGCAGGCTCCGCCCTCGGCCTCGGACCCGTGCAGAGGGGGAGTCGTGCATTGTCACGGCGACAGGCTCAGTGCGATGAGAGGGACCGCGCGTCCTCCTGTTGTCCCCGGGACCCGCCTTCCTGGCGTCCACCCGAAACACCCCAGAGGCCCAGCGCTCAGTGTGTGGGCGTCGGGCCAGAGGCGCCACCCTGACCCGCCCAGTTCCCGGAAACTCAGAGTCACGCCTCTCCCCCAGTGGAAGCTCCCGCCAGCTCCCTCTGCACGGAAGCTGGCACACATGGACCTTCCCCCGTCACAGATACAGTGACTTAGACGTCCAAGCGCCCGAGACCCGGCAGGTTCCGTCAGAGCAGCAGACGCTGAAACACATGATCCGGTCCCAGGGAGGGCCAGCCCCGCTCTGTGCGGGGCAGAGACAGAGCCGTGGGTGTGAGACACCTGCAGGAGCTGGACCCTCCGAGGTCTGCACAGCCCCCGCCGCCCGCCCTGTGACAGGGAGGCCTGCGGGCTGCCCCCGCCTTGGGTGGGAGCCAAAAAAATCCCCCCAAAGAAGCAAAGCCCGCGTCTGTGCCGAACGTGCGTGGGGAGCCTGAGTGTGCCCGCTCCACGGGAATCCCCACCAAACAGCTCAGGGTGGAGTGTCCAGGGTCGGGCAGGGCGCGTGCAAACCTGGGCTCCAGAGAAGTGCGCACCGGGCCCCGGGGGACCGCCCGCCAGGGCGCCTGAGGTCACAGTCCACAAGCAGCACGGACACAGTCAGGGAACAGGCGCCCCAAACCCGGAAAGGACAGAAATACACCCGAGAAACACGAGGCCTAAAAGTCGTCTGCTCAGCCCGGCCGGCGCTGCTCACTGGCTGAGCGTGGGCCTGTGAACCAGGAGGTCACGGTTCAACGCCCAGTCAGGGCACAGGCCCCGGCTGCGGGCTCGATCCCCAGTGTGGGGCGTGCAGGAGGCAGCCGATCCATGATTCTCTCCTCATTGATGTTTCCTCTCGCTTAGTCTCTGAAATCAATAAAAATATATATTTTTAAATAGTCTGCTTAAAGCACAGGGCAGGGCGGGGAGTGAGCATGAAGGTACTGGTTGGGTCCCAGCAGGTCCCAGGACAGTTTAGCTGGAGGAGGAGGGAAGACACGCGAGGCCCAGCCCGTGGTGAGGGGCTGGCAGGTCCCCCCGCAGAACGGCGTGTGTGTGACCTGCTTCGGGGACAGAGCGCAGCGCCAGGTGGGCACCTTGTGCGGTGGAACCAAGGCCGGGGGGCCTTAGCGACAGTCACATCCGAGCCGGGGCTGAGGAGGGCGGCCGGAGCCTTACAGAGGTTCAGGACAAACAGATTCCAGGCCAGAATGATGCAAACACACAGACTGCAGGGCAGACTGGCCGGGCAGGTTCGAGGGTCCATCAGGAGGCCACGGTGCCCGAGGCAGACGGAGCAAAAGTCACTTCGAGGCGTCCCAGGCGCCGGTCACAGAGGGCGTGGAGGCCCCTGGGAGGGGGGGCAGATGGGACAGTCAGTGATCGTGTTTCCGCTTTCAGAGAAACAGCCGCTGCAGGTGGGGCCCCTCCCATGTGGCAGGAACCGACACGGTGAGAAGTTTAGAAAGAACCTCCCACCCCCTAAGAGCCCTTCCTGGAGCGAGTCCTGCGGCAGCCCTGCTCGCCCGCCAGCTGTCCCGTCCTCACGCGGAGGTCGGATCCGTGCTGTGTCCTCATGAGCGACCCTGACCGCATGTCAGACAGGAGCCGCCCCACCCCCCGACTCCTGAGAACCGGCCGTCCTTCCCCTCTCGCACGCGATGACGGCGTTGGTGTCAGACGTGGACACGGAGCGCTTCCCCGCGGCCGTGGCCCGGCCGTGGCGTGTCAGGGTGGACTGTGCGTAAAGCGTGTGCGCAGAGCTGACCGCGAGGCATCCGTGTGCTTCTTTTCAGGGAAACTGTTAAAAGCCGAGGTCATCCTGAGCAGTTTGATCAGCAACAAGGGAGCAACAGGTGAGGGCGCCCAGCTCCCCGCGCCTCCGGCCTCAGGCCTCCAGGCCCTGGCTGAATGACCCGATATTTTTTCATGTATGCGCTTAATCCTGACCCGAGGATAAGCTTTTTAAACTGATGGTAGGGAGAGAGGAAGGGAGAGGAAAAAAACATCGACGTGAGAGAGAAGCATCGATCAGGTTGCCTCCGGCACGCGCCCAGACTGGGGATCGAACCCACAACCCGGGCATGTCTCCTGACCAGAATCGAACCCACAACCTCTTGGGGGTACGGGATGACACTCCAACCAACGGAGCTCCGGGCCAGGCGGATACTGACCCCACATGAAAGCAAGTGAGTCCCGAGGCTGGGACGCAAGCCGCCGAGCCTCGGGTGCCGGTCTGAACCTGGCCCGCAGGAGCCCGGGAGCCGACGGCAACTCGCAGCAGTTCACGCTCCGTCTGCTCGGCCAGGAGCCCAGAGCCTTCGAACTGGCGGACGTCCCAGCGAGAGGCAGTTTGATGTGCAAATACTGACCCCACACCCCTCAGCGTGGCCACCCTCATCAGCATGCAGCATGCGCGTTTCTCATCTACTCACTGCACGCACAGAGACACGTGTACACACGCACACGGGCCCCCACACACACCTGCACAGACACATGTGTACATGCGTCCGCACAGAGAGACATGTGTGTACATGTGTCCACATAGAGACACATGTGTGCACCTGCATGCATGTCCACACGCATGAACGCATGCCTGCACAGAGACACCCACCTGCACACATGCACATGTGCCCGCACGCATGCCTGCACACATATCCACACGTGCCCGTGTGTGCAGAGATGTGTGTGCACGTGCACATGTGTACACGTGTGTGCATGTGCCCGTGCATACACATATGCCTGTGCACGCAGAGAGACACACGTGTATACATGCACACATACCCCCACTCATGCACACACACATGCACACACAGTCACACATGGGGATTAGAAGCTGGGTGAACACAGAGGTGACATGACAGACTAGTGAGGAGGGTGTCCCAGTGGGTCTGAGCGGGGGGCTTCCACACCTGCCCCCCCCTTCCCCCCACCCGCTTTGCTCATCCGGGACCCTCAGCGTGAGGCCTCTCCCCAGCCTCACCCTCCTCACGGGAGAAACCACCGCCTCTCGCACTGCTCCACTCCAGCCCCGTGGCAGCGTGGCCCTGCCGTGCTCCCAGACAGGCTCACGGGGGAGTCCTGGCCCTTCCCTGCCTCCGGTGCGTGTCTGGGTGGACGGGACCCGCCGCCTCGCTCAGGACACCCCACGGCCAAACTCCCCGCGGCCCTGCAGCAACAGGACTACGCTGAGGCCGGGGAGGGGAAGCAGCCGGTCCCCTCGGAGCCAGGGAAGTGGGTCCCACACAGAACGTGCCCTCTCAGCGGGGACGGAGGCGGAGGTGGCAAGGGAGGAGCCGTTCCTGGGTCTCCCTCCACGTGCAGACGAGGGGCCTCTCCACCTGTGCCCCGAGGGCTCCGGGGCGCCATGGACAGTGGGTTTCACGCGTCCCTGTCCTGATTCGAGGCCTCCTTTACCGCAGGCTCCTGGCTGTACAGACACGAGAGTGACCGGGTCCTGGTGCAGTCCGTCTGCGTGCAGATCCGAGGGCAGATCCTGCAGAAGCTGGGTGCGCCCCCCTCCTCCCCTCTACCCGCCCCACGCCTCACCCCACCCCACCCCACGCCCCATGCCCCACACCCCACCCCATCCCACGCCCCACCCTCCACCCCGCCCCACGCCCCCCCATGCCCCCGCCCCACGCCCCGCCCCACGCCCCGCCCCATGCCCCCGCCTGCACGAGGTACAGGGTCTCCTGTCCACCCGGCCCCTGTCCACCTGACCCCTGTCCACCCCTGTCCACCCCTGTCCACTGAACCCCTGTCCACCCAACCCCTATCCATCTGACTCTTGTCCAGCTGGAGCTGAGGAAGCTCCTTTCTGTCGGTTTCAAGGCGTTTTCTCTGAGGGCACAGACCTAGCCCCTGTCCCTTTTCCAGGGATGTGGTATGAAGCAGCAGAGCTAATCCGGGCCTCGATTGTGGGGTACCTGACGCTTCCTCAGCCGGACAGGAAGGTGGGCCGTGCACGTGTCTCCTGTCCTGTTTGTCCTGCTGGTTCGCTCCTGCGCACGATTCCGTGTGTCGCCTCTCAGGTCACCAGCGCGTGGGCGTCACCCCGCGTGGGCTCAGGGCACCAGCGTGTGGGTGTCACCCTGCCTGGGCTCAGGTCACCAGCGTGTGGGTGTCACCCTGCGTGGGCTCAGGGCACCAGCGTGTGGGTGTCACCCTGCCTGGGCTCAGGTCACCAGCGTGTGGGTGTCACCCTGCGTGGGCTCAGGGCACCAGCGTGTGGGTGTCACCCTGCCTGGGCTCAGGTCACCAGCATGTGGGTGTCACCCTGCCTGGGCTCAGGTCACCAGCGTGTGGGTGTCACCCTGCGTGGGCTCAGGGCACCAGCGTGTGGGTGTCACCCCGCCTGGGCTCAGGTCACCAGGGCAGAGACGGGTCCGCTGTTTCCATGGCGTCGTCACACAGGAAGCGAGAGCAGGGCTGGGTCCCTGCCCTTGGCCCCGTGTGCGTGACTCCGGCTCGTTCCCCTTGGGCTCGTACCCGCAGCCCGCAGCTTCGGCAGGCACGGGCCTTGACCCCGGGCCAGGCCTCAGTACGGACACGCTTGCCGGACACCCAGCCGAGCCCCGCCAGCCAGCCGTGTGCCCCCCTGGGTCCTGTCCTCAGGAGGCCAGGGCTCGGCCGCCAGTCCCTCTGGCATCCAATTCAGAAGCGTTTCTAGGGTCACGACAATGACAGTAACAATAAGCGATGGTTCGTGCCAAGGGCTGGAGGGCCCGGCCGGCCGTGAGCTGCGCTGACGGGATTCTGCTTCCTCCCAGGGCATCTCCACCTCGCTGGGGATACTGGCCGACATCTTCGTGTCCATGAGCGAGCACGACTACGAGAAGTTCAAAAACAACCCCCACGCGGCCTTGGTAACTGTCGCTTGACTCTCACTTGCCAATCCCGGTGCCAAGCGGCCACCCCTGTAGACTCTCTGCCCTGTGCTCCGCCTGGGAACTAGGGGTTGCGGGGGACAGCGCCTCCCCCTGGTGGGACATCGGGCTCCCAGTTCCCCCGCCACCTGGCGCTCTATCGTCCCAGCCCTGGCACGCTGTCTGTACTCGGACAGCGACGGGCGAGGGAACCCGCGACCTCCCCACAGTGATCAACGCTTGGAACCCCGTACGCTCACTTTCAAATTTTCACCAAACCCAGCGTCCACACCTGGGCCGCCTCAAGGGGCAGGAACTTTAAAACTTTCATCATCATTGTCCAAACGTGGAGCCCCTGCCCTCAGCAAGAACGATTCCTAACAGTTACACGCGGTCACAGCTCAGGAAGGCCGTGTCTGCCTGTGACCCCGGGAGATCCTCCGAGCAGAAGGCACCGCCCCCCCCGCCCCCCACCCGCCTTCTCCCCCCCCCACCCCCCCACCCCCCGTTAGAGAGGACCGGCTGAGGCCCAGAGAGGCCGCGAGGCGTGTGCATGGGCCACCGCCAGGAGGCAGAGCCGGGTCTCCGGCTGAGCAGGGTCCCGCGGGGACAGAGACCTGCTCCCTGCCCTGCATGGGAATGCAGATTTTTAAAATATGTTTTTATTGATTTCAGAGAGGAAGGGAGAGAGAGAGAGAGAGAGAGAGAGAGAGAGAGAGAGAGATCAATGATGAGAGAGAGTCATGGATCGGCTGCCTCCTGCACACCCCACACTGGGGATCGAGCCCACAACCCCGGCCTGTGCCCTGACCAGGAATCGAACCCTGACCTGGTTCATAGGTCAACGCTCAGCCACTGAGCCCCACCGGCTGGGCGGAAAGTGAGATTTGTATAGGATCCCCAATGTTGCCAATTCCGTTAAGTCCAGAGTGATGGCAGTCACGGCGCTCAGCGCTATGACGCCTGAGGACACGGCTGTTGGCAGCGACCGGAGTCAGAATCATAGCTGCCGCTCTTGCTGTCAGACAAACAGGGCAGGGCTCCGTCCCTCCTCCAGGGAAGGGGCCTCTGACGTCGTCCCGGACCCCCGGCCCTCGCCACCAGCATCTTACCTGCGCTGGTGTCTGATCCCCTCCCTCAGGCAGCTCCCTGCGCGTCCCTGCGCCTAACACAGAGCCTGATGCACAGAGCGCGCAGCACGTGTTTCTAGAATCAATGGGGAGCCCTGTTGCCACGAGACCGTAAATGAAGGGGCTGAAGATGACTCGGAAGCCAGCCATTAACGTGGCTGCAAAGTGGGCCGAGTCCCTCCAGGGGGCCTGTGGGGAGGAAGCCGCTGGGCACCTGAGCCCTCCCCACACAGCCTGGCTGTTAATTTGAGGGGGAAGCTGAGTGTGGGGGCGGGGCGGCCCCTCTCTGGGCACAGCTCTGAAACAGTTTGCTGGGGGCTGGGGCATCCCGGGAAATCTGGAGGAGAAGTTGGGGGGGGGGGGTGTCACGGTCTGTCTTTGGCTGATGGATGAACAACTGTGGGCACGGCCCGTGGCCGCCACTCTCTCCCAGGGCCTGACGCGGGACTGTGCCCACCGCCTGCTGTCGGCCGCCGAAGCCTGCAAGCTGGCCGCCGCCTTCAGCCCCTACACGCCCCTCTTCGTGCTCACGGCCATGGTGAGGAGGCGGGAGGGGCGGGTCTGGTCGGATAACACGGTCGGACGCTGTGCGGGAGGTTTATGGGGCGGGTGGTGACATCCTGGTGGGGGGTCCCTTAATCCAGCCGGAGGCCCCGACGCCATCGGCTCCGGAGCAGTGTCCCCGGCACCTGGAATGACCCTCACAGCCTGTTGATTGATTGATTGATTGTTAATCCTCACCTGAGGATATTTTTCCCATTGATTTTTAGAGAGTGGAAGGGAGAGAGCGAGGGAAACATCAATGTGAGAGACACATGGATTGGTTGCCTCCTGCATGTGCCCCGATGGGGGCTGGGGATCGAACCTGCAACCCAGTACGTGCCCCCGAGACCCTTCCATGTGCGGGCAGACGCTCTAACCATTGAGCATGCTGGCCGGGCCATAGGAGCCTTTTTAAAACACACCTTCCCGGGCCCCTCTCTCAACCCTGTACAGTGGGGTCTTGACTTACAAGTTTAATTCGTTCCATGACGGAGCTCGTAACTCAAATTACTCGTATGTCAAATCAAAAAGTGAACAAGTGAGACATGTGGTGCCGGGCTGATGTTGTGGTGTTCACTGTGACGTTCGCTGCGCCAACTAGCGGTGGGGTATCTGAAGCTGCTCATAACCCGAATTTTAGCTCACAACTCAAAGCAAAACATCGGCCGAGAGACGGCTCGTATCTCAAAAAACTCGTCAGTCAGGACACTCATAAGTCAAGGCCCCACTGTATGTGCAAGTTGCTGGGATTCCCCGAACCCTGATTCTTGAAATACCCAGGGGGCTGAAGTGCACCGAGGGGTGGGGAAGCCACTCGCCTATCGTGTGGATTATTATTGAAAGAATAATGTTTAAACACAGAAGCCTTATTTGCATAGAGAAACTTTCATGTCCGACGTATGGACTCTTTGCTGAAATTAACAGCAACAACAAATGTAAGTAACACCTTTAATCAAAGAGTCTGAGGCTACGGGAGGCGTGGTTCGTGGGCAGCTCTTAGCGGCCACTCAGACCTCCGGGCTCTCCTCCCCGTCACCAGAAAGGCCTCAGGTTCCTTTTTTATATAAATACTAGAGGCCGGGTGCACGAAATCCACCCCCTCAGGCCAGCCTGCACCCTCTCCAATCTGGGTGCCGACATCCTGCAGTCGGACAGCCCCTGGATCACTGGCTCCTAATCGCTCACCTGCCTGCCTGGTCGCTCCTCACTGCCTCTGCATGCCGGCCTGGTTACCCCTAACTGCCCCCCTCTGCTGACCTGGTCGCTCCAAACTACGCCCCCCTCCCCCCGCCAGCCTAGTCACCCCTCACTGCTCCCCTGCCGGCCTAATCGCCCCCAACTGCCCCCCTCTGCTGGCCTGGTCACCCCTTACTGCCCCCCCCCCCGCTGGCCTGGTCACCCCTCTGCCTCTGCATGCCAGCCTGGTTGCCCCTCACGACCCCCCTGCTGGCCTGGTTGACCCATGCAGCCTGCTGTCAGGTGTTTGGTCGTTCCTCACTAACCCCCCTGCCGGTCTGGTCATAGGCAGCCAGCTTGTGAGGGTGTGAGGTAACTTGCATATCACCTCTTTATTAGATAAGATGTCATGGATGTCAGAGAGGAAGGAGAGAGAGGGAGAGAAACATCAATGATGAGAGAGAATCACTGAGCGGCTGCCTCCTGCACGCCCCCCACTGGAAATGGAGCCTGAAACCCGGGCCTGTGCCCTGACCAGGAATCGAACTCTGACCTCCTGGTTCACAAGTCGACACTCACCACTGAGCCCCGCCGGCCGGACAAGACCTCAGGGTCTTACTTCCACGTTCGATTGTGAATTTCCTGCCGAGTGCCCGTGGCCCACGCGCGGGGCCCTACAGCACAGTGTTTACTTTCCCACAGCACTTCTCACCGCTGTCCTCCGGGAATGAGAGGTTTTCCCGTGTCGCCTCCAGTTTCCAACTCCATGTCGCCCTTTGTGTTTGGTGTTTTCCCAGAACATCCGGGGCACCTGCCTGCTGTCCTACACCAGCGCCAGCGCCTGTCCCCCCGGGATGCGGGCGGCGTATCTGGGCGAAGCCAGAGAGGCCTTTGAAATCGGCCTCCTCACCCGGCACGGGGACGAGCCGGTGCCCGGGAGGCAGGAGCTGCACAGCGTCCTCAGGGCCGCACTCGGCCTCTGCACGGTGCACCGCCGGCTCCACGGGGACACGGGGCCGGGCCGCGCCGCCCGCCGGCTCTGCCGCGAGGCCGTGGGGAGGCTGTACGCCTTCGGCGCGGCGGCCGCAGCCCCGGAACGGGCGGCGCTCTCTGGGGAGATCATGCGTGCGATCGCGCAGGTGAAGGACCTGCTACAGGCTCAGAGCTTCCCGAGTTTGGAAGACGGGGCGTACGTCCCCGCGGGTTTCACGCGCGGGCTGGACAGGCCCCTCCTGCTGGGGCGCGTGGACTTCCAGGCGGTCCTCCAGGCCCACGCCCAGCACCACGCCTCGGTGTGCGGAGTGCTTGAAAGCATCTGTGGAAACAAGAAAAATGAACAGAAGGCTCCAGACACGGGCGTCTGCATCACGGCACTGAGCACGGACACACGGGGCACGGACTCCGTGAGTGCTGAGGGCGGGCCGTGTCTCCAAACAGGCGGGGGGCTGTCTCCCTCCCAGGCGGCTATGAGGAGTCTGGAGGCGCCCCAGCGGGCGGGGAGGAGGGACTGGATCCATTCGGACACGTTCCACGTCTCCCTGGACCCAGACGTGGAGACCAAGGCCGCGTTGCGAGGCCACGGCGGCGGGGACACTGCTCCGAGTGGCAGCGGGAGCTCCAGTCCCTGGAGCAGGCTGTCCGGGCGCAGCTCCTCCTCCAGCTGGGAGGAGGTGGACGCCCACGTGGACAACAGGTCACCCCGCCGAGCGCCCGGCAGGGAACGCCCCGTGGACACTCGGGGGCCCGCTGCTGGGGCGGGAGAGCCGGGCAGCCGTGGGGACAGTGCAGCTGTGCGTGCTCTGTCTTCGGAGCTTCGAGGCCTCTCTTTCCCGACGCCCGAGGATGGCCCTTCCGGGTCCTCTCCCAGTCACACGCCCTCGGCCGCCTGCCCTCCTGGGAGCACCGTAGGCGCTCACGTGGCCCCCGGGGCCGGGCTGGAGGAGGGAGGCCCAGAGGCAAGGCAGGCAGGCAGAGCCACAGGCCCTGGAGGCACCTCTGCCCACCCCAGGCCCTCACTGGGGTCTGCGTCTGGGTCTTCTGGTTCCTGTGGGCCCCAGAGCGCGGCCACACAGCCTTCGTTCCAAGCAGAGGAGACCTTGGAGGTAACGGACGAGTTTCCAGCGGTCGGTGGCGATGCCGCACACAGGTCTGGAGAGGAGCCGGGAGCAGGACGCACACCAGGAGCAGGCCCTGCGTTTAAAGGGAGCCCCTCCAGGGGGGCCCCAGAAGAAGCCGTCGAATCCCACGGAGTCCTGGGCGATTCTCTGGGCGCAAGCCCCGCGATGGCGGGTCACCCTGCCGTGTCGCTGTGGCCCGTTCAATATCCCGAGTCAGGACACAGCGGGGGCCCCGTCCAAGAGGAGGAGGTGGACCCCGATGCCTCCACCGTGGACGAGGGGGGGCAGCTGCTGCACCCCACCGGGCCGCGGGGCTGCCCCAGGCCGTGCGCTCCGAGGCCGCCCCCTGCCTCCGGGAGCCAGGAGGCCTGCACCACCACGGAGGAGGGGAACCAGCCCGTCCAGCTCAGCCTCAGCGGCAGCGGCAGCTCTGGCTCCTCCTGGGGGAGCTGGGGGAGGCTGCCCACTGCGTCCAGAGGGTCCTCCGAGGGGGGCGAGCCCTGGTCCTTCCTGAACTCCAGCGGGAGTTCCTTCGGGTCGTTGGCAGGAGAGACGCGGCAGGAGACGCTCGAGGCTCGCACACTGCAGCCCCATGACCTGGAACAGCTCCTGGCAGGCGTGACGCATGACTGGCTGCTCCAGAGGCTGGAGGGCACAGGGGTGTTCAGGCCCAGCCGCCTGCACCAGGCGTATGGTAAGTACACAGCCTGTGGCAGGTGCAAGGCCTGGGAGGTGGGTGCATGGCCTGGGAGGTGAGTGCATGGCCTGGGAGGTGGGTGCATGGCCTGGGAGGTGGGTGCATGGCCTGGGAGGTAGGTGCATGGCCTGGAAGGTGGGTGCATAGCCCCGGAGGTGGGTGCATGGCCTGGGAGGTGGGTGCATGGCCTGGGAGGTGAGTGCATGGCCTGGGAGGTGGGTACATGGCCTGGGAGGTGGGTGCATAGCCCCGGAGGTGGGTGCATGGCCTGGGAGGTGGGTGCATGGCCTGGGAGGTGAGTGCATGGCCTGGGAGGTGGGTACATGGCCTGGGAGGTGGGTGCATGGCCCCGGAGGTGGGTGCATGGCCTGGGAGGTGAGTGCATGGCCTGGGAGGTGGGTACATGGCCTGGGAGGTGGGTGCATAGCTCCGGAGGTGGGTGCATGGCCTGGGAGGTGGGTGCATGGCCTGGGAGGTGAGTGCATGGCCTGGGAGGTGGGTGCATGGCCTGGGAGGTGGGTGCATGGCCTGGGAGGTGAGTGCATGGCCTGGGAGGTGAGTGCATGGCCAGGGAGGTGGGTGCATGGCCAGGAGGCAGAGGCACCCTTGCAGAGCTGTGACCATACTTGAAGCTCAGGGGACGAGACCCCGCCTGCTCTGTGAGTGTCCTGCGATGTGTCCGGCAGGGCCTCCCTGCCTCGGGCTGCTGGGCTCTAAGGTTCCCAGGATTAGACGCCCCCTCGGGCCACCTCGTACTGGGGACTCGCTGTAGGACACACGGGCCATCGGGAGGCAGGAACCCCAGGGTCCGTGTTCCCCTTTCTTTTTAAAAATGCATTTTTATTGATTTCAGAGAGGAAGGGAAAGAGAGATAGAAACATCAACGATGAGAGCAAATCATTGGCCACCTCCTGCATGCCCCCTACTGGGAGTCAAGCCCACAACCCGGGCCTGTGCCCTTGGCCAGGAATTGAACCAGGGACCCATCAGTCCACAGGCTGACACTATCCACTGAGTCAAACCAACTGGGGCGATAGCCCCTCTCATTCCCATGAGCAGCCAGCTGACTCCTCTCAGCATCTCTCCACTCAGCTCCCAGGGCACAGAATCTGCCAGTTAGACACCACCCTTCCCGGGGCAGTGACTTTGCACCTGCCTCCCCCCCCCCCCCAGGCTCCTGGCCAGATGTGCCCCCTCCCCCCGCAATCAGCAGCCGCTTCCTGCTCAAAGGGCAGCCGGAGGCCACTTTCTGTATCGAGACTGGGAGGGGCGCCCCAGGCCACGCATCCAGGAGGGCTTCTACGCGGTGGCGACACAGGAAGAAACAAAACAAGGTTCTTCTCTCGGCCGGGGACCCGTCATAAAGCCAAGATACTGACCAGCTACTGGAATGAAAAAACCACACAGTCCGGCCGGCGTGGCTCCGTGGCTGAGGGTCATCCTAGGACCCAGGGGGTCACGGTTCGATTCCTGGTCAGGGCACAGGCCCGGGTGGCAGGCCCGATCCCCAGTGTGGGGCGTGCAGGAGGCAGCCGGTCCATGATTCCCTCTCATCATGGATGTTTCCCTCTCTCTCTCTCCCTCTCCCTTCCTCTCTGAAATCAATAAAAAAAATATTTTTAAAAACCCAACAAACTGCTACAAAGGGCATTTTATGAGAAAACATGTGAGTTGCTAAGCAGTGGACTCTTGAGTGGTTCTCAGTCTTGGCACCCCACGGGAACCCCTGGGGCTCGGTCCTAAACTTCCGAGGCCTCACCCCAGATTCTGATCTCATAGGCCGGGGTGTGGATCCAGGAATCAGCATGGTTTTCATTCCCCCCAGTTTTGTTGGGGAGTCACAGACATCCATCACCATATGAGTTTGAGGTGGGCAGCATGGCAGTCTGCTCCTGTGTTTGGTGACATGATCACCATGGGTTCACTCACTCCACCCTCTCACGCAGACACAATAAATGGGAAAGAAAGACAAAATACAGAAGAAAAAGCTTCCTCCTTGTGATGAGAATCCGAGGGCTTCCTCTCCTAGCAGCTGCCCTGTGTGCCCGCAGCGGGGCCAGCGTCCAGGGACTGGCCCCTCTTACACTGAGTCTGCACCTTCTGGCCGTCTCCCTCCAGCCCCCCCTCCCCCCCCACACACACACACACACTGGGAACCACCGTCTGACCTCTTTTTAAATTCCACGTAAAGGTGACATCACACAGTATCCCAAAATGCTGCATTTCTCCCTCAAAGGGGTGCTTTCTTGCTGGCGCTGCTCTTCATTCTTTTTTAAAAAAAAAAATATATATATATATATATATATATATATATATATATATATATATATTGATATAGAAGAGGAAGGGAGAGGGAAAGAGAGATAAAAACATCAATGATGAGAGAGAATCACTGATCTGCCTCCTCCTGCATGCCCCACACGAGATGGAGCCCAAAACCCAGGCATGTGCCCTGACCGGGAATCAAACCGTGACCTCCTGGTTCATAGGTCGATGCTCAACCACTGAGCCACGCCGGCCGGGCTGTTCTCCATTCTTTAAGGTGAAGACGGTCCTTATTTTTTCATATCTTTCCCTTTTCCAGGTGAGTTCATATCTTTGTACAGTAGCTATATTTTCTCAAGTAATTGCTTTAACATGCAATCGAGGGGCCCTGGAATGCCAGGGACCTCTGAGGTAAGACACTGATGTACTTCTGTCCATAGCACCTGGCGTAGGTAGGAACCCGTTACCTGGAGGCCTCGGGTCATCAGAAGACCAAGCCTGTAGCCCATATTCCAGGATGTCTCTGAGGCGTCTCTCTTTAGACCGGCTGGCGTGGCTCAGTGGTTGAGCATCGACCTAGGAACCAGGAGGCCGTGGTTAATTCCCGGTCAGGGCACATCGCTGAGTTTCGGGCTCGATCCCAAGTAGAGGGCGTGCAGGCAGCAGCCGATCAATAATTCCCTCTCATCACTGATGTTTCTCTCCCTCCCTCTTCCTTCCTCTCTGAAATCAATAAAAATATATTTTAAAATAAATAAATAGCCTTCTATTCTCCTCTCCTTTCGTCCTGAAACCCTGGCCTTACCTTCACGTTGCCGCCACAAACAAGATTCTGTGAATCAAAGGCTAGTCTGCGTCTTATTTGGGAAGCTCTGCTTGTTTCTTGCTCTTCGATAACTTTTTATCCGTCTCCATGGAAGGGGCTAACCTTTGAGAAACGTATACAGACGCTGAAGGTGTCAGATCAGCTGGATTGGGCCCCGAGCCACATCCACTGTGTCGGTAACTGTGCCATCCTAGGAAAATCAGATCCGCTGTCATCTGCTCTTCCGTTCACAGATGCTCTTTTGTTGAAATATTCCAAGAAGTCGGAGCTGTGGACGGCCCAGGAGACTGCTGTGTACCTGGGGGACTACCTGGAGGTGACGAAGAAGGGCAGACAGAGAAACGCCTTTTGGGTTCATTATCTCCATCAAGAAGAAACGCTGGGAAGGTAATGACCGCAGACGTCGCCATCACTCATGTGAAAGGGCTGCTCAGCCCGGCCGGCCGGCGGGGCTCAGTGGTTGGGCGTCGACTATGGCCCAGGAGGTCAGGGCACCTGCCCAGGTTGCAGGCTCGATCCCCAGTGTGGGGCGTGCAGGAGGCAGCTGATCAGTGATTCTCTCCCCTAATCGATGTTTCTCTCTCTCTCCCTCTCCCTTCCTCTCTGAAATCAATAAAAAATACCCATTTTTTAAACCTCCTTGAGCGAGGATTTAAAAGGAATGTTTAAATGCTGGTAAAAAGTCCAGTTCAGCTCTGAAAGCCACACTCTGAGTAAACGAGTGAGCCTGGGAAAAGGCAGGAGAGCCGTCTCAGGCCGGAGATGAGGCAGCCCAGGTGTGGGCCTGAGCATGGAGCCTGGGCACCTGCCCAGAGGATGGTGCAGGGAGGGGACGGGTTCGGAGACCCCCGCGTGGAGCCGGACGCCGGAAGGCCGCCTCCTCGGGGGGGTCACCTGGTGGCTCTGTCTAAACGGTAGGTACGTTGGGAAGGCGTATAAGGAGCCGAAGGCGCTGTGGCTGCACTTCTCCGACGTGGAGCGCCAGGCGACCGCCCAGCACTACGTGACGGAATTCAACAAGCGACTTTATGAGCAACAGATCCCAACCCAGATCTTCTACGTCCCCTCCGCGGTGCTGCTGGTGAGATGGACGCAGGCAGGGCTTGGGGAGACGGGCCCATGGACGCCTCTTAGGTCAGATTTCTCTTTTTTAATATATTTTTATTGATTTCAGAGAGGAAGGGAGAGGGAGAGACAGAAACATCAATGATGAGCCCTGGCTGGTTTGGCTCGGTGACTAGAGGTTGGCCTGCATACTGAAGGGTCCCAGGTTCGATTCTGGTCAAGGGCACAGGCCCGGGTTTCAGGCGCTATTCCCAGCGTGGGGCGTGCAGGAGGCAGCCGATCCATGATTCTCTCCCATCATTGATGGTTTTCTCTCTCTCTCTCTCTCTCTCTCTCTCTCTCTCTCTCTCTCTCTCTCTCTCCTTCTCCCTTCTTCTCTGAAATCATTAAAAATATATTTAAAAAAATAAAAAAGGAAACATCGCGGCCCAAGTTTGACAGGAGCATTTCAGTGAGAGAGTAATAACTGTAGGTTCTATGATATTCCACCAACGTTAGGCACCTCGCATGCAGATAAGGAAACCAGGTCCAGTCGCCACTCTCCTGACCGGCAAAGCCGAGGTTCACAGACCATCCACCCGTCCCCTCGCCTGCCCTCGCCGTACGTCACACGCCTTCCGCTTCTGTTTTTCAGATTTTAGAGGACGAGACGATAAAAGGGTGTGTCAGTGTGGAGCCTTACATACTGGGGGAGTTTGTGAAATTATCCAATAACACGCAGGTGGTGAAGACCGAGTACAAAGCCACCGAATACGGCTTGGCTTACGGCCACTTTTCTTACGAGTTTTCCAACCACAGGGATGTAGTGGTAGATTTACAAGGTGCGTGCAAGGGGCTTTCTCTTCCTGGTTAGTGTGGTTTGCATGTACGTGTGAGGTTTCGCAGCTACCTCTGCCAGCCACCCTTTAACAGACTGTGCAGTGCCTGCTTGCAATTAAATTAACCTATTTGAGCCCTGGCTGGTTCGGCTCAGTGGCTAGAGCGTCGGCCTGCGGACTGACGGGTCCCGGGTTCAATTCTGGTCCAGGGCACATGCCCGGGTTGCGGGCTCCATCCCCAGTGTGGGGCGTGCAGGAGGCAGCCGATCAGTGATTCTCTCTCATCGCTGATGTTTCTATTCTCTCCCTCTCCCTTCCTCTCTGAAACCAACTTTTAAAAAATATCTAAAATAATTAAATAAATAAATGCGCATCTCACCGATCTTTTAAAAAAAAAAAAACACGCACGAATGAAACGGTGACTTGACTTATAAAAAATTGAATTAATCGATTGATCGATTTGACTCTGGGGAGCAAATGATGCCTGAAAAAATACCTCGAGGTTCTGTAAGTCTCTAAGACATCAACTCATCCACGACGAGACGGGGCTCCCCTCCTGGGAGGCCGAGCCCTGGAGCACACGCACCCGCTCTCTAAGCTTCCGAGGGTGAAGACCCCCGCTTTCCTCCCTGCGCCTTCGCCTCCAGCGCTGTGCGTGGCTGCAGGCGTCCCGACGCGGGGGCGCAGCCGCCCAGCGTGGAGCAGAGCAGGCGCCCCGGACACCTGCTTGGCCTGGTCAGGGCACAGAGCGCTGCGAGTGCTTCAGTCTGAGTTCCTTTACGTCCTCTGCACTCGTGTCTTAATTGTGTTTCCGTTCATCCCGTATATTATTTATCAGAATTTATCGGCCAAAACTCCGCACTTGCTTTTTTTAAATATTTTTATTGACTTCAGAGAGGAAGGGAGAGGGAAGGAGAGAGACACCTCAATGATGACAGAGAGTCATGGATCGGCTGCCTCCTGTACACCCCCTACTGGGGATCAACCCCGCAACCCAGGCCTGTGCCCTGGTCGGGAATTGAACTCAGGACCCTTCAGTCTGCAGGCGGACGCTCTATCCACTGAGCACACCGGCCAGGGCTAAAGTTTGTTTCAATGATACATGAGATTTATGATCATTAATCCTATGGCCACCCCTGGTCCTCTCTGTCCCTCCCACAGTGCCTGTCCTCACGCTCTGTCACACGTGTGTCATACTTACTCAGGTCGCTTACCCACCTGCCCCGTCCACAGCGTTAGCCCCGCGGGCACTCAGGTCGCGACAAGCTTGTCCGTCGCAGGGCCTGGGCCGAGCACTGCTCTGTACAGTGTCTGCGCTCGCTAACTATTTCTCACACAAACGAAGATACACATTAACGACTGAGGCACCAAAGAAACGTGTGAACCACGATCTGTGGAAAGATCCGATCTGTGATTTTGGTCACAGTGCGGGTGCGTTTTATTGCTCTCCGGTGCCTTGGAAACCATTCCCTTGGGTATCGATCGGAGACGGATTTAACGATCCAATATCCAACTCTCCCTCAAGCCATCATTGGCGTGTAACACCCACTCGCTCAGCAGCACGTCATTACGTGGGCTCTCCGTGTTTTGTTAAGTACATAGCTCTTTTTCTGGGACGCGTCCTGGGCGCCCCAGAGGCCTCGTCCTCAGACGCGTGCTGCTCCGCAGGCTGGGTGACCCGTGACGGGAAGGGGCTGCTCTACCTGACGGACCCCCAGATCCACTCGCTGGGCTGCAGAGAGGTCACCACCAACTTCGGGAGCCGGGGTATCGCCTACTTCTTCAACCACCAGCACGCGCGGTGCAACGATATCTGCCGGCGTCTCTCCCTGACCAGACCGCCTGCGGAGACGCGGAACCACTCGTAGGCTTTCTGGGGATGCGGCAGCCTCCAGAGCTGCTCATGGGGGCCAGGCCCCCCCCTCCAGGTGCGCAGGGGTTAGCGCAGCCTGGTCCCGGGGACTGGGGGCCTGGGGCAGGGCTGGCCAAGGATGGCGAGAGGAACCGATGAGTCCATTTCAGGCTCACACTTGGACCCGTGCCAGACCCTGGGGTCTCTCTCCCTCTTCCACTTACCCCTCTCAGCCATCTCCCCCAATAAATGTCTGCACGTCTACCCCCTTCTTGGTATTTGCTTCTTAAGAACCCAAACTGACACGTTTATTAAAGAAATGGGGGGAAATCATCTTATTAACAAAATAAAGGGGGAAGTCAAATGATACTGAAAAAAATACTTATCATTTAAAATTAATTCGTAGTACAAAAACAAAAAAGCTCTTTGCACCCGGCTGGCGTGGCTCAGTGGTTGAGTGTCGACCTATGAACCAGGAGGTCAGGTTTGATCCCCGGTCAGGGCACAGGCCCGGGTTGTGGGCTCCAGCCCCAGTGTGGGGTGTGCAGGAGGCCGGCGGTCACTGATTCTCTCTCATCATTGATGTTTGTCTCCCTCTCCCTTCCTCTCTGAAATCAATAAAAAATATTTTTTAAAAAAAGCTCTTTGCAAACGAGGCATAATCGAATACTCTCTGAATCTGATTTAAAAGTTTTTAAAAATAGCAACACGATGACAGTGAAGCGATCGCAATACTGGAGAAAGAAATCACTCCAGCTCCTCGCAGGGGAATGCTGGCTCGCTGCGGGCACGCATGCATGGCCACGTGCAGGTCTCCCGGCTGCTGCCCTCCCCGCCTCCCTCCCTGCACCAAAGCCTAGGATCGGCGCCTGCAAATGAACCTCCCGTGCTCTGGGTTTAGAGGGAAAAGGAGAAAAGAAACTGTGGCTTTCTCTCCGACCGTCTCTGGTCTACGGGCTCCCGGATCTGCCGTGGCCAGCAGCCCTTCACGGGTGGACGTTACAGGGGCCGCGGGTCTCGGCTCTGGTGTGGGCCCAGCCTGGGGTCCTGGCCCCGATCTTCTGAGGGAGCAGGCCCTCCCGCAGCCCAGCGCTCCCTCCTCGCTCTCCGCCTGCCGCCCTCACGACCTCACCCTTCCTACGCCTCCAGCTGTCTGTCCGTCCTTCCTCAGGTGTCTGTCCGTCCTCACTGTGAGCCTCCTCCTCGGCAGGGCCTCAGTCAGTGGCTCCAGGGGATGCTCCCCAGTGTAGCTGTGTCTCCATCCTGGCCCCGGGACGGGGGCCTCTTCAGCCCCCTCGGCCGCCACGTTCCCGACCCTTTTCATGTTTAGCCTCGCAGCGAGAATGGGTGGTCACTGGGGAATTTTCAAGTCAATTTTAGAAAAACTCCACGAGCATTTTTCTAAGTCGAACGAAATCATTAATCTGTATTTTAATCTTTGCATGTAGCGTGGTGAAATGACAGCATTTAAAAAGCTAAGTTCCGCCCGGCCGGCATGGCTCAGGGGTTGAGCGTCGACCTATGACCCAGGAGGTCACGGTTCGATTCCTGGTCAGGGCACAGGCCTGGGTTGTGGGCTCGATCCCCAGTGTGGGGCGTGCAGGAGGCAGCTGATCCATGACTCTCTCTCATCATTGATGTCTCTCTCTCTCTCTCTCTCTCTCTCTCTCTCTCTCTCTCTCTCTCTCTCTGTCTCTCTCCTCTCCCTTCCTCTCTGAAGTCAATGAAAATATATTTTTTAAAACCTCGGTGTGACGGGCGAGAGGCAGGGGAGAGCGAGAGGGAAGTAAATCTCGTTATGATGGTGCAGAACCCGCAGGAGCCCGAGCTCTGCAGCTGCGCAAGGAGCACAGGCTTTGGCCGCCACGAGGCGAGGCGAGTGTGGCTAATCCTCTCGGCCGGCCGAGGCTTTGTCCGGCGCCCGAGCGCGGCCGTCAGGGCTGCCCGTTCCCAGCGCCTCCGTCTGTCCCCCGGGGCACTCCCCATCCTGACTGCTGTTCAGCGGGAACAAGCCATCCATCACGGGGCTGGGAGCCGCCTTCCCATAGAAACGTCCGATCAGCACGGGACACGGCGATTACCCGACGTGTGGGCGCTCGCGTGCTCCGGGGGAGATTAAGGGGGCGAGCTCGTTGTGTGGCCCAGACAAAGGGCTCCCTCGCAGCCAGTGGGAACGTCACAGAAGCTGAAAAGGTGGAAAGCAGAGAATGTAACAGGAAAACAGGCCTGGAATGTCACGTCCGTCGACACGGCTTCCCCGGAGACGACGCGGCGACGCAGAATGCACCTGCGGGGGAGCCGCCTCGGCCGCGAGCGGGGCCAAGTGTGTCGCCAGCGATGGACACTGATTTATTGTCTCCGCAAATGACGGGGACGCGGCCACAGATGAGCAGCCCTGCCCGGGGCAGTTCACCTCCTGGGGGCAGGTACGTCGGAGTCATTAACACGGCTCTTCCGTGCGCGGTGCACACAGGAGTAACGTCTTAAATGAATTTCATACAGAAATGAGCTCCCAGTGGAAGCCTGGGGTCGAGCCTTTAAGTCTCGAAGCCCAAGCAAATGGTGTCAAGTTACACAAAATAGGATTTTTACAAGAACCGCGCCTGCGGCTGTGCTACGTTCGTTGTCAGAAGTGACTTTCAAAAGCAGGAAGAAAACTAAGTCCGCCGGGTTTCACTCTAAATTGAACAAGAGCATCGATTCAAATGAATGTAAGAAAAATGTCTTCATAACCACATACTTTTAAGACGTAAGATAACTTCCGGGTTCAGTTTGAGCTTTGCCCGTTCGCCTCGCCCTGGGAAGGAAACGGCTGCAGAGAAAGAGGCAGTGGCTCCTCCCGGGCCCGGGTGAGCTGTAGGCGGCGCTGTTACTGGAAACGCCGCCATCGGTTACCGTTTGGGCGTATTCTGACGCGCCCCCCGTCTCTCTCAAGCACAGACCGTTTTCTACTCACAGGGGTTGAGAATCAAAGAATGCCCCGTTTTGTTCCTGTGACTACGTTGTCAAACCTCGGTCACGATCCCTGGCTATCGGTTCTACGATGTTCTGTGCCAATCACGGGAGCAAGGGAGTGTGTGTGTTCTCTGCTGGGACCGACGCCGGCATCCACCTTCTCTCCCCGCACAGATCACAGAGCAGAGGGGCCGCTGAGCGCTTCTGGGAGACACTTGACATGGTCTTTTCCAAATGACAGGGGCCCACGCGGCTGCTGTCGACAGGGAGCGTCCTTTCCAGCAGCACCTGGGGCGTGTGCGGCCTTCCCTTGGGCGGGACTGTGCCCTGAGCACCTGCATCGCGGGCCTGGGACACGGACGGGCTCCGGCCAGCTGCGCCCTTCCCGGCCTCCAGGGCGTGTGTGAGCTGGAGCCGATGGGTCTGGCCAGACGCAGGCCCCCTCCGAGCAGCGGCCGGCTTGCCCCGGCGGAGCCGTAGGAAAGCTCTTCTATGGTATGAAGGTTTGGAGCAGTGGAGGCCAGGAGCCTTGTGCAAAGACTCAAAGCCATAAATTATTCCGACAAAGGAAGTTTAAGATGTCAAAGTCCGCCCGTCCGGTGTGGCTCCGTGGTTGAGCGTCCACCTATGAACCAGGAGGTCAGGGCACAGGCCCGGGTTGCAGGCTCGATCCCCAGGGCGGGGCGTGCAGGAGGCAGCCGATCCATGATTCTCTCTCATCATTGATGTTTCTCTCTCCCTCTCCCTCTCTCTTCCTTTCTCTGAAAATCAATAAAAACATATTTTAAAAAAGAAACATACTTTTCTTGAAAGAGAAAACAACTCTAGGCTTATTTTGCAGGGATGAAGGGAACTCATCTCCAACAGAGTGGAATGCAGGATTAATCACACCCATCACCATGGAAATTACAGCCGTCTCCTCTGCAATCGTACCGGCCTGTGGAACGCTTCCTGAAAACAATACTTCCTTGAAAGCTGGATTGAGTGTTAGAATTTATAAAACATTAATTTCCTTCAAGTGTCTTTTCAGTTCACCTTTTTAAAAAAATATGTACTTTTATTCATTTCAGAGAGGAAGGAAGAGGGAGAGAGAAACATCAGTGATGACAGAGAATCATGGATCCGCTGCCTCCTGCACACCCCACCCTGGGGATCGAGCCTGCAACCTGGGCATGGGCCCTGACCGGGAATCAAACCAGTGACCTCTTGGTTCCGGGGGCCGATGCTCAACCACTGGGCCATGAGGCCGGGCAAGATTATATGTTTCTTATGCAAAAGTGCGATCTTTAAGAAAACACACCCACTTTTTTTTTTTTAAGAAAATTTTAAAAATCCAGACTGTGAATGACTGCTTCTCAATGGAAAAGGTCACTGTCCAAAACTTTAAGTAGAACCGACCGTCCCTTCAGCCTACTGGCCCAGCCTGGCCAGGTGGCTCGGTGGTTGAGCGTCGACCTATGAACCAGGAGGTCCTGGTTCGATCCCTGGTCAGGGCACATGCCTGAATTACGGTCTTGGTCCCCAGTGTGGGGCTTGCAGGAGGCAGCCATTGATGATTCTCTCATCACTGATGTTACTCTCTCTCTCCCTGTCCCTTCCTCTCTGAAATCAATAAAAATATATTTTTAAAAGACACGCTGGCCATTCCTGGGCCTGCAGAGAAGGTGGCAGAGGGAGGGCAGCTCTGCCATGGGCGAGGGGACCAGACATGCACCATCATGCTCGCAGCATGTCCATGGCATGTTTGCAGCGAGTCCGTGAAGCGCGCCCATTGGGCACTCAGAAGGGCCTGGAAACTGGCGGTGAAGGAGACAGTTGAAGGTGACGCCGACTCACAGCGCCTCTGAGCCAAAGGGATCGAGAATGTCCCACCTGGTCCAGGAAACACAGCGACGAAGCGTCCCGATCCAGCGCTGTGCGTGTTCATTGCACCAGCCACCACTTTCAAGACCTGCAGACAGTGCGTGTGGATGAGGACTGACGGCTGCTTCTCAAATGAAATTATAAACACAAAGAAAGAGAGAGAGACTCGCCCAGAAGCTGGATTCCTGCCCAGGCCGCCGGGACAGCCGGTGACGCTGAGCTCCTGGCACGTGGGCCTCTGGGCACAGACCCCCCCGTCACCGTGTGTGAGCTGGCGGCTTGGAGACACAGGCCCCGGAACTGCCCCGTCGCAGCCGGACGGATGTCCCAGCGCACCGGGAGTGCCCGACTTTCTCAGATGTTGTATTTTCTTTCTTTTTTTTAAATATATTTTATTGATTTCAGAGAGGAAGGGAGAGAGAGGGAGAGAGAGAGCATCAATGATGAGAGAGAATCATGGATCGGCTGCCTCCTGCACGCCCCACTCTGGGGATCGAGCCCACAACCGGAGCATGTGTCCCGACTGGGAATCGAACCCTGACCTCCTGGTTCATAGGTCGACCCTCACCCCCTGAGCCACGCCGGCCGGGTGATATTGTATTTCTTGATTACACATTCCTTCCTGTGCACATTTTAGGGGAACAAAGAGAATGTCTTCATCATATGATGTTACACAGCTTTATGCACCCGTTGATGGGAAGACATTTCCACGTGCGTCCTCGTTCCTGTGACAGGGAACCCAGAGTGCACCATGGAGCCGGCGGGGGTCTGCCCGGGAGGAGGCGGAGAGGAAAGCTGCCCCACCTCCCTGGCCCCCACGTCACCCCAACCTGCTTCTTGACTATCCCTCCCCTCCCGCCTCCCTCAGGCCCAAAACCCTGACATTGAAAAGCAAGGGCTTCTGGTGGACTCACAGAACCGGACACAGCTTGTGGGTCTCTTCCCTCTCACGGCCCTCGTAGGAGCGCCAGCGGCCAGCGGGAAGTTCAGTCGCTTTGTGACTTCTGACCGGAGCGAGGGCCGTAAGAGGCATCTCAACGCACCTTCCCGCATTCGAAGGGAGGGTATGTGGTTGTGGACCAACATTCGCGAGAATAAGACGACCGACTCCAATTAGGTCTTAAACAGCAAGCGAGGATTTATTGAGCTGGCCAGCGACTACAGTTACAGCACCCTGCCGAAGCAGAGGCTGAACTGCAGCGACGACTACAGGAGTTACATTTTATTATTAAATTCTGTGCAGGCCCAGAGAAAAATGTGTCTTTCAAATTCTGGGCCCCCCAATATGGAGGAAACTCTCTTTATTTATACTTTTTCCAGTCTTTTGTCTCCCAAATTTGGAATGAGACTTCCGGGCCTTCTGAGAGAGAAGGCCTGCATGTTGGGAAGGGGACATGAGACCATATCTCAAGGCCTGGCCTGATGTCAGTACCTTCCTATCTATGTGTTTTAGGAACAGACAGCACAGCATGACCCGTCTGGCCAAAGCGCCAGATATGCAGCCCAGCACAATGTCGTCTCCTCTTTCCAAGGAGCTGAGACGGAAGCACGATGTTTGACCCGTGCCCATCCGAGAGGGTGATGAAGCTCAGGTTGTCCGAGGACATTGCAAAGGGCAGCACTGGGCCATGCCAGTAGCCCTGGTCTACAGGAAGCCATATGCCCCACATGGAGCGAGGGCCACAGGAGACGCCAACGGTACCACTGTCCACACAGGGGTTCGCCCAGCAAGGCCATGATCACTCGGCGAACGCTGGACAAAGATGCAAACAGATCCCTGAACGTAGAGCCACAGCTCGCCAAGTAGGAAAGGAAAAGGGAAAACACAAGGAAGGAGCAATTGGGAAGATGCAGGAACAGAGTAATATTATGTACAACTTCCATTAGAAACTTAAAATGAAAAAAATAGAAAGAAAAGCAAGGACTTCTGACCCAGAAGTGACTCCTGGGGCCACACCCCGTTTCTGGCCACACCTCCCCTCTTCTAGGCGAGGGTCACCTGGTGGTCACCTGGTGGTCAGGGGCGTCCGGCCCCCAACTCGCCAGGCCCCCGAGAGTCCCAGGATGCACCGGGCGCTGCTGCCGCAGAAGGTGCCCCCTCCTCTGGGTTCCAGGCGTCGATGGGAATAACAGACACATGGGGCTTCCCAGGCTCCGCACAGGCAGGCACGGGGGTCCCGGGAAGACAGGGCTCTGTTTTCATCGCCTCCAACCTTGTTCCCAGTGCGGCCCTGCAGATCCCGTTCCCACTTCCTCTCCCAAGGCCACGGTCCTGCCTGTGCCCTCGGGGGTCCCCCGAGAAGGGGTTCCTGAGCAGCTGGGGAGCGGGGACGCCAGTGGTACCGACAACAATAGCAGGTGCCGCCCCTGTCCTCGTGACTCACTCATTGTTATTGCGTCACCTCAAAATAGTATTGAAACCCTAGCAACTCTCTGTTTTTTAAGCCAAACTAGTCTAATATCGGCAAGTTCATATGGTTCAACCTACGAAGCACCCAAACATGACTCCTCGTTCTCTGTCCCGCCAGCCTCACCTCCAGGTGTCCCCCCGCCTCGCAGCCTCCCCCGAGTGCAGTCCCCCCACGGCTGCTCTCTGGGCCTGATACCCTCCCCCTCTCCCGGGAACTCCCACTGGTCCTTCAAGACTCAGCCCAAGTCCCACCCCTTCCACCCTCTGCTCCTACTTTACTCTCGTAGCGCACACACACTCACATGCATGCACACATTTGCTCACACACTCACACACATGCATATACTTGTATGCCCACATGTTCACAATGCACGCGTGTGATCATACAGAGAATGCACAGGCTCACGTGTGCATACTCATGCACACACATGCACATCCATGTGGATGGACATGCATACTCATGCACACACGTACATGTATACATACAGGTGCTCATGCACCCTGGTGCACACAGACACACACATGCATGCGCACACATGCTCATGCACACACACAAGGAGCGCACCACGGTGGTGGGACTCCGTTGCACAGTAATCACTTGTTTGTCTCCCCACTCGACTGTGAGCACGTGAGAGCAGAGGCCGAGTGCAGCGCGTCAGCCCGGGGCCAGGCCAGCACTTGGTTGTTAATAAGGCCTCGTTGAATGAAAGAATTAAATCATTAAAAACCACAAGATTAATTAAGAGTGTGGTTTTATGAGCGGCCCAGTGTGCACTGCGGCTCCCGGTGTAATACAGGCCTTCGCGCGCACGTTCCACGGGCGTCGGAGGCCTGAATGAGCGGCGACGGCAGGTGAAAGTCTCTTAATTAGATCCAGAGGGTCCTCTTTATTTGCAGAATCAAACAAGAAAGGCGTCAGGGGCCCGCAAAGAGCTGTGCCGACATCTTTGTTTCTCAAAGGGCTCATCTGAATGATAATGAGTGTGGAAAACGGATTAGCTCCTGGGTGGACAGGTTTTTTGTTTGTTTGTTATTTGTTTTGGGTTTTTTGTCTGGAGAAAAAAACCGAAAATGCTTGTGGGCTTCATCGCTTCGGGACAGCCAGTCCCCTCTTGTTTTCTGTGATTTTTATTTTAGTGCTTATTTAATTAAGACAATTAAACAATTTGGGGCACACAGATTAAAATTGGTAAAAAAAAAAAAATTGTTCCTGGTTCTGTATTGATGTCGAGTTTGATTATTATTTCACGCATCTGCGAATCTGATGACTCTGGCGAAAGCGCCCGCCATCTGCCCGTGGCCTCCATGCGCAGGCATGGCTGTCCCAGGAGCACTCTCTCCGACGCGGCCAAATGGTGTCAATAACCTCATTTTTTTAAAATGGTGGATAAACATTGCTAACCTACGTCATCTGCGTCATTTCATCACATGCTCCAGCGAAAGCACCAACTACTTTACAGATAAGAGGGAAAGGAGGCTTTATATAGGTCTTGGCTCAGAACGCGGGTGCTTTTAAGAGCAATAAAAAGGGGTGTTTTGCAAGTTTCATGGATTAAAGACATATTTCTCAAAAAAAATAAATGATGAAAAAGAAAACAGGCTCTTTTTAAATTTTACCTTTATTGTTGGAAGTATTACAAATGTCCCCTTTTTTCCACCATTGACCACCCCCTCCTCCCAACTCCCATTCCTCCCACCATTGTCCATGGGCTATCGTAGGTGCATGCAAGTTCTGTGGTTGGTCTCTCCCCTCCCCCCATCGCCTTCCCTCAGAGGGTCTCCAGTCTGTTCATGCTTCCATGTCTCTGGATCTGTTTTGTTCATCAGTTTATTTTGCTCATTAGATTCCACATGTGAGTGAGATCATGTGATTCTTGTCTGTCTCTGACTGGCTTATTTCTCTCAGCATGATACTCTCCAGGCCCCTCCATGTTGCCCCAAAGGGTAAGCGATCCTTCTTTTTTACGGCTGCATAGTCGTCCATGGTGTAGATGTACCACAGCTTCTTTATCCACTCATCTACTGATGGGCACTCGGGCTGTTTCCAGATCTCAGCTATTGTAAATTGTGCTGCTATGAGCATAGGGGTGCATACATTCATTCTGACTGGTGTTTCTAGTTTCTTAGGATTTATTCCTAGAAATGGGATCACAGGGTCAAATGGCAGTTCCATATTTAGTTTTTTGAGGAAACTCCATCCTGTTCTCCACAGTGGCTGCCCCAGTCTGCATTCCCACCAGCAGTGCATGAGGGCTCCCTTTTCTCCGCATCCTCGCCAGCGCCTGTCGTTTGTGGATTTGTTGACGGTAGCCATTCTGACAGGTGTGAGGTGGGACCTCGTTGTTGTTTTAATTTGCATCTCTCTGGTGATCAGTGCCTTTGGGCATTTTTCCATATGTCTCTTGGCCGTCTGTATGTCCAGTTTGGAGAAATGTCTACTTAGGTCTTCTGCCCATTTTTTGATTGGATTGTTTGTCTTCCTTTTGCTGAGTTGCATGAGTACTTAGATGCTTTGGAAATTAACCCCTTATCAGATGTATCATTGGCAAATATGGTCTCCCCTACAGTGGGCTCCATCTCATTTTGATGCTGATTTCTTTTGCTGTGCAGAAGCTTTTTATTTTAATGCCATCCCATTTGTTTATTTATTTTTTCTTTGTTTCTCTTTCCCTGGGAGATTTATCCACAAACATATTGCTAGGAGAGATTTTGCTGCCTATGTTTTCTTCAAGGATTTTTATGGTTTTGTGACTTACATTTAAATAGTTTATCCATTTTGGGTGTATTCTTGTGTATCATGTAAGTTGATGGTCTGGTTTCATTTTTTTACATGTATCTGTCCAATTATCCAAACACCATTTATTGAAGAGACTGTCTCAACTCCATTGTATGCTCTTGATTCTTTTGTTAAATATTAATTGAGCATAATGGCTTGGATTGATTTCTGGGTTCTCTGTTCTGTTCCATGGATCTATATGCCTATTCTTGTGCCAGTACCAAGCTGCTCTGCTTACAGTGGCTTTCTAGTATAACTTGATATCTGGTATTGTGATCCCTCCAACTTTGTTCTTATTTCTCAAGATTGCTGCAGCTCTGTGGGGTCTTTTTGGCTCCATATCAATTTTTGGAGAGTTTGCTCTAGATCTGTAAAATATGCTGTTGGCATTTTAGTAGGGATTCCATTGAATCTATAGACTGCTTTGGGTAGTATAGATATTTTGATGATGTTAATTCTACCAATCCATGAGCATGGTATATTCTTAACTTGTTTACGTCTTCCTCTATCTCTTTTTTCAACGTTCTATATTTTTCCAAGTACGGGTCTTTTACCTCCTTCATTAAGTTTATTCCTACGTATCTTAATTTTTTTGTTGCAATTTTAAAGAAATATTTTTATTGATTTCGGAGAGCAAGGGAGAGGGAGAGAGAGATTGAAACATCAGTGATGAGAGAGAATCATAATTTGCATCTCTCTGATGGTTAGCGACATTGAGCCTCGTGCACAGTGCCCCCGGGGATTGAGCCCAAAACGCAGGCGTGTGCCCTGGCTGGGAACCCTCCTGGTTCACAGATCGAAGCTCAGCCACTGAGCCCCACTGGCCAGGCTTTTGTTGTTGATGTTGTTGTTAATCCTCAATAATTTTCCATTGATTTTTTTTAAAACAGTATAGGTAGTCACTTTATTTTTTAAATTACTTTGAATCAAAATGTCTTTTCATTATTATTATTATTCTTTATTGTTTAAAGCAGCGGTAGCCAACCTTTCGGACCTCATGGACTACTGGTTGGCGACTGCTGGTTTAAAATATTACATATAATATTACATATGTCTCCTTTTTCCCCAATTTCCATTGATTTTTTAGAGAGAATGTGAGAGGGAGAGACAGAGAGAGAGACATCGATGTGAGAGAGACACATCGATTGGTTGCCTCCTGCATGCGCCCTGACCTGGGCCGAGACCACACCTGCAAGCGAGGCATGGGCTTTGACCAGAATCAAACCACCACCCATTAGTCTGCAGGCCAATGCTCTAACCACTGAGAAAACTGGCTAGGATGCCATTTTAAATGGGATTTTTTTTTTAATTTATCTTTCTGAGAATTCATTATTGGTGTATAAAAATGCCAATGATGTCTGGGTGTTGATTTTGTATCCTGCTACTTTACCAAAATCACTTCTTAAATCTGGTAGTTTTTTTGGTGGAGTCTTTAGGGTTTTCTAGATACAATATCATGTCACCTGCGAATAATGACAGTTTTATATCCTCCTTTCCCATTTGGATGCCTTTTATTTCTTCTTCTTGTCTGATCGCTGTGGCTAGGACTTCCAGTACAATGTCGAACAGGACAACTCTGTCCTGTTCCTCTTCTTAGGGGAAAGGTTTTTAGTTTTTGCCCATTGAGTATGATGTTGGCTGTAGGTTTGTCATAAATGGCCTTGATCATGTTGAGATATACTCCCTCTATTCCCTCTTTACGGAGAGTTTTTATCAAAAATGGTGCTTGGTTTTTGTCAAATGCTTTTTCTGCATCTATTGATATGATCATGTGATTTTTTTGGTCTTTTGATTTGTTCACATGATGTATCACAGTTATAGATTTACAAATATTGTACCAGCCTTGCATTCCTGAAATAAATCCCACCTGGTCATGGTGTATTATCTTTTTAATATATTGCTGGATCTGATTTGATATATTGTGGAGGATTTTAGCATCTGTGTTCTCGGGGATATTGGCCTGTAATTCTCTTTCTTTGTAGTGTCTTTATCTGGTTTTGGAATTCGGATAATGCTGGCCTCCTGAAAAGAGTTAGGAAGTGTTCTTCCTCTTGGATTTTTTGGGATAGTTTGAGGAGGATTGTGTTAGTTCTTTGAATGTTTGGTAAAACTCCCCTGTGAAGCCACTGGACCAGGGCTTTTGTTTGCTGGGAGGTTTTTTTTTTTATTACTGCTTCAATTTCATCAGTTGTTATTGGCCTATTCAGGTTTTCTGATGCCTCCTGATTCCGTTTTGGAGGTTGTATTTTCCTAGGAATGTGTCCATTTCATCCACACTGTCAGCTGGGTAGCAGAGAGTTGTTCATAGTGTTTGCTTCCAGTCCTTTGTATTTCTGTGGTGTCCGTTATTTCATCTATTTTGCTCAGATTTTATTTATTTGGGTCCTGCTCTGTGTTTCTTGATGAGTCCGGCTAATAGTTCATCAATCTTGTTTTATCTTTTTAAAGAACCCGGTCTTGGTTTCATTGGTCTTTTGTGTTGTTTTTTAAGTCTCTACGTCATTTATTTCTGTTCTGATCCTTATTATGTCCTTCCTCCTACTTACACTGGGTTCTTGTTGCTCTCTTTCTGGTTCTTTAAGTTGTAGGCTTAGTTCAGTAGCAATTTTTCTTATTTGTTGAAGTAGGCCTGTAGTGCTGTGAACTTCCCTCTCAGGACTGCTTTCACTGTGTCCCATAAGTTTTGGGCTGTAACTAAATTAATAATTAAAAACAAGCCAGCCCAGCCAGTGTGGCTCAGTGGTTGAGCATCGACCTATGAACCAGGAGGTCACAGTTCAATTCCTGGCCAGGGCACAAGCTCAGATTTTGGGGCCTGAGGCCCAATAAGGGGTGTGCAGGTAACAGCTGATCGATTATTCTCTATCATCATTGATATTTCTATCTCTATCTCCCTCTCCTTTCCTTTCTATGAAAAATCAATAAAAACATTTAATAAAGAGAAATGTTTAAAAAAAAAAAAAAAAACAAAAGACACACACAAGCCATACGTGCATAAAGGGGAAAGGTCATTTTTTTAACTTGGCTCCTTAAAGTCTCTGCCTTCGCTGGGACAGCCAACCCTCCTCGGTGAACCGTCAGTAGGTCCGCTCCGTTTGGTGAAGGGCAGTGACAGGACGGCCGCTGTCCAGCCCTGGGGAAAGGGGAGCGTTCAGACCATGCCGGGAGCACCCGGTTCCCGCGAGGGAGTGAGACTCCACACCCCGCGCAGGTGCCCGCAGCCCCTCAGCGAAGCAGAGCTCACGTTCACCGTTAATCGTTCATCGTTCATCGGAGCTGATTTGTGAACAGCACCTCCTCCCCCTCCCCGCTCGCCCCCTTGGCCAGGCTCCCGCTCTGCTCAATGGCACAGATGCGGCTTTGAGCGGACTGGCCAGCCAGGGAGGGAAATTAATGAAGGGCGAGTCATAAAAGAGCTCGGACGGCCTGGCTAACTCACTCCAGCAGTAATTAACTTTTTTTCTTTCTCTCTCTTTTTTTTTTTTAGCTCCTGAAGGTAAATATGCCTGTGGCACTGGCCCAGTCTGCTCTTCTTTATTAAAAAGGAGCGGGCAGAGGGGTTCATGGGGAGCCGAGGCTTAATCTGTTTTCCCCCAAGAAGAGCAATTTTAAATCGCTCGTGTGATGTGTGGACAGACTGGCGATGCCGGGATCGCACTCTCCTCGGGCGGAGGGAGGCGGGGGCAGATGAGGGACGGTCCCCGAGGGACAGACACAGTCGTCCTCCGCCTGAAAGCAGCTTAAAGGGTCTCTTAAGGGTTTTTAAAAGTTTGCTCTTCTCCCTCCCCCTCCCCCCGACACGATGAGCTCCCGTTGTGCACAGTGCACAGCGCACGGCCGCGGGTTCCGCCGCACACAAGCCTCCCGCACCCGTGTCCGTGGGACAGGGACGGCCGCCACTGCCTCACGCCGCCAGCTTCCAGGGTTAGACACACGGTTATAAAGGCAACTGAGGATGTGGTGTTGCCATCTCCTGTTGACACGGAGAAAAGGGGGACAGGGACCCGGCCTGCCTTCAAAGTAAAAGCACCTGCCCTGGCCTGTGTGGCTCAGCGGGCAGAGCGTCGGCCTGCAGACTGAAAGGTCCCGGGTTCGATTCCCGGCCAGGGCACACGCCCAGGTTGCGGACTCAGTCCCCAGTGGGGGGCGTGCAGGAGGCAGCCAATCAATGATACACTCTCATTGATATTTCTATTTCTCCCTCTCCCTCCCTCTCTGAAATCAATAAAATATATTAAAACAAAACAAAACACCACGTGTTAGTATGTGAGGTACGTAAGACAGTCAAATTCAGAGGCACAGAAGCACCATAGTTGCCAAGGGCTGGGGGAGGGGACAGGGTCATTGTTTTATGGGCACAGAGTGTCCGTTTTGCAGATGGAAAGTTCCGGAGATTGTGAATACGCCTGGACGTAAACTTAAAAATAATGAATGATGACTTCTTTTTTAAAAAGTATATGTTATTGATCTTTTACAGAGAGGAAGGGAGAGGGATAGAGAGTTAGAAACATCAGTGAGAGAGAAACATCGATCAGCTGCCTCCTGCACATCTCCTACTGGGGATGTGCCCGCAACCAAGGTACATGCCCTTGACCAGAATCGAACCTGGGACCCTTCAGTCCACAGGCCGGCGCTCCATCCGCTGAGGCAAACCGGTCAGGGCGAATGATGACTTCTTACAAATCACTTTAGGATGGCGATAGACTCTGAGCATGAAACCTGTGTTTCATGGCCAAAACATAAAAATGGCGTGTATGACCAAATCTTCAATCTGTTCAGAGGTGAAGCACTAGGTTTTAGTCAGTTCTAAGACTTTTTCTGCTACAAATACGTTGTACAATCCTCAGATAAATACGCATCCACAATCATTTGAGTGTGACCTTATGCACTGACAGTCATCGAATCTCAGTGGCTTTTATTTTTTTTTTATTAATTTTTCTGTTTTTAGAGAGAGAGGAAGGGAGAGGGAGGGAGAGCAAGACACTGATGAGCGAATCATCGATCGGCTGCCTCCTGCACTGCTGGTGATGGAGCCCAAAACCTGGGCATGTGCCCTGACTGGGAATCAGACTGGTGACCTCTTGGTTCCTGGGTCGGCGCTCTAACCACTGAGCCACGCCAACGGGGCTCACAGTGGCTTTTAACTCACACGTTTTCCCCCCTTGGGCGGCTCCACGGTGAGCTGGGTGTCCCCGGGAACACTGCTCCTCACAGGGCCACTCAGAGCCCACGCTGCTTGGATGCTCTGGCTGAGGGGCTGGGCGTGCCCAGGGGGATGAGCCTCAGACCCTGGTGAGACTGGGGACCTCACACAGGCAGGTGCGATGAGATTTGGTGACCGCTGTGAGGCGGAGCCGCTGGGAATGTGCCCACGGGAACGGTGAAGCATGTCTCCTGGAACACACACGCGTGTGGCCTTGTGTGGGGGGTGCTGTCAGGACAAGGCATGTTCTACTCCCACATGGACGTGTAGCTGACGGACAGCCGCCCACAGCCGCCAACGAGACAGATTCAGGGGGACACAGTGAGGGTCCCCTGGGGGGGACCAGTCCCGCCGTGTTCAGTTTTGCTCAGAGACTCCTAAGCCCTCCAACGTGCTGACAGAACTTCTAAAATCCCAAGCGGCCGTCAACGCAGAAGCGCTGCAAAGCCCGTGGCTGCCCCCACGTCAAAGGTGCTGTAACAGCCCTGGCCGGCTTGGCTCGGGGAAGGGTTGTCTTGCAGGTGGTATTTCAGTAGAAGTAAAAGGTGAGTTGCTCAGGGGTTGAGCATTGACCTATGAACCAGGAGGTCATAGTTCAGTTCCTGGTCAGGGCCCAGTGGGGGGCGTGCAGGAGGCAGCTGATCCATGATTCTCTCCCATCATTGATGTTCCTACCTCTATCTCCCTTTTCCTCTCCCTCTCCCTTCCTCTCTGAAATCAATAAAGACGTATATATTTTTTAAAGAAGCAAAAGATTGAAAAAATATACAGTCAAATGAAAATACCCTCAGAAGCCCTCATTTTTAAACTATTACCATGCACAGCCAGATCCGTGTCCAGTGGGAAGAAAGCAGTGATGGTGTCCAGGACCACCACCCCCTCGCCCCCTGAAAAGACACTGCACAGGGAGCCACAGACACTGCACAGGGAGCCCACAGATACTGCACATGGAGCCCACAGACACTGCACAGGGAGCCACAGACACTGCACACGGAGCCACAGACACTGCACACGGAGCCCACAGACACTGCACAGGGAGCCACAGACACTGCACACGGAGCCCACAGACACTGCACAGGGAGCCCACAGACACTGCACACGGAGCCCACAGATACTGCACAGGGAGCCACAGACACTGCACACGGAGCCACAGACACTGCACACGGAGCCCACAGACACTGCACAGGGAGCCACAGACACTGCACACGGAGCCCACAGACACTGCACAGGGAGCCCACAGACACTGCACAGGGAGCCCACAGACACTGCACAGGGAGCCCCAGACACTGCACAGGGAGCCACAGACACTGCACACAGAGCCCACAGACACTGCCCAGGGAGCCACAGACACTGCACACAGAGCCACAGACACTGCACAGGGAGCCACAGACACTGCACAGGGAGCCACAGACACTGCACACAGAGCCCACAGACACTGCACAGGGAGCCACAGACACTGCACAGGGAGCCCCAGACACTGCACACGGAGCCCACAGACACTGAACACGGAGCCCACAGACACTGCACAGGGAGCCACAGACACTGCACACGGAGCCCACAGACACTGAACACGGAGCCCACAGACACTGCACACAGAGCCCACAGACACTGCCCAGGGAGCCACAGACACTGCACACGGAGCCACAGACACTGCACACGGAGCCACAGACACCACTGAAAGGGAGGAGGCCCCTGTGCACAGGAATTGGGCTTTATTGCCAACTGCTGCCATGGGAACCGCCCTGGAAGGTCCGTGTCTTTTCTGCTCGGATCTCAGCGCCTTTCCTCCTTGATTTCCCTCAAATAAACTCGGTGAGAGGCGCTGGTTCTTAGGATTCCCCCCCAGGACCCCCCCAGGTCCCTGGGAAGGGGGAGGAGGAGGGGGCGGCTGGGAACCCTGGGAAAGGAGGAGAAAGAAGACCCTGGAGACACAGCGGGGCCTGAACCACCAGGACTGGGAGGCCCTTGTCCCCGAGCCCGAGCCCCTGGAGGGCCGGCCGCTGCCGCCGGGGATGTGTCCTTTGAAGCAACTTTAATGTTTTGTCTCTTGGGCCCTGAAATTCACGTTCCCTCCAGTGACCACAGGAAACAGGAATCCAACCAACACTAACGCAGAAAGTGTGCTTCCGAGGGGGCTGGGGGGGATCCCTGGACCCCAAGTCCTTCTGTTTCTTAAGAAACGTGATGGTTGGGAGACGCTGGACGCAAAGAGAACCAGGCGGCACAGTTACAGCCTCTGCGGTGACAGCGCAGGTGAGTGACGACCCGGGGAGCCCAGTGTGTGCGGGAGCGGCCAGGTGTGCGGAAGCAGCGGCCAGGTGTGTGGGAGCAGCGGCCAGGTGTGCGGGAGCGGCCAGGTGTGTGGGAGCAGTGGCCAGGTGTGCGGGAGCAGCGGCCAGGTGTGCAGGAGCAGCGGCCAGGTGTGCGGGAGCAGCGCCAGGTGTGTGGGAGCAGCGGCCAGGTGTGCGGGAGCGGCCAGGTGTGTGGGAGCAGCGGCCAGGTGTGTGGGAGCAGCGGCCAGGTGTGTGGGAGCAGCGCCAGGTGTGCTGGAGCAGCCAGGTGTGTGGGAGCAGCGGCCAGGTGTGCGGGAGCGGCCAGGTGTGTGGGAGCAGCGCCAGGTGTGCTGGAGCGGCCAGGTGTGTGGGAGCAGCGGCCAGGTGTGCGGGAGCGGCCAGGTGTGCAGGAGACCGCGTAGACGGCTTTGGGAGGGAGGTGGAGCAGGGAGGAGGGAGAAGATGGCGGAGGGGGAGGAGGCGGGAGAAAGGAGGGGAGGAAGGGGAGCCGCCGCCTCTCCCGTCCTCCCGGCTGCAGGTTAGCGCAGAGCTGGCACCTGTCAGGCCCTCCGCCCTGTCCCGACAATTTGATGCCCGACCACCTGGCTGAGGAGCCCCAGCGCCGGGGGCTGTGGGAGCAGGTGTGGGGTGCACCAGGGCCCTGCCGCCGCCTCCCCAACCCCGACAACCCAGCACCGCGGGGACGACAGCCATTCCCCGCTGCAGAGCACACCCCTCACCGCCCCCCCCCATGCCCCGTGTCCCACTCTGGCCCCAGATGACTGGGCCCCGCTCCTGTCCTATGGGGACCCCTGAACCCACCGAGGTGCATCCCTGGGACCTGGACTTCCCTGAGGACCAGAGAGAGCAGCCGCGCACCCAGGAGCCCACAAGACAACACAACCCCATCCGCTGGGAGGACCCAACCCGGAGAGGAGCTGGTGGGGCCAGGGGACACCGCCTCCGGGCAGCCCTCCAGGATGCGCACCCGCCGGCCTCGGCAGGACGCAGAGCTCCGGGAGGGAGGGGACAGCCGCTTTGGGGAACTTTCCTTGCGTTTAATCATTAACGCGGGTCCTGGAAGGAAAGCAGCGGCGCTGGCGCTCCAGGGTCCGCGATGGTGCGGGCACCCGCTTTTTAAGACTAAAGTGGGGGGACTGCTTCTCACACGTGCGCCCCCGCGGGCAGGAGACCACGGACCCTCTGCTCACGGTTTCCTTCCAAGACTCGGACGCCGGACCTTCAGGTTCCCCGAGCCCCGCGTGGGGGCAGCCAGGGCGCGGGGTTCATTTAATTGGGGGGGCGGGGAGGCGGGGAGGCGGCGCGGGCCGCGGGCCAGGGGTGCGCGCTGAGACCCTGCCCGGAGCCGGAGGAGGGCGCGCACCCGGGACCCTCGGGCAGACTCCTCACAGAGTCCAGGGGACCCTGGCGCCGCATCGCCGCCCTCCCCGTCCCTCCTGCCCGTGGACTCCGGTAAGTTCTGCCCGGACCAGGCCGAGCCTGAGAGCCGGGGAGCGCGCCCCACGCCGGCGGCCGGGCTGGGCCCTCGCCCGGGGACACTCAGTGCCGCGTTAGACGCGAGTCCGCATCGGGACAAGCCAGGCTCCTCGCGGCCGAGGCCGAGGCGGGGGCGGGGGGCCACGGACTGCGCGGGAATCGCCTTCCCTGCCCCGAGGGGACAGGACGCCGCGAGGGGGACCAGCGCCCAGTGCGGCCGATGCCTCCTTCTTAGACGCGACCGTGACCAGAGCGGCACCAGTGCGTGTCCGGTCGGTGCGCTCCTCACGAAGGCGGCGGGGAGGTCCGAGCGCAGGTCACGTTTGGGCTTGGGCACCTGCCCACCTGCTCGCTCCCAGGACGCGGCTCGGTCGTGGGGGTCACTGGGCGGCCCCCACTCAGGCCTCTGCCCCCAAACCCTCAGCGTCACCTGGAGGTTGTGGCCACAGCCCTGGGCCGGGAGCTGCTTCCCAAGTTTCCAAAAGACGGACCCGCGTCGGCGCTGAGCGGTGGTGCAGGTTTAAAAGACGATGCGGTGAAATTCTCACTGTGACGGCCTTGCCCGCTGGCCTGGCGTTTAAATACGTCACGTAAATGTGATTCAGGGACAAAGGCCACGTTCTCTCCTGGCAGATGAGAAGGTTGCCTCCGAACAGGAACCAAGAGGTCACGGTTGGATTCCGGGTCAGGGCACCTGCCTGGGTTGTGGGCTCGGTCCCCAGTGTGGGGTGTGCAGGAGGCAGCCGATCCATGAATCCCTCTCATCATTGATGCTTCTGTCTCTCTCTCTCTCTCCCTCTCCCGTCCTCTTTGAAATCAATAAAAATATATTTTAAAAATAAATTAGAAGTGATTTTCCAACAGGTCCCTTATGTCCAGCCATGAAAACCAAGCAAACCACGGCTTGGTTCTGCCTTTGGTAAACGTGGAGTTACACACGATATGAACCGGTGTCGTCCATGTGGGTGGCGAGGAGGGGTTTGCAGAGACATCACAGGGAGAAGTGAGGTCCCTTTGTGCAGGGGGGAGGGCGAGCCCAAACCAGAAGCAGATAGAAGTGTATGGGGCTGGGGAGGCTTAACAAGCGACTTTTCTTTGCAGGCGTGATTTATTGTAGCTGTGTTGCCATGGACACCCTCCCTCAAAGGGCTCAGACCTCAAACGTGGCCAGCCTTCCTTCCCTGGCCATCTCTGACCCAAGGCCAGCCAAAGGTCACGTATTCCTGCCCTGGGATTGAGGTGCACGGCTTAGAGCTCTGTGTCCCCGAGTTTGGGAAACCATTTCTTGCCTTCTCGTTGGAGACGGTTCCACTCTCCAGTTGTTTTCACAAAGATGATGGGAAGGCCGAGTGGGTCTCGCAGCTCACGCGGAATGTTTTCTTTGCTGGGGGAAAGTTCGCCTTTCAAACCAACAGGCGTGTTAAGATGGCCGATCCTGCCGCAGCTGCCGGTAATGAAGGTAAATAAATAGTCGGGTATTGGGGTGCTGGAGAGCCCTCGGGATCCCTCGGAATCCCTTCAGCTCAGAGACGATGAGGGAGCCCAAAGAGTTCAGTGCAAGAGCCACGTTTCTCCACAGCCACCCAGAAACCTCGCCTTCACGGAGTTTTAAAGTCAGGGCTTGTGAACTCTGAAGCTTATTGTGACTTAATTATTTAAATTGCCCACCCTTTTTCACTCGTCTTGTTTGCCCAGAAATCGCTTTCCTAAAAACCCAGTTGTGTTAGTCCTGAGAGTTGCCCCCCTCAGGCATCCAGTGTTTCAAACACAATTCAGGGCTCGTAGGGCCAAGGGGTTCGTGTCATCTACACACAGACGTTGGTGGGAAACACACGCACTCCATTTGATATAGAAAATGTCCCGGAAAAATACAACTGACTCTTCTCAAAACCACACAAGCAGGAAAAAGTTATCACTCTATAGACAAAGAGTATGAAAATTAGATATTTTATTTATAGCTTAATCACAAGAACAATTTTCTTGTTTTTTTCTCTCCCCCACGAGTTGTAAATACATACTAGAATAAACTCTGTAGAATATACAAAAAAATACATAACTTTCCCGTGAACAGTTTCTTTGTAATAAATAGAAGGGCACGCGTGTGTGGCGATCCCCGCGGAGCGCCGCGCCCGCTTCAGTTCTCAGTCTGTTGATTTATGTTTAATCTCTTGAAAGAGCGGGGAGTTCCCTCGCCCCTCAAAGGTCGCGATAAACAATGCGCGAAGTGAGGCCCCCCTTTCGCCTTTCCTCCACGTTTTTTTCCCTGGCGATGGAGAGTTCAGCCCAGATTTCCACGCTCGCATTCAGGCGGCACAAAGCCGACAAATTATACAATGACTTCTAACCTGGCCCTCCAACCAAACAGCGTCTTCCCCGATACATCCTAGGAGACAGATGGCAACGTGGGGACGCAGGAGGAAGGAGGACGGACAATGGCGCTGCGACGAATCCGGGCCGCGGAACAAAGTGCGCGTCAGGGGCGAGTTTGGTTTGACGGGTGAGGTTCCCACGGCCCGCGGCGCGCTGGGAAGGCGGCAGGTGCCGGGCCCGCGGGCCGTGGGGCACCGTGAGCAGCGCGTCGCTCCGGGGCCTGGGCGCTGCTCCCTCCTCGACATTAGCATCTCTAAGCCGACGCCTCGGCGGGACCGGGGACAAACCGCGTCCCCCAGGGACGCACTTGGACTGCGGAGTCCTCGGCGCGCGGGGATGGGAGGGGGTCACGCCCGCCACAGCCGCCTCCTCCCCGCGCCTTCCCGGCCCTAAGACGCGCCCCTCCCCGCACCCGCCATCCCCGGACTTGGGCGCCGTCTCCGCTTCAGTAACTCAGAGCCCATCTGAACAGAGGACGTCCCTCGCCAGGGGCACCGACCAGCCGGACGGACGTCTGTGTCCGCCCAGGACTCAAGCGGGTCTCCAGGGCCGGGAAGCGGGGCGGGGAGGGCGCTGCGTGGCGGCGGGGTTTGCCCCGGGAGCGAGTCCGGGCGCGCGGCCTAAGCGCATCCCCCGATCGCGGGGCGGCGGGGCGCGCAGCGGCGCTTGTCGGGCGGCGCCGGCGGCCAGCAGTCCCGGTCCGAGCCGGCGGGGCTGGCGGGGGAGAAGGCGCAGCTGCACGGGGAGGTGGACGCGGACGGCGCGGAGGAGGGCGGCGCGGGGCTGTCGGTGCCGCTCCACGTGGACGCGGGCGACGGGCTGTCCCCCACGCTGCCCAGGGCGCCGGCCGGGCTCGGCAGCGCGGGCTCGGGGCGCAGCGGGCCGGGCAGGGCGCCCCCGCAGTGGTCGGCCAGGCGCAGCGTCTCCGTGAGCGCCCAGATGTAGTTGTGCGCGAAGCGCAGCGTCTCGATCTTGGTGAGCTTGGCGTCCTCGGGGAACGTGGGCAGCGCCTCGCGCAGCGCGTCCAGCGCCGCGTTCAGGTTGTGCATGCGGTGGCGCTCGCGGTTGTTGGCATTCAGCCGGCGCGTCTTCTTGAGCCGCTGCGCCGTCTCGGCGGTCCGGGCGCCGCGGGGAGCGGCCCGCGCCCGGGAGGGACGCCGCGGGCACTCGTGGCCCAGGCCCCGCAGCCGCGTCCCCGGGGCGGCCCCGCGCGGCCGACGGGCCCCGCCCGGCGCGCCCGGCTCCCCGCGGTCCTCGTCCGCGCTGGGCCGAGGCGGGGTCCGCGCCGCCGCCGGGGAGGCCGCGCCCCACAGCGCCGGCGCGTCCGCCTCCTCTTTCATCTCCGAAGCCTCGGGCTTGACGACCGTCCTGCGGGAGGAGCGGGGAGGGGACACCGAACTGTCGGTTACGCAGAAGCAACGGCACGTGCGTGGGGCCCCGGGACGCGCGCCCGAGAGAAGCCCAGCTGGGGGGGGACCCCCCGTGCCCCGCCGGGCCCCGCGTCCGCCCGGGAAGAGGCAGAGGCCCAGGGCGTGTGCGCCGCGGAGCCGCCCTCCGAGCGGGTCACTTACTCCACTTCTCCAGCGCGTGCGGCCCGGGCGGGTCCCGTGCGTGCGCTCGGGGTGCGTGTCCGTCTGTCACTCAGCCCCCGCCCGGCACGCGACCCCCGGGCACTCCAGTTAAAGCGAAGCGGCTTGGGGTTCAGTGGCTGCGTGTCTGGCACACGACTCTCCTTAAAACCCCTTATATACCCCCCGGGAAACAATCGGATCGCCCCGGCCCCCTCCCCTCTCCCCCCTTCCCCCTCCCGCCCCTCCCGCTCCTCCTTTCACTGCTTCGTCCTCATTCAGTCCTTTCTCCCCGCGCCCCTCCCCTCCCCCGCGGGCCATCGATCCTCCCCTCCCACCCCGCACCCCTCCGTCTAATCAGCATAAAATGGTTCCGGAGCCCCCGCCCGAGCTCCCGGCTGCGGCGGGTCCGCTTGGGGACTCGGGGTCGCCACCGCCTTGCGCCCTGATTGGCGCTCGCGCTCGGCCGGAGCGTGCCGCTAATTTATTAATGAATGGGGGGCGCGGGCGCAGCTGGCCAATCCCGGCGCCCGGACCTCGGGAGGCCCGCGAGCCACGCGCGCTGAGCCCGCTCCTGTTCAGCGGCTCCGCGGGGGCCGGGCCCGGGGGCAGCGGGACTCCCCCACCCCTAGGCGAGGGTCCGCTCCCCGAGAGAGCGGTCGGTCCTGGTGCCGCTGGGCCCTCTGGGCAGGGCCTCCTGGGAGCCGTTTCAAGCGCATCACTCGGTTAAGGGAGGAGCGGGGTCTGGGTAGCACGCCGTGGGCATGTGGGGCGCGCTGTGGGAACCGGGGGCGCGCTGTGGGAATGGGGGGCGCGCTGTGGGAACGGGGGCGCGCTGTGGGAACGGGGGCGCGCTGTGGGAACGTGGGGCTCGCTGTGGGAACTGGGGGGGGGCGCGCTGTGGGTTCGTGGGGGCAGCGCTCCTCAGAGACCAGCGCCAGAGGGAGGAGGACGGACGTGGCAGGATTCACAGGCGCCTCCGAGGGGTCCTGGAGAGGGGTGCGTGGAGGGGCTCTCTCAGGACGTGTGACAAACAGGCTCCAGCCACGACACGGACCCTTTTTTAGGGCGACCTCAGTAGACGGCTGGGGGGACAGCAGGAGGCAGCAGCGGAGCCCAGGAGCCACCGGCTCGCCTCGCCGCCCGAAAGCGCAGGGCCTGCGCTGACATTTCCGCGCTGGGGGCGTTGTGGCCCGTCCTCCCGATCCCCACCCCCCCGCCCTCCCCCCGGCTTTTCACTCGGAAAAAAGGGCTCAAGGGCGCAGGGACCCGGGGAACTTGTCTGGAATCGCTCGGCAGCGCCCACCCTCTTGTGGAAGGGGCTGACTTGTAGGGACGAAGCCAGGGGGCCCGGAGGAGGGGAGGGGGCGGGGGCGGGGGTGGGGGAGGGGCAGCTCGCCCGCAGCCCCTGAGGCGCCTCTGCAAACTAAGCGGAGGCCGAGCTCACCTGACCTTGGGGTTGAAAAGTGTCGGGTTGGCTCTGCAGGCGCTGGAGACAAGGTGCGCGCGCGCCCGGAAGGAGATGAAAGAGGTTTGGTTTGCGTGGCGCCTTCTGCGGGGAGGTAACAGCAGGAGTGGAAGGAGCAAAAGGTGAAGACCAGAGTCACCCGAAGCAGATCACCAGGCTTCCTTCTGTCTTTTTAAAAATATATGTTTTGTTGATTTCAGAGGGGAAGGGAAGAGAGAGAGAGAGAGAGAGAGAGAGAGAGAGAGAGAGAGAGAAACATCAATGATGAGAGAGAATCATGGATATGCTGCCTCCTGCACGCCCCACACTGGGGATCGAACCTGCAACCCAGGCCTGTGCCCTGACCAGGAATCAAACTGGTGACCTCCTGGATCAGAGGTCTACGCTCAACCACTGGGCCCTTCTGTCTTGAAATCCTGTGGGAACTGCCGCGATGCTCCACCTAGCTCCTCAATATTTGTGTTTTGCGTCTCCCCCACCTTTTAAAACAAACCCGCTCCGTTTAAAAGCGTTATTTTCCCACTTCCCTCTGAATCCGTTCGGAACAGTTGGGTTTCATTGGTCCGCAGGGCAGGAATTTAAAAAGGAAGGAGAGACGCGTCCGGTGTCCTCGGTCTCTGAGTGGCAGCGTCCACCTCTCTCCCTTCTCTGGGTCTCTGTCTGCACCCTGAGCCGTGAGTCAGAACTTCACAAAAGACTCGGATCCAGGGCGAGACCAGACAGGGTGCGACACCAGAGGCTCGCGGGTGACGAGCACTGACTTCACAGGTGGAGACCCCTCTGGACAGTCCCCCGCCCTTAAAACAAACAAACAAACAAACAAAAACCTCCACCGTCTTGGCGGCCGGGTACAGATGGAAGAAGGGATGCCTGGGATTGCGCAGGACTTTGGTGTTAATTTGAATGAAACAGGAGAAAGCGAGGTTGCGAGGGCAGGCGGGATGAACCTTGCACATCTACCTCTCCCCGCAGCACCAGCACGGAGACCCCTGCGTGAGCACCTGGGTGGGCAGGTGGTGTGAACCTTAGGGTCGGTGGGAAGTGTCCTGCGGAGCCTCGGCCAACCACAGAGGCAGAGGTGGAGGCGGAGCTGGTCAGAGGCTCAGGGCCCCGGGAACACAAGGGACCTTTAGTTGACTGTTAACCGCATTGGGGCCTGACCGCCCCCCACCGGTTTTTATCGTCTCCCGGGATTTTATGTCTTTATGGTGCCCTGGAAGGTCCGAGCTGTCCCTCTGAGGTTAATGGTGCACAACTAAGTGTGTCCCGCAATGAGTGGTGAAGGATTGTTCGGGTCAGTCGCAGCTTCTGATCCGAGATTTCCTTCGAATGGGACAAGCAAGCCAAGGAGCGCAAGATTTCCAACTGTGACGTGAATCGCTCTCTGTAAATATAAAGCTATGGTGGAGCTGGTAGACGTTACTTTTACAGCAAGGCCTTGTCGACCGGTGGCCGCAGGGACGCCTGAGGTTACCTGCGAAGGGCAGGCCTCTGAGGAACCCCCCCGCCCCCAGACCACCTCGAATATGAGTCTAAGATTGTGGTTCTGTGTGGTGCGGCTTTTAGGAGGAGGATCACCGTTGATGCCAGGACGCTTCCGGGAAAACTTCCGCCTGTGAAGAATATTGTTTTATAGGAAAGACGCTGCCAGGAACAGTGTTAGACCCTGGTGCCCCGGGAGCCCGCCAGGCACCCAGCCCCGGGATTCTGTGATCCTCGGCCATTCGCTGGGCTTTGCAGAAAGAAAGCGATTGGATTGCGGCCCCATTAGCAGGACGTGACCAGCGCCGGACTGTCCAGGCCTCTAAGTGAAGTGAATTCAAGAGGCACTTGTGTGGTCCCCAGATTGTCCAGACGCAGCGGGGCTGAACCGGGGGAGGCAGGGCGGCCGGCCACAGCCAGGGCGGTGACCAGGGCGCGCTGTCCACCGCGTGACCTGTACCAAGGGGTCAAACTGCTCATCCCCAGCCCCTCGCACGCCGCGCTCCCCCTTTAAGGGAACAAAAGCTGGGGCGGGCGACCCGGACACACTGATTTACACCCGGGGCTCCGGGAGGGGCACGCAGGGCGGCGAGGGCGCCTCGTAAAGTCTTTGTTGCTCTGAGGAGCCGGACTCCACGGGCGACCTGGCCCGCGGGTGGGTGTTGCCACGGGGCCACCGGGACATCGCGCCCCACTTCACCTCACAAATGGCCAAGGAATCGTCCCCACGACAGGCTGGCTGGTACAGGGGGAGGGGGCGGGGTTACCCAGAAAGTCCTGTGGTCCCCAGCCCCAAACCTACAGGATGCGCCCTCCCGGGGCTTCAGGCCTGAGTTCTGGCCCCGTGGAGGGAGGGAAAGAGGGGTGGAGGGGTGGAGGGAGAGGGCGCAGAGGGGAGGGAGGGCGGCAGAGAGAAGGGCCAGGATAGAGAGGGGAGGGAGGGGCGCAGGGGGGAGGAGGTGCAGGGGAGGCACAGAAGCGGAGGCGGAGGCGGTGGCTGGGCCAGTAGCCCGCCCTTGCGCTGGGCCCGCTGGTGCCCCCCTCCCACGTGGCGACCTGGTCCTCAGGTGACAGGGGCGCTGGGACAGGAGCCCCCTCTGCCTGCGGAGGACACCGCCCCAGGGACCGGGAGGGACAGACCAGGGCCCGGAGACAAACACGATTAGCGCCCGGCCCAGCGACAAAGCCGAGGATTTGGGGACCTTAATCCCGAGTAATCCCTCCGGGCCCGTAGGGACCGCGCACTGGCCTCTGCGGTTCACCCGGCACCCGGCGGGGGGGCGGGGGGGGAGGGGGCTCCCTGAGTCAGAAGCCCCGTGGGCACCGTCCCCTTTGCACCCCGACAGGACAGCCGCCCCTCGTGTCCCCGCCCGGGGCCCCTCCGCGCCTGCTCCCCAGGACCTTCCTGTGCGCTTGCAGCGACCGGTGACAGTGCGCAGTCCGCGGGAGAGGCCCTTTGAGCGGCCTGTCCGGCGATGTCCCGCGTCCCCGCAGGTGACATCGCAGTGGACACGCGGGACCGTCCACGGAGGAGGCTGTGTGACCCGCCCTCGGGGACAGGACGCCGGTCACTAGGCCTGACCCGCGGCCCCGATGGGCACCCCCACCAGGATGGGCGCAGCGGCCGCCACCCACCCGGGAGCCCACTCGCGATGGTGGCAGAGAACCCAGCGCCGAGAGACGGTGACGGTGACACGGGCAGAGGCAGAGACAGGGCGGGCGCGCTTCCCTTGCGCGGTCCAAGGTGGTGACTGGGTCCTGGACATTGGGGCGCCTGGCAGCTGATCGCGTCGTCCTGTCGCCCCCAAATGCCAGCGCCTGTGCGGGGGAGGCCTAGGCAGTGGGGGTGCAAGAGCAGACGCCATGCTCCATCGGCGAGATGATGCCATCGCTGGCGTCACACTTGTTAGAGTGATGACGCAATCGCTGACAAGGGCTGACGTCACATTCTCGCGTGCCCAGCGCCCGCATGGGGGGCGGCGTGTCCCCATGGCGTTTCCTCCCCGAGAAGGCGGCCGAGCCCACGGAAGGCGGCGGGAGGCGGTCCGGGGCCTGGAGGCTTTGTCCGGAGGCGGCCGCTCCCTCCTGTGGCGCCCGAGCGCCCGGTGGCCCCGGTGGCCCCGCGAACCAGGGCCTCCAGGTGGGCCTTCCCCTGGGCTCCGCACACCAGGACGCCCGTGGCGAGTGCCCACAGCCCAACACCCGGGCGGCCCGGACCCCCAGCTCTGGCGGGTCTATGGCCAGGCGCCCGGCCCAGACCTTTGCCCTGAGGGGTTGCCCTTGGCCCAGGAAGGTGCCCACGCACCGGCGGGCAGGGGCACAGACGCGGGCTCCGGGGTGTCTGCCACCGGCCTGGCATTTCTGTTCTCCGAAGAGGCAGGAAACACGCGCCTCTGCGTGACGTCATGCAGGCAACGCCCATCTCAGCGTGACGTCATGCGTGTCAGATGCAGGGCCTGCAGAGCGCCTGCTGTTGGTCGCCTTAGGCGCCGCCCCCTGAACCCAGACGCCACCCCTCGCCCCCTCGTTTCCATCGCTTTCCCCCGAAATTTACTGTCCCCACGTTCTCAGGCAAATTGTGTTTTTCTTTCTTTTTCTTTTTTTACTGATGTCAGAGAGGAAGGGAGAGGGAGAGAGAGAAACATCAATGATGAGAGAGAATCAGGGTCTGGTGCCTCCTGCCCGCCCCGCCCTGGGGATGGAGCCCGCCACCCGGGTGTGTGCCCTTGACCGGCATCCAACAGGCACCCTTGGTCCGCAGGCCGGCGCGCTATCCACTGAGCCACCGGCCAGCGCAAAATTGTGCTTTTCCGAGTCAGAGGTAACTTGAGGTTTGACGGCAGCACGTGGCCGTGGCGGGTGAGGCTCTGAGCTGCGCACTTCCCCGCGGGGGAACCTGGTGTGCACTTCCTGTGCCTTCGAGGCCGGGCTCCAGGGGAGGAGGTGGGGCAGCCGTGCTCCGCTTCCCCGGTCCCCAGGGTTTTGTGTTTTCAATCCTCACCGGAGGATACTCCCATCGATTTCTAGAGAGAGTGGCAGAGAGAGGGAAAGACAGGAACACATCGACCAGGACCCGGGCGGGGGAGGCGCCTGCACCGGAAGTCCTGCCCTTGACCGGAATCGAACCCAGGACCCTGGGTCCACAGGCCGACACTCGGCCCACTGAGCCACACCGACTAGGGCCCGGGGTTTTCATTTTTGAAGACCTGAGAGTTCATTCTCTCTTGAAAGAAACGGAGTCATCTCACAGTGTAATATTGTGCAGATAAATCAAGACATGTTTTCATGGTAAGACATTCTGGGAAAACAAAATGGGGTCAGGAAAGAAACAAACCTCCATGTCAATATTAACTCAACCTGAACGCCGGCTACTGTCCTAAGCAGAACGAAGCCTTCCCCTGCCCTTAAAAACACTCCCCAGCGGCGGAGAAAACGCCGTGTCACGATTCGCACGCTCTGGCCGCCTGCAGCTGTGCGCTACAGATTATGAGTGACACGGACCGAGACCAGCCTGTTGCTCAGCATGAGTCACTGGAGGCCTCGGGGAGTCACTTGGGGGCTAAGTTCCTTTTGTCCCGCGATGTCCCGCGTCCCCACAGGTGACCTCGCGGTGGACACGCCCATTCTTGTGGGCTGCTCCCGAAGAATCACACTGTATGTTTTTTAAAAATATATTTATATTGATTTCTGAGCGGGAGAGGGAGAGAGCGATAGACACATAAATGAGAGAATCAGGGATCAGCTGCCTCCTGCACGCCCCCTACTGGGGATGAAGCCCCCAACCTGGGCATGTGCTCTGACCAGAATGGAACCCGGGACCCTTCAGTCTACAGGCCGGAGCTCTATCCACTGCGCCACACCAGCCAGCCCGCACTGTATTTTACTTTCTTGTCTGAATCTTCCTTTGGCCGCAGCCTCATGAAATGGCATCGACAATGCTTACTTCCGCATTCGGATGCTTGGAGACAGTCATTGTCCCACGCAAGCGAAGTGAGGAGTAGCGTCTAATTAAAACCACAGCCTCCCGCTCCCAAAAGCTCAGCGCTTTCCCCTCCCCAGAAAATAGGATGAAGGAAAACTCGCCACCAGAATTCTCAGCCAATAATCACCACACAGTCGGAGAGGAAGTCAGTCACGTCCGGTCCCAGGCCTCGCGAGGGAGAACCCCCGGCTCCCATCGGCTCGCTGGCCGTCCGGACTCTGCCTCGGTGCTTGGGAGGAAGTGAACCCGGACGCGGGACACGGTGGCCTCATCCCCGGGGCACAGGCAGCACTCAGTCACGTGGCCGGCCGCTCACACCTGGGCCACGTGCCCTCACAGCCCGTCCTTGAAGGAGTCACTCCTCGTGCAGTTTTTCCCCAGAGGCTTAGGCTGCGGGATGGCCGGCGGCGGCGCCTGGAGCGCTCTCCAAGGCGACCTGTGCGATTCCTGATGAAAGCAGGGAGCAGGGACGCTGGGTGTGGAGGGAGGCAGAAGCAGGGCAGGCGCTGGGCCAGGGCGGGGCCCCGCGGGGAGCCCTGCAGTTCGTTCAGTCCTCACAGATGAGGAAACCGCGGCCCGGGTCAGCGCCGGCCGAGGTCGGGGTCCTGCTGGCATTCCTCCAGACGTGCGGCCCCAGGCCCGGGCCCTTCCCTTGAGCAGCGCGTCCGCCCTTCTGGAAAGACTCCGTGCAGAGGCCCCTCCGTGCAGAGGCCACGATTGTTCCCTGAGACACAGACATGAGCCCGATGTAAACGCCTGTGCTTCTCTCTCATGCAACCACGAACACCAACCTAACGTACACGAACACCAACACAGCTGTGAGCAAAGGTGAGTCCATCCAAACTGGTATTGACTTGACGGTAAGTCACGTGCGCACACAGGCACATCTATTCTAAACTCCCGGAGACGCTCACCACACAAGTCCACGGGACCTGCCACCGCGGCCGTCAAGCCTGGGTGCCTCTCCGGTCGCGGGTACGGCGTGACGGCGGCCAGCGCTGTGCTGTCAGAGGCGGGGAAATCTACAGCGTCACTGCTGTCATCAAGTGCCAACAAGTGACGTGCATATTAAGTTGCCTTTGTTTCCTTCTTACTGGCTTTTAAGCCACTACTTTCAATCGTGATCAGAAACGTTAAGTGCAAACAGGGCACGAATATCTCACGTGACCGGTGGCCGTGGAGACCCCGTGTCCTCGCAGACACCTGTGCTCAGACCCACGGCTCCACACAGGCTGGGAACACCCTGAAATGATGGAGTACCTCACCCGAGTCCAAGACATTCAAGGAAATGGGTTTCTCCTGACAGGACTGAAGGGGGCCCCTCTGAGGGTCCTACACATACACTCACCTACACACACACTCACCTACACACCCACACAACACTCACCTACACATACACTCACACACACACACACACACACACACACTCACACTCACCTACACACGCTCACCTACACACACACTCACCTACACACCCACACACCTACACTCACACACACACACTCACCTACACACACACTCACCTACACACCCACACAACACTCACCTACACATACACTCACACACACACACCTACACACGCTCACCTACACACACACCTACACACCCACACAACACTCACCTACACATACACTCACACACACACACACACACACACTCACCTACACACGCTCACCTACACACACACTCACCTACACACCCACACACCTACACTCACACACACACACTCACCTACACATACACTCATCTACATACACACACACACCCCTACACATACACTCACATACACACAGCGACGAGAAGGCCCTTTCCCTATGGATGGCTCCCAGCTGTCAGCGGGGCACCTGCTGCCCAAGGGGAGGCGACAGCTCTCCTCTCGCCAGGAGTGGTCAGCACCCAGTTCTGACGATGAGATGGGAGAGAAGTGGTCTACACAATTGCAGTCTTTTGTTTGTTTTTAAAATTAAATATATTGGGGTGACATTGGTTAGACATCAGCCAGTTTCAAGTGGACATTTCTGATACATGATCTGTATATTGCATGTGTGCCCACCACCCGGTCAGATCATCTGTCACCATATAGTTGGCCCCTTCCCCTCTCCATCCCTAGCTCCTTCCCTCTGGTAATCACCACACTGTTGTCTGTGTTTGGTCACACACATACCCTCACCTACACACACACTCACCTACACACACTCACCTACACACACACACACGCTCACCAACACACACACTCACCTACACACAACACTCATCTACACATACACTCACCTACACTCACACACATACACACGCTCACCTACACATACACTCATCTACACTCACTCACCTACACGCACTCATCTACACATACACTCACCTACACATACACTCACACCTACACACACACACACATACTCACCTACACATACACTCACAGCCACATACTCACCTACACTCACACACCCACCTACACACACACAAACACTCACCTACACATACACTCACACCTACACATACACTCAGTCACATACTCACCTACACTCACGTATACACTCACACACACACACACTCACCTACACATACACTCAGTCACACACTCACCTACACATACACAGCCAACACACACACACTCATCTATATACACACATACTCACCTACACATACACTCAGTCACATACACATACTCTCTTACACTCACATACACTTACCTACACATACACAGCCTACACACACACACACACACACACACACACACACACACACACACTCACCTACACACACCTTCATTTACTGGGAAATTGAACCAGATTTGCCTGATTAGAAAGAAAAATGGTAAGGAAAATCAATAATTAAGACTAACAGAAGAGCTTAAAAATGCCAACCTCACTAGCGGTTCAGGGTAAGAGGAGCTCGGAGGTGGCAGAGGCCGTTGGTTGGTTCCTTTCCTTTATAATGAAGTCGTGCTAACATAAACCAAAAACACAACTGGCACAAGAATACACGTCACTCGTGACTAGCTATAAAGCAGGCATTTCAAATCAGCGTTGAGCTAACGTTTTTAGAACAATTATTTAATTTTCAGGATCCAATATCTGTCAAGTAAATCACCAATTTCCGTTTAATTCTTGTTTAATGTGGAAGATTGAGTCAGCGCCCAGCTATTCCCAGCCGCCTTTACGTTGGGCCAGGGCAGGGGCACGGGCTGTGCATCTCCAGCCCGCTCTTCTGCTCAAACAGCGAAGACCAGAGCTGGCGCTTCCTCAGGAGTTTAGGTTCCATCGCAGAGTTTAGCGGATTTTTCACAAGTGACTCCGAGGCTGAAATGTCTGTTCATGAGGAGAGGTTGGCTGAGAGCCGAGAAACATATTTTCTAACCAACTATTGATGTGAAGGAATCACCAGCTTAGTTATTAACACATTTCTGTTAACAACCAGTTTTTCCTGCACTAACTGGCAAACTGGGTTCTAACAGGAAACGCAGACCTCCACACGTCTCCAGGGGAAGTCAGACCTGCCATTTCTGCAGCGAAGCACTTCCCAGGAGGGCATTAGCTGTGCCCACAGACAGACGGGCCGGGCCGGCTGAGAGGGGGGCTGCGGAGTGTTGGCTGCTCGGAGGCCCAGGCGTGGGGCTGCGCGCTCACCTCCAGGTGCAGGCGGCGGGCGAGCTGCCAGCTGGTCTGGGTCCCAGCCCCGCGCTGCTCTCCTGGCAGGTCAGGCGGGTCCCGCTTCGATGTCTCTGACCCTTGGCCTCAGCGGTTATGACGGGAAAGTGCTGTCCTCCGCCCTCGGGGAGAAGGCCTGGCCCCCACACCCTCTCCGTCTTGCCGCTCACCCACACTCACCTCGGCCTCTTCCCTGCAGGCCTGACATGGCCAACAAGCGCTCAGCCCAGCAGCGACCCTGCGCCGTCAACGCTGTTCTGTCGATCGGGCTCGGGAACACCTGGTTACGCTGGAGCTCACTCACGGAATTACACAGGAGCGCCCCCGTCACTGCAGCGTCGGTTCCGATGGCCAGGACCTGAGACTCCAGGTGCCCACCGACGGGTGCGTGAATAAAGATGCGCATACACATCATATATGCGCACACACACAACGGACCGTCACTCAGCCACAGAACAGAAGGAAGTCTTGCCATTTGCGACATGGACGGACCGTGGGGGCATTATACGAAGTGAAATAAGCCAGAGAGAGACAGATCCGTCTGACCTCACTCACATGTGGAACCGAAAACCAACAAACAAAACCAAGGACACAAGAATAGGCCGGTGGTGGCCAGGGCTGGGGTAGACAGGGGTGAAGGGAAGGGGTCAAAGGGTAAAAAGAAAAGTAAAACAACACCTGAACGCCGACTGTCAACTTATCAAAAAAGAAAAAAAGGTTTGGCCTTCAAGAAAAGTGTGTATATACTAGTCCGTTACGACGGCCAGGACGGTAAATAGAAAGCAAAGTATGTAATTGTAAGACAGAGCCCCGCCCAGGCAAGAACAGTCCTGCCCGCCTCTGAGCCCCTCTGTGCGTAACACCTGTACCCACTATGTTCTCGGCAAAAACACCACGGAAGGGATGGGAGTCCTTTACCGACGTCAGCGTGTTCGTACGCAAAGGCGGCGTCTCGCAGTGACTGCGAGTGTTTGACGCTCAGAGCTGACGCCTGGGAAGGCGGAGGGTCAGGAACTGAGGACGATGACAGGGCGCCCCTGACCCCCGCCGTGTGGGGGCCAAACCTCAGCCTGATGCCGACCAGAAAGCGGGCGGCAACCCCTCTGGGTGCAGCTGCCCTTTGGAACCGGGAGGGAGGCGGGGCCCGGCGACTCGGGACCTTTCCACTGGCGCCTGGAGGCGGAGGTGCTGCGACGCCTCCCGAGGCCCAGGGCAGCCTCCAGAGCTCTCCGCCCGTCAGGCAGGACGCCGCACCCGCTCCACCCGCTCCCGCCGCCCCTCTTCCTGGAAACGGGCGACGGGAGGCGCGGGGTGAACTGCGGGCAGCACCACCAGTGTCATCAGACGGACTCGGCCGTCCAGCTGCACCTGAGAAGGGGCTCAAAGTCATCAGATGCAGGTGTGGCCAGGGGTTCCCGGGGCGGGGCCCTCAGGCTGCTTCCTGTGATGCCACAGAACCACCCCCCGCCCCCCCCCCCCCCCACACACACATATGCAGCCTCAAATCTGAACTGTCCAGACTCCGCTTGGAAAAAAACTACTTGAGACCCCAGGTGCTCCGGCCGGCGAAGAACGGACTCAAAGTTAAGAAATACACCAGGGAGGGGGTCTGGGCAGCAGAGCTCGGACCTGGGATACACGAGTCCTCTGGACGCCAGCTTGTGGGACAGGGGCTGTGCGGTCACCCATCTGCTTGGACAAGGAGGGGCTATGAAACAAGTCTTGTTTGCCGGATTTAGTTTTCCCCAAACATAAAAGAAGAGTTCTATAGAGGTTGACTGGTCGCTTTTATTGCAAAGTAATCCAAGTAAGAAATTTCTGCATCTTTAAAATCAACATTGAGCCCCAACACTGGCTCAGTGGTTCGTGTTGGCGCGCAGACTGAAGGGTCACAGGTTCAAGGGCACGCACCTGAGTTGCAGGCTCTATCCCCGGCCCTTGGGGTGTGTGCAGCAACCAATCGATGTGTCTCTCTCACATCCATGTTTCTCTCCCTCGTCTCTCCCCCTCCCTTCCACTCCCCTAAAAATCAATGGAAACCATATTCTTGGGTGAGGATTAACAAAAAATTAAAAAAATAGCCCTCGCCGGTGTGGCTCCATGGATAGAGCGTTGGCCTGTGGACTGGGTTCGATTCCGTCAACGGCACGGACCTCAGTTGCAGGCTCAATCCCTGGCCCTGGTCAGGGCACATGCAGGAGGCAACCGACCGATGTGTCTCTCACACCCATGTCCTCTCACTCATCTCCCTTCCCCTTTCTCTAAGTCAATGGAGCAATTGGTACTCTGGTGAGGATTAGCATAAGTAAATAAATAAATAAATAATAAGTAGATAAAATGAACTCTGAGCGACCTGGGCCACAGACGTCTTTAACACTAGAAAGACTGAAACTTAGTATATACCTATATTGCCCAAAAGCAGTCAAAATGACTGCATTGTGAAAGAATAATATCGGAGCACTCTTCACTTATGTTCCTTAGCTTTTCCAATAACTCACTTCTATTTGACATTTCTTTCATGAATTTAGGGCGCAAAAGAAATAAAATAAACAACTTATTAGAACAAGTATCATTGCATAAAGATTCGAATAACAAGTACTAGTTTAGCTTATTGAGCAACTGCAACTTATCAAGTATCGACAATTTATCATGTACTTGTATGTTATCATGTGACGGTAATCGAAAAAAATGAAAACTGTTATTTCAATACAGAGCCGAACTGGTCATATAAGAAATTTACTCAATTCAATAATAAGAGTCATTTGATTATTTAAAATTTCCCAGGCAGTCAAAATGACTGCTTTTGGGCAATATAGGTATAACACACATATATATATATATACCGGAAATGAAGGAGCGGGAGGTAACTACAATTATTAATAAACGCATTTATATGTTGTACAAAAAGTCACAAAATTCTAAGACACTGTGTCCTTATATACATAATTGTTTTTCTAACTGAAATTAAAAAGCAGTCAAAATGACTTCCTTGGGCAATCTAGTGTTAAATCGGTACGGACATCACGGGCATAAGTACCATCCAGCCCTCGCCATTTTCCATGTAGGACTAGTCGTTGTTCCCTTGTAATAGTGTCTAAAAACCATGGCGAACTGTTTCATTTACACACACACACACACACACACACACACACACAGAACATAAGCACAGAAAAGGGTGGAGGCACCAAGTTAGCAATGGTGTTCTACAAGCAGATGAATTTCTATAATAAATATTTTTAAAATCCATTATATACCATCTACACCAATAACTATTGGGCAAATAAATGCTGAGGGAAAGGCTAGAAGGAAGTGAACCCAAGGCAGCCATTCGCTCCTTCCTTACTGTCCACCCCAGGGACGCGCATGGCCCGGCCTGGGCGCTTCTCCTCGGGGACAGACACGCTTCGTCGAGAGCCCTGCTTGCTGACCGCGTGGCAGGCGACGGGTCAGGCTGGCGGAGCGTCACCGGGCGGGTGCTGGCAGCACCAGGTATGTGTTCTAACAGGTGAGCCTGAGAGATTCGCTCACTTCTGAAGCAACATCGAAAAGCCCTGAGGCTTCCCCTGCCCCGTGTAACACTTATTTTTTAAGCAAATTCTTAGAAAAATTTTATTATAAGCTTTCCTATCACCTGCAGCATCTTATCTTAGCCTAAGTAACGTGTACTTTTGAAGAGTATTTATGGGCATCTATCTGATGTGACTTAAGCAGCCTGAGTCTTCTGTGAGAACGGGTTTGGGGGAATAAAAAGGCACGTGGGCGCGAGGCGGGCGGGCGTCCCGGACACTGAGGCCCTGCACAGGCCCGTTCCCGGGAGAAGGAGACCCATCTTCACAGCCGCCTCTCCCACCGGCTTTCTTCTGCTTTTCTCCCGCGAGTTTCTCCGCGCGCTCCTCCAGGAGCCGCCTCAGCCGCGGCTCGCACCGGCTGGCCTGCTGCAGCCCGTCCTCCCTGCCTACAAGGACAGGGGAGGCAGGTGACGGCAGCCCCAGCCGCAGCCGCTCCCGCACGGCAGGTGCTCTGCTCCCCACAACCCGCCGAGCACCAACCCCGAGGCCGGCCTCATTCCAAGGGCTCAGGTGACCCCCGTCCCGGCACCTTTGCGGCGCAGCGCCCACCTTGGCAGCGCCCACCTCAGCAGCCCACCTCGGCAGCGCCCACCTCGGCAGCCCACCTTGGCAGCACCCACCTCGGCAGCACCCACCTCGGCAGCGCCCACCTCAGCAGCCCACCTCAGCAGCCCACCTCGGCAGCGCCCACCTCGGCAGCGCCCACCTCAGCAGCCCACCTCGGCAGCGCCCACCTCGGCAGCGCCCACCTCGGCAGCCCACCTCGGCAGTGCCCACCTCGGCAGCGCCCACCTCGGCAGCCCACCTCGGCAGTGCCCACCTCGGCAGCGCCCACCTCGGCAGCCCACCTCGGCAGTGCCCACCTCGGCAGCACCCACCTCAGCAGTGCCCACCTCGGCAGCGCCCACCTCGGCAGCCCACCTCGGCAGTGCCCACCTCGGCAGCGCCCACCTCGGCAGCCCACCTCGGCAGCGCCCACCTCGGCAGCCCACCTCGGCAGCGCCCACCTCGGCAGCGCCCGCCTCGTAGCCCCCACCTCGGCAGCGCCCTCCTCGGCAGCCTACCTTGGCAGTGCTGGATCACGCGGCCCCACAGCCGGCTCCTCCGCAGACAGGCCAGGTGCCCCACGATCAGCAGGTGCCGCCTCCCGCGGGTCAGGGCCACGTTCACGCGCTGCTCTGAGTCGATGAAGCCCACCTGCCTGGTGCGCACGCAGGACAGCACGACCACCTCCTTCTCGGCCCCCTGGAAGGCGTCCACGGTGGACACCTGCACGGCCGCGAGCTGCGGGCGGTCCAGGTCCACGGCCCCGAGCAGGTGGCACAGCTGTGGGGAGAGACGGGTCACGCATGCAGGGGCCGCGGGGACACGGCCGAGCCCTCCCAGCGCGTCTTCACCGGAGCGGAAAGGCCGCGGTCTTCTGTGACGCGCACGGCTCTGCCGGGTTCTAGGTACGTGTGCAACTAGGTGACAACATCCATCGTGAAACAATGAATAACGGTTCATCTATTGAGGGAGCTCATTTGAATATGCTAATTTAGGGTTGATTAACAATGAAAAGCACTAAAAAGTTAAGAATTAACAAAAATGTTATAAGTAATGGACTTATATGTACATGAACATCTGGTGTCTATTTTTATTTACTGATAAAAGGTAATAATGAGAGAACAGTTTGGAAAACAGAGATCCAATCCCATCTGTCCCAAAACACAAAGCACACACCACATTTCCTTCCCTCTAATTTGTTTATTTGCATTTTTGCCCCAACAGCTGTAAACGGAATTTCATTAAACCTTGTTAGGCTTACATTTAATTATACAGAAAAAAAGCCAGACAGACAAAACTCAGAATGCTTCTTTCTGAATGCATTAATTATGGTCCCAAAAGGTTTTAAAGCACCCAGTCAAACCCTTACCAATGTAACATCAAGCGCTGTGATAGGAAATGATAGCATCTGTACACGGGGGGGGGGGGAGACACACAAACCTTGCCCAGCTGGGACTTGTACAGCGTTATCACCCCGATCATGGTGCCTGGGATTCCACCTGCAACCAGAGCTCGAATCAGCGTCAGGGTGAAAGTGGCTTCCGCCTCATTATGAAAGCTGTTGCCTCCTTCCATCTGGAACGAAAAACAGACCCAGAATTACATTTCCCGGAAAGGCGAGGAGGACGAGAACATGGCACCACACACCACAGAGAACAGGACGGGGCTGTGCCGGGCGGCACTCGCCTGCTCCTGCCCCGGGACGTTGTAGAAGCACAGGGTGGGCAGCCAGGCGAGCAGCGGGCCCCTCTCGGCCTCCGAGACGCCGTTCCTCAGGCCGCCTCCGTAAAACAGGTCGTTAGCCACAGCGGCGATGGCCGGGTGACAGCGGTACTGGGTTCTCAGCAGAACTGGCTTGTGACCCTAAGAAGTTTAAATGAGGAAAAGTAAGAACCTGAAACAGCACTTTTTTCTTAAGGGAAAAAAAGGTATTTTAAAAGTCGGAAGTATTGCCGTATTGTGCTCTGACTACATGAATTAGAAACACAAGAGTAAGTTGTTTAATTACTAAAACTATTCTCCTGGTAAATGACCACGCACCACAAAATCATAAAATATTAAACTGTCAAACCTTAACTCATGATCTAACAGGCAGGGTGAGGAAACCTTCACCTGGACCTCCCCGCCCGCCATGACCCATCTCTTCGCCCAGTGGGTCCCCTGCAGACACCGCCCGCCCACCTGTCAGTCAGCCTGGGACCCGATGGGCTGTCAGTGTCACGGGGCTTGTGTTCACGTCACCCCATTTTCCTAACAAGGGCCCCAAAGCACAAGATGCCGGCCACCTGAAGATGCCAGAGGAGCCATACAGCGCGGGCGTGTGCAGGAACAGACAGTGCACGTAGGGCTCCTGTCGCAGCTGCAGGCGGCCCTGGGGTCTGGGCGTGCCCCTCGGATAAGGGCGACCAGCATGGAACAGTACGGACACGTGCTACAATGTGGAGGGGCCTCCAGGACGTGCCGAGTGGAAGAAGCCAGACCCAGGAGGCACCCGTGTGTGGTTGGAGCTGCCTGGTGTGAGGGTGGTGAGTGTGAACACAGAGCAGACGTGGGGGCCGGGCAGGAGGGAGGCGGGAGGCGGGAATGTGTTTGGGACCAGACAGGGCAGGGGGTGTAGTGACGGCCACTTACGTTGCGGTGGCTAATTCTATGTTATGTGACCATCACCTCAGTTACAAGTAGATTAATGATTAACTTTTTACATTTTTAATGTAAAGTAGAGCTCTAAAACGGGGCATGGATAATAGATCATAGGTGTTTATTTTTATTTTAGAACAAAAGCTTTATACTTTCTTCCTACTAAATACACAAGAAAAAGGCTCATTTTATAAAGGAACACTTAAATCATGGGGTTCTACTTATCTTTAAGATGAGTGCTCTCTTTATTTTTATATATATTTTTATTGATTTCACAGAGGAAGGGAGAGGGAGAGCGAGAAGCATCCATGATGAGAGAGAATTGTGGATGGGCTGCCTCCTGCACGCCCCCCGCTGGGGATGGAGCCTGAAACCCTGGCCTGTGCCTGACAGGGAAGGAACCGGGACCCTGGCCTGTGCCTGACGGGGATGGAGCCGGGACCCTGACCTGTGCCTGACGGGGATGGAGCCGGGACCCTGGCCTGTGCCCGACTGGGAAGGAACCGGGACCTCCTGGTCCAGAGGTGGGCGAGGTGAGTGCGTTCTAAACAAGTCCAATCGCAGGTCCTTTAGGGCGGGGCCCGGTCTCCTAATAGTGTCATTTCCCACCGGCCACGCGGTGTGGCCGGACGCGGTCAGCCCGGGTCTGGCGGCAGCACCTACCATCAAGCAGAGTCGATCGAACAGAGTCTGCTCCAGCCCGTTCCCGTGAGCCGCCTCCGATCCCTGGATCGTCGGGGGAAGCTGCTTGGGATCCCCAACGAGAACCAGCTTTTCACACTCAAACCTGAACACAGATCCAGAAGTTAGACAGGAAGCACGGACGCACCCGCACTGTTTTCTAAATGCATTTCAAAGAGCCCGAGAACCCCGCGCTCCAGGAAACAGGCTTCGTGGTGCCAGTCAGTGTAGTCAAAGGCCGCGGCTGTGAGTGGAGAAACCTTGGTATAACCTTCTTAGCGTCCCCTGCTCTGCCCAGAATCAGCATGTCATGGAACGCGCTTTGGGAAACAGTGATTTGGAACCTATAACTGCAGACTCAGGAGCGTTCCTTGGGAATAATTTGGTTTAAACTCCTGCAAGGAAGTAGGCTCTCGGGCTTAATGTCTTTCCAAATAGAAACCTGCAGTCTTGTAAGTTATCAGAACCATGTATGTGGTCACTCAGATGACCACAGTCTGTCTGTCACACATATTTGGTCCCGCCCAGAATTCCTGCTCACACCCTGGAACCCTGGGAGTTTCCCAAGTGGTAACAGGGATCAAGGTCCTCGGTTGTGTCTAAGGGACCTTAGCCGAGCACCTGAGGCGGGGCTGGTTGCCAGGGGAACTGGGGTTGGAGGGATGGAGCTTCTAGTCCCCACCCCCTGCCCACCCCCAGGAAGTTGACTGGGTCCCCAGTGGTCAGCGAGCTCATTAGTCACGTGCAGGTGACAAACCTCCATGGAAACACGAGGGTTCAAGGCTGGGGGGTGGTGAGCGTGTGGAGGTGCGAGGAAGTGAGAGACGGTTTGGAAGCTCCTGCCCTCCCCCACACCTTGTCCTGGCACCAATGCCTCTGGCTGTTTCTAGTGCCACAGTGACCTGGGGTCAGGAAACAACATGTTCCTCTGAGTCTGCAAATGCTCTGGCAAGTTAATGGAACCCAAGGAGATGAAGGGAACCTCTGGTTATGGCCAGTCGGTCAGAAGACCAGGTACCAGCCCAGGCCCGGGACTGGCACTGAGCGGGAGGGTCACAGGAACCTCCGTCTGCACCCAGTGGGTCAGCAGCCCAGGCCTGGCCCTGGCGTCGGAAGTGGGTCTTGCAGGACAGCCCTCCCCTGAGGCTCTGACACTGCCTGCGGTGAGCACATCAGAACTGAGGGGAGCTTTTGTCCCCCAGCTGATGTGGGAGAACGGCTTGCTGGAGGGGTGGGGAGCCCCGCCCCATGTAGGAACTGGTCTGGGAACCCCTATTGCAAAACCTACATTCACATCCCAGCTCTATGACCCCCTACGTATGCACACGGCAGGTTATCTCATCTGCGCGTCAGTACTCATCAGCGACCTGGACGTGCCCATGCCGGCGTGGCTGTGGTGAGGACGTAAGGAAGCACACGGGTGATGTGTTAGCATCCAGTGTGACTCCTCCACCCTCTGTGCACGGCCTTAGCGCTCCTCTGCCCTGGCTCCTGGGTGGGGAGACTGACTCATCCTCCTTTGCTCAGGACAGTCCCAGTGTAACAGTGAGAGCCCAGGATGCAGGAACCTAACTCATCCCAGCCAATTGTGATGCAGGAACCTGCCCATCCCAGCCAATCGTGATGCAGGAACCTAATTCATCCCAGCCAATCGTGATGCAGGAACCTAATTCATCCCGGCCAATCGTGATGCAGGAACCTGCCCATCCCGGCCAATCGTGATGCAGGAACCTGCCCATCCCGGCCAATGGCGACAACTGGGACGACGCCCCCCTCACTTGGGGACAGGATGCTGAGTCCAAATCCAGGCCTCCTCCCGCCACCTTGGGATTCCTGAGAGATGCTTTAAAAGCACAATGTTTCAGTGGCTGAGACAGTTTAGAAGATTTCATCTCCTACACTTTAAGACAAATTGTCATTTTTTATTTATTTTTATCTACTTGATATCCTTCCATAATCTAAAAACTATCTTCAGAAACTAAACATGGGAGATGAAGGAGGCAACTGAAGCAGAGCCTAGAGCCGGGTTCCCAGATGGTGGCTAGAGGCACCTTCCACAGCGAGCAGCCGGGGGTGCTAGGGGCACCCTCAAGAGCCGTCCTCCGGAGGCCTACATGCCCCCGAACAAAGCGCTGGCACATGAGCCCCCCCATCCCCCCCTGCGTTCTTGAAAACGTCAGTGTGGCACTTGAATTGCCAAGGTTTCCAACAGAGCCTGGGAGGAGTGACGCGAGCCGTGCCCTGAGTTACCTGGCGATGGGGAGGAGGGAGGCGGGCTCGGTCATCTGGCTGCTCTCGTCCAGCACCACCACGGGGAACCGCAGGCCGGCCATGCAGGGGAACGGGCAGGCCGCGCAGGTGGCGCCCACCACGCGGACCTGGGCACAGGGATGTGACAGTCGTCAGCTACTTAGAAAACAGGAGCCTGCAGGTGGGGTCAGCACTGAAGGCGGGAGCCCTGCAATCAGAGCCCACAGGCCACTATGTCCACTTGCCACTGTCCCCCGAGAAATGGGAGCCACAGGCACAGCGACCGAAGACAGCCTATTGCAGAGTGAAGGCTCATCGGACACTCACAAGGAAGCTGTCATGATGCCAGGATCTTAAATGTCAGGGGTCACACGCACGTTTTATCCTCTCGCTGAGGCTGAGTAAACGGCTGCCCTGGGCACGCGGGCGAACGGACCCGCTCACCGTCAAGCACACGCCCAACGACGCGCCAAGAAGGAAAAGTCGCTGAGTCATTCCAACAGCAGTACAGCCCATGCACTGCTGGTCGTGAGTTTATGTGAACCTCACAGGCTTAGATATTACCCCAGAATACCATTATTCCCCAGGCAGAAAGCCTGATCAAAGCTAGTATTTCATCTCTGGGTCTAAATATAACAAAGAGGAAATCAATACATTTTCTAATTGGATGTGGTCACTGGCCTCCATCAGCAGGAATAAGAGGAACCTGAGGTTTCTGTGAACTCAGACCAAGGTCAGGCTGGTCCCTCCCCGGCTCAGCAGGTCCCCCCCCACACCTCCACCCAGCAGGTCCCTCCCCCCGCCCAGCAGGTCCCTCACCTGCCCCAGGAGGGTCCTGTTGGTCCCCAGTTTATGCTGCTCGATGCTTCTCCTCACATAGACTCTTTCCATGGGAGTCAGGTCTTCTTTCATCAGCGCCTGGAGTTCTTTCAATTGCTCACTGGCATTTTCTGAGCCAGCATGCAAGCTAAGAAAGAACAACATAAAATACCTTCTTCACTCCATTCCCAAAACATTACAAAAAAGTTAAAAACAGATTTCCTAAGTTAACCAGGAAAAAGACAACGCTTTCTCTATTCTTCCCTCAGAAAACATCTGAGGGAGGAGGTCTGTAAGGTTACTGTGTTCTGAGAGCTCTATGGCTTTGGAATTACGATTTCTTACCTGTAAGGTAAGACCGGCTTGGCGATCTTCCTAACACTCCCAACTCTGACAAACTTGTCAAATCCAAGACTGAGGAGCCTTTAAACAAAACAGCATAAGAGAGTTCCATGTAATATTTACGTTATTAACGTTACTTTTGTGTAACAGCATCTTTTAGTTTTGTAATTCAATGTGAAATGCTTACATTCAATGTAAATGCAATGTGGCTGAGAGTTTCAATAGACGCATTTGCTAGAGGCCTTTAATACGCACTCTCACGCCGGGAGCTCAGTACCTGTGCCTCAGAGAGCCTTCACCAAGGGCAAGCTCGCACAGTTTATTCCGATCTGTGATTCCAGGCCGAGGACTTTTCCTCAGAGGAAATCAGAATCGGAGACAGACTTACGTCTGAGGGTCCTCGCCACCGTGTTATTTGTAACGGGGAACGCGTGGATGAACTGACTATGGCTTAAAGGATGATCTAAGCAAGTCACTGCCTATAGCAGACCCATCAAAAGTATGTTTTCTAAGATTTAAAAGCAAGACACAAATACATACTGATCACACCAAGTTTGGAAAATAAAATGAGTGTATGTATAAAACATCTGTAAAGAAATATATTATCTGTACAGACCGTACATTTTTACCATAAAGTTCAGTTTTTACGTCTGCATTTATACATAGGAGCTACTTCTCCTAATCGAGCTTTTTACTGATGCTGACATTCAGACCATTAGACGCTGGTGACCCTCACGTCATCTCTTGTTCGGTTTCAGCAGAGCCGTAAACAACCCCAAGCACCTGCAGCACAGGCCCTGCTCCTGCCTCCTCAGAGCCTCTCACGGGACCAGAGGCGTGCCTCGAGCTGCTCAGCTCCGCACCGTCAGCTCACGCACCTGCACCTCAGCTCCTCCGGTCACAGACCCGGAGAGGAGGGCTTTCACACACGGCCCCGGAGCCAGCACAGGCATCGCGTCTGCGCTGGTTCCGCCGGCCCCGAGTCCCATGGCGGGGCAGGGGTGTCCCGAGGGAGCCCGCACATGCAGCAGCCCGGGCTGTCGGAGGAACAGGAGCGTGGGGACCCACGAGGTGACGACATGACAAGCAGTGGGCAGGCTCTCTGTCCTGGAGGGAGGCCCCAGCCCTTCAGTCAGGGTGCGGGCGGCTGGCACGACCCTGAGCCGAGGCCTGTCTGGGGTGGGAGAGGTCAGGGCCCCGAGCCCACCTCTCAGGCAGGTGCCTCCTGCTGTGCTCGCTTCCACACAAGCGGACATCCTGTCCTTGTGCCAAGGCTGTCAGGTGTGAAATCTCATTTCCTACAACTTACAAGCGAGGAAGGTAGCCGGTTACTGTCTCGTGGATATGGCTCGAGTCAGAGACAGAGCCCTCACACCTGGGCCCAAGAAGATGGCCCCTCTCAACAACCGACCTGCACCACCAGCTCCTGACGCTCACGTGTCATACCCACCCGAGGAGGACTCTGTCCACAGCCACGTTCGTGGAAGAAGAAACCAGCACTTTCCACGGCCGTGCACGTCCCGCTGTGGGAGCGTCACTCTTTTCAAACAGCTGCACCAGAAACAGAATCACCACTGCCAGCAAGTAGCTCTTTCCTGCTCCAAAAACTCCTAGTTTGGAAGGAAGGGAAAAACAAAGGGGGCGTCATCAGTACATTTCTGAAAGCACAAGAAATAATGTCACCTTCTTGTAACGAAGTCATTACAAGACCATGAGCAGAGCGCCCAGGGTGTGCTCAGCACCAGGACAAACAGATGGCCAAGCAAGGCCTCTCAGCGCAGCGGTTCTCAACCTTCCTCACGCCGCGACCCTTTAATACAGTTCCTCATGTTGTGGGGACCCCCAACCATAACATTATTTTCGTTGCTACTTTATAACTGTAATGTTGCTACTGTTATGAATCGTAATGTAAATATCTGATATGCAGATATAGTCTCATTGTTACAAATTGAACATAATTAAAGCATAGTGATTAATCACAAAAACAATATGTAATTATATAGGTGTTTTCTGATGGTCTTAGGTGACCCCGGTGAAAGGGTCGTTTGACCCCCAAAGGGGTCGCGACCCACAGGTTGAGAACCGCTGTCTTAGTGGCTTAGGAAGGCAGCCAGGGAGGGAACAGTAAGAACAGGACACGTGGGGGGAAGTGGCCGAAGGGGTCGAACAGTGTGAGGGGAGGAAACTGGCCTCAGCACAGATGGCGTTACCACCTGTGCCCCCGAGACTGTCGTGCTGTGCATGTTGCCCCAGGACAGTCGGTAAATAGTGAACGTGGACTGTCGTGCTGTGCATGTTGCCCCAGGACAGTCGGTAAATAGTGAACGTGGTGAGGACGCTGTGACTGCGTCCGAGAAGGAACCCCGCTCGGATCGGGTGGAGGTGGGAATGCTTCCGACAAACAAGCGGAACGAATGTGTCCAGAGGAAGACACGCAGACGCTGGAAGCCAAGGTCCCTCCAGCAGAGGCTGGAGAAGCTTGCAGGCCAGAGGCGAGGCTGAGAGGGAGGCGAGGGCCAGTCCCAGAGCTCTGCTCGCTGTCGGGGAAATGAATTTTGTCCTGGAGACGGGCAAGTCCCTGACGGATCTTAAGCAGGAAACTGACTTACTCAGAGTGTTTTGGTAAAACCAGTTGAGCGGAACTATGAAGTGTGAATCCTGAGAAAGAAAACAGCTACTAAGAAGTGCTCCTGGCGGCCAGCTGGCTCAGAAAATGAAAAGAAATAAAGAAAAGAGCCTGGCAGCCATTTCTACAGAGGCCTCACATGCACCCTGCCCTTCGGGGAGCAGTGGGCCCGGGACCACCTGCCTGCCTGCCCGCCTGCCTGCCTGGCCCTGCATCTGCCCAGCCCTTAGGAAGTTCTTCCTGGAGTCCATTTCAACCAATAGGACTGAGGCTCTCCCCATCCCATCAGAGCTGAGCAGCTCTTACCAACCAGTGTGGCTCTACCCTGACCCATCAGGACAGTGCCTTTGGACCAATCACACTTTGATACAGCCCATCTGTATCGCCATTGAGCTGTTTTCCCCGAAGGAAGTCTCCTTCTCCCTCGCACCCCAAAGTGGGGATTCCTGTGGGCGCTGCATTGGTGCCGACGACCATGGGTTGACAGTGGGTGAAACTCACGGTGAACCGATTTGAGCAGCATGAGGCGACCATGGCAATGACATGCCCTCTTTACCACATGCCAGGACGGGCCAAGCCTTTACCTAAGTCAACAGGTCAGTCCTCCAACCCATGAGGCAGAGGCTCTGACTGACCGGTGTGGAGCGGGAGGTAAAGCTGTGAGGGAGTAACCTGCCAGTCGCAGCGCTAAGACGAGCCGGAGCTGGGGCGGGGCCCAGGATTCCAGCTGCAGGGCCCGTCTCACCCTAGGAACGTGGAGGAGGCGGAGGCTGGGATGGAGGGGTGCACGTGACCTGGTGGGAATCGCCTACCAACCGGGCAAAGGTAGGTGCGGAGGCATCTGCTGTGTCCTGCATGTCCTGGTTCAGGGCGGGGCCGGGGCCCACATGGCCAGGAAGGAGGAAGGTTTGGGACAGCTGCTGGGAGGATGGGGAGTGAGCTGACAGTTCACAACAGCTTTGCTCATCAAAACTGACGCCCACCATGACAGCCGCACGCTGGCATCGCTGACGGCTCCGGGCCGATGCTGGGTAAAACCCGAATACGCCAGTGGTGGGCACAGGCCACTGGTGCCCATGCTGCTCTCACAGCCTCTAAAGTGGGTCCCAACATCTCAGAGTCCTCCTGGGATCACACTGACTAGAAGCGGCAGAGGAGCAGACCAAGTCCCAGAGACTCGTATACACCCAGGTGCTGGCCAGGCGCTGGGCTGCAGGGGGTCCCCACACCCAGGTGTGCCTGCCCCCCCCCTCCCCGGCCCTCACCGTGGACGATGGTGATGGGGAGGGGGCAGGCGGGCTGCCCCGCCTCGGCAGGCCCGCGCGCCGCCACCATGCGCGCTATCTGGGTGAGAGCGGAAGCCTGGTCCTCGTTCAGCTGGTGGGCCTGGATGAAGGCGCTGGCTAACTGCAGGGCTGCTCCTGGGCCGGGCAGCTCACAGTGCGCGTGGGTATTGGAGAAGGCGGGCGGGACGAATCTTCTCTTATCCACACTCTTACTGCTAACTGCAGCTGACGAAGGCCTAGGAAAAGGAGCAATACATCAAAGAAAAATGAGGGGCTTCTGAAACAGGGGAGACCTGTTTATAACTTAACCTTCACTTACGAGCACCTCAGAGAACGTCCTTCTGTGAGCACCAGTGAGAAAAGCACTGACATTTGCTGACTGCCTACTACGCGCAGACACTATGCTGAGTACTGCACATCTTTACTGGGATCGTCACACTGGGGAGCAGTTAATCTACCCAAACAGAGACACGGAAACAGTAAACGTTTCTCCCACCAGTACCCAGCTGCTAAGTGGTGTTTGACACGGAGCCCACCCAGGCCTTACTATGCAAACTGGCTCAGGAAATTACTAGAGCCTCTACGTCAAGTAAAACTGTCAGAGATAAGTTGGCTTGGGTATATAAAGACTGAGTTCATTTCAAAGTAGAAAAATAACATATTGAAAGTACACAGACTTTTTTTAACCCAAGACTTCATTGTGGTAAAAAGAATGAAACCAAATAGACCATAACATTCCAAATTTGAAACTAGTTTTGTCAATTTAATTTAATAAAATATCACTTCCAATTTTTTTAAAGGAGTTATAGTACTTGGGAAATTAAAAAAATGAGATAAAGATTATGTCAAAAATAAAACTAGTAGCAATATACATACTGGATTCAAACTGTAAAATAATTACAGTGGGGACTGACTTACGAGTGTCCCAACTAACGTGTTTTTTGAGATACCAGCTGTCTCTCGGCCGATTTTTTGCATTGAGTTGATAGAGTAATTTGAGTTAACAGCTCCTTAACGAGCTCGGTCTCAGAACGAATTAAACTTGTAAGTCAAGGCCCCACTGTACTTAAAAGTTTGGCCCGGCTGGTGTAGCTCAGTGGTTGAGTCGATTCTGGGTCAGGGCACAGGCCCGGGTTGTGGGCTCATCCCCAGTGTAGGGCGTGCAGGAGGCAGCCGATCCATGTTTCTCTCTCATCATGGATGTTTCCCTCTTTCTCTCCCCCCTTCCATCTCCTAGTCTCTGAACGACAGTTACAATTTTGCTGCCAAATGGGATGTACTGTTGCTGGGTACCCCCGCCCCGCCCCACCCGCAGGGGCAGGACTTACATGGCCAACAGGTGCTGCGTCAGAGGCAGGGTCGCGGGGCCGAAGTGCTCCCGCATGTTTTTCAGGGTGGTCAGCTCCGTGCTAGCATTGCAGACCCACAGCGCGTGGACGACCGCTGCGGAGAGGGCGCGGAGAGGAGCGTCAGTGCCCACGACAAAGACCGGGAGCACCTTAGGGCGTGTCCACGCTCAGAGCCGGCGCTGAACCAGCCCCAGGCCGCAAGCCCTCGGCACACGCGCCTCCGTCCTGCCGTCTGCACAGGCACACTGAGTGTGGGTCCGTGGCTGTGCCCGAGGGGCGTGGACAGACGGACAGACACTGTGGAGTCACGCGGGTGACGTGCGCAGCCACCAGTCAGCCCCCCGCCCTGGACCTGCAGCATCTGTGTCATTGCTGAGCACTCTGTTGCATTTCTGCAGTTACTTCACAGAACTGTATGGGAAGCAGGAGACTGGACACTGATACTGCTGAGGACTCTGAAGTGACCAATGTTCACTCCACTAGACAACAGGATCCAGCTGTCTGCTCAGCTCCCACAGAAAACAGGAGTTAGCCTGGCCGGCAGCTGGGCGCTGAGTGTCGGCCTGCGCCCCAGAGCGTCTTGGGTTCCCTTCCCACTCGAGGGCACGGACCTGGGCTGCAGGTTCCTCCCGCCCCCGTGGGGTGGGTGCGGGCGGCAACCAATCCGTGTCCCTCACGTTGATGTTTCTCTCTCACTTTGCGTCCCCCCCTTGCACTCTCTCTATAAAAATATCCTCGGGTGAGGATTCACACACACACGCCAAAACGTGTATGAAACACCTGAATGAGTCATTCAATGTCGTGTCTTTAATTAGTCAGGCGAGCCCCGGACATCGGAAATTATCCCAGGTTCACGAACGGGGGCACTGGCCCTTCAGTGAAGGAGGCTGGCGGCCCGGCCTCCCCAGGCGCTTCCCAGGCCGAGGACAACCTCCCTCCACATGAAACACCTTCCGCTCCGCCGCCCTCAGATCCCTGCAAACTGAGAACGTCTCGGTGTGAAGTAAATGATGTGTTTACCGCGTGCCCTACTAGCGTGAGACACCAAGGGAACTCAGTGAACCACGAGAATAGGACTTAATACTAGAAATTAGGTGACAGAATTCCTACTTAGAAATCAGGGACATGCGTGTAAATTCCGCCCGAACAAAGCACCGAAGCGAGGGCCAGGATGCTGCGGGCCGACAGCCCTCTGGGGCTGAACTGCAGGAACATTCCCATCACCAGCTGGCAGACACGTGCCCAGGGACACCGCCCAGGGACAGAAGTGGGTGCTTTTTCTCGGCTTTCGTCGAAGAACCCACCCAAGCCAGCACCCCTGCTCGCAGCGCGCCTCACGCCGTCCTCTCTCTGGTCACAGGCGGCCTGGCGATACTCACTGTCCGTGGGCCACCGGGAGGGGAAGTAGCCCGTCAGAGGGAGCAGCTCCACCTCGTTGGCGGACGACGGCCCGAAGAACGCGCTGCAGGCGATGAACGTGTCCAGCTCGAAGTCAAGGGTTTTGGAGACCACCCACAGATCGTCTGCAGACAGACATGGCGAGGGCTCGGGACGGGGCTCAGTCCAGAGCTACTCGGATTGCCTAGGTGCCTGGTCCTACATTATTTCTCAACAAACAAAACTGGTTATTGTCATCTTCAAGATTCCACCCACATGAGGACCTGAACATCTCCATGGTTTTAACTAGATTACTTCCATGGTTTGAAAGTTATTTTACCATTATAAAAAAGTGTAAGTAAAGCAGACATCTAACTCATCTCTTCTAGAACAGCCTTATAGCTACATCAGACTTTCCGCAGGTAGACTATAAGTCTAGAGCAGCGATTTCCAACCTTTTTCATCTCATGGCACACAAAAACTAGTTATTAAGATTCTATGTGGCACACACAAAATATACTTTTTGCTGATCTCACACAAAAAAATAGGTTACAATTTTAAATCATTCACACTGGATGGCTATTGTTGGTTGGCTGTTGTCAGTTTTTATCTGACAATCTGAGGGAGAGGCAGGGCCCCTGACTCAATAGGCAGGAACTGCATGTTTGGACATCCTTGCGGCACTGGTGAAAAGCGCTGGTCTAGAGAGACGCTCTGCGGTACAGTGGTTTCCGTGCTCAGAAAAGGCTGGCAGCCCATGGACGGAAGGCAGTGCCTCCCCAGGCCTCCGCTGGCCTGAGGCTGCGGAGATGAACCGTGTGCCTTCTCCATGTAGAGCCTGGCCCCCCATCCCCAGCACACACTGCGACCCGAGGCCAGCAGGACCCCGCACACCACCTGAGCACAAGGTCCACCACCAGCAGAGTTGATGCCTGCAGTCAACTGTAGCCCTGGCCGTGGCTCAGGTGGCTGAGCGTCACCCTGTGCCCTGAAAGGGCACCTGTTCCGTTCCTGGTCAGGGCACACACCCAGGTGGCGGGTTCGATCCCCATCACGTGCGCACGGGAGGCAACCGGTCAATGTTTCTCTCTCACATCCATGTTTTTTTCCTTGCTCTCTCCCTTGCTCTCTATTCTAAATCAATAAAAACGTATTTTTTAAAGAAAGTTAAAAAAGAGAGTCAACTGTATTTGTCTTTTTGTAAACTGCTTTTGTTCTAAAACTTATTTATACCAGTTGTATCTGTTGTTATAATCATATAACTTAATCATGTATTATTTCAACCATTATGAATATGAAGAAAAAAACTGTTTTAAGAAAACCTAAGGGAACAATTTAGAAAACTTAATTTAAAGGATTTGCTAAAGAAAGGGACCCAAAACACAAAAACTGCTCTGACTAAAGTGCAGAGGAGATCAGTGTAAAGCATGAGAAAAGAGAGCGAACAAATGTAAATCGCTCTCCACTCAGACTTCGAGGTGCCTGCGTCCTTGCCCAGGTGACGGGTCAGATGGCGCGTTCGCAGGCGGCACCCTGTGGGGATGGTTCATACGAAGACGATGAACGGGTCTCCAATCAAAACCCGCATTCTGAACAAAAGCCTGGACTCTGTCAAAAGCTCATTGAATAAAACTGTCCGTGTTATCTACACTAATAAAAGAGAAAAATGGTAATTGGCGTACGACGATACCCTTTTCATTGGCTAATCAGGGCTATATGCAAATTAACTGCCAACTAAGATTGGCAGTTAACTGCCAACAAGATGGCGGTTAATTTGCATATGTAGGCACAATGCAGGGAGGCGAAAGGGAAAGCAGGAAGAAGCCCCCTGCCACTGACAGTGATCGGAAACCCAGGGGGGAGCTAAGAGCTGGGGGGCAGGGCAAAGGCGGCCCCCATGATCAGAGAATCAGGCGCCTTTTCCACCCTGGCCAGTGATAGCAGGAAGTAGGGGTGGAGCCAGCGATGGGAGCTGGGCACGGTCGAAGCTGGCAGTCCCGGGAGCTAGGGGTCCCTTGCCTGGGCCTAAAGCGAAGCCCACGATCGCGGGGCTGCTGCAGCTGCGGGTCCCCGCTGCCCGAGCCGGACGCCTCAGCCAGAGGCGTTAGGCCTGGGCAGGGGCGGAGCCTGCAACCGCGGGGAGCTGGGGGTCCCCTGCCCAGGCCTGACACCTCTGCCGGAGGCCTCAGGCCTGGTCAAGGGGCCGATCCGGTGATTGGTGATCGGAGGGTGATGAGGGTCAACTCCTCTGGCCGAGGCATCAGGCCTGGGCGGAGGGCTGAGCTGGGGATTGGGGGGATATGATGGTCCCCTTGCCCAGGCCTGAAGCCTGGGTCAGAGGCGTCAGGCTTGGGCGGGGGGTGGAGCAAGCGATCAGAGGGAGATGGGGGTCCCCTGCCCAGGCATGATTCCTGGGCCAGAGGCCTCAGGCCTGGGCGGGGGCCAGAGCCAGTGATCGGGGGGAGATGGGGGTCCCCTGTCCAAGCCTGACACCTCTGGCGGAGGCGTCAGGCCTGGGCAAGGGGCCGATCAGGTGATCAGAGTGTGATGGGGGTCTACGCCTCTGGCTGAGGCATCAGGCCTGGGCAAGGGGCAGAGCCAGCAATTGGAGGGGTCTGGGGGTCCCCTGCCCAGGCCTGATGCCTGGGCCAGAGGCATCAGGCCTGGGCTGGGGGCAGAACCAGTGATGGGGGGAAATGAGGGTCCCCTGCCCAGGCCTGACACCTCTGTCAGAGGCGTCAGGCCTGGGCAAGGGGCCGATCCTGCGATTGGAGGGTGATGGGGGTCAACGCCTGAGGGCTCCCAGTATGTGAGAGGGGCCAGGCTGGGCTGAGGGACACTCCCCGCCACACACACACCCAGTGCACGAATTTCGTGCACCGGGCCCCTAGTTTTAAGATAAAATGCTAACGGCTCATATGCGTTATCTATAACCTGACTCTAAACAACCTGTACAACCACCTGGCCCGGAAGAGCCTCACCAGCCTCAGGGAAGACGGCCGACGCCCAGCAGCCCACGCAGGGCTCGCAGTCCTGGGCTGACTGTTCAGCCGGGCGCTTTCCCCGCCCACCCAGCCCCCGGCCTCCTTTGCTTTACGTCCACTCTTACCAATGCCCCGAGAACTATCATTTTAGTGAATATGTGCAGGAAACTATTTTAGAAAAAGCTGAGCTACACCGCGGTATATTTTATTCCTAATTTATTTAAAAGCGTTTACCAATTGAGGTAACACATCTAAACGACGTATTCCCATTCGCTAATGTTTACTTTCTTCAACGTTTGCCACAATTCGCAGGAAGATGTCTAACTCACGACAGCTGGCAGGAGTGTGCTCCCGCTCCGTTCTACTCGACCCACTGCAATGACCGTACAGAACAGGGCCGCGCGAAGGCCACCCCTTCCGAGAAGGGAGGTTCTGATGGAATGGTAAGACCTACGAAGCTTGGGAACTACTAATCCCTGCAGATGACAGGAATTCTGGGAGGAAAAAAAGAAAAGACAGAATTTTCTCGGGGGACTTCAGGAAACGCCCCCTCTCGGCAGCCACAGGAAGCCCTGGCTGTGGGTGCAGGAAGGGGTGGGGCATCACTCCTGAGACTGACACTGGGCATGTGACCCTCACCACAGAGGCTCAGGGCGACTCCGGGGGCCGGGACCAGGGAGGCTCTGAGTGAGGAGGGCAGCCACGGGCATGAGTCCTGGGCACCATGATCAGGGAGCAGGTCAGTCATCGCAGGTCTCGATCGACGGGGGTTTGTTGTTAGGAAAACACAATAGCTATGTTACATTCTGGGCCAACAGACATTGCAAATGTCAGGTAGGTATTATCACTATTATTCTCTGAACAGAGACGTTAAGTAAATTATCCACAGACAGAGGCCATCACGGAGGCCGGGGACTGAGCCGACTTCCTGAGCCACGGGAGCACCGAGCCTGGCCAGCCTCCCCCGATGCTGCCAGAGAACAGCTGAAACCCAGGGGAAGCGGGTCTCAGGCCAAAACAATGACCCACTGAAGGGACACAAAGACTTGCATAGAAAACACTGGGCCTCAGAGCCCTTCAGAAAGGAGGCACCGGACAGATGGACAAAGAAGGTGTGAGCCTGGGAAAGAGGGAGAAGTACGGGGAGGAGCAGCAGTGCAAATGGAGCAAGAAACACTGAAAAGGACATGAACAGTGTTCATCTGGGAAGATGTGGCAGTTAAAGTAATAACCAATGGGATACATAGAGAATCGATATGTTAGAAAATAAGCAGTTTAGAAGGAAGACAGAAAACCCAGACAATATAAGAGAAATGTGAAGCGATTTAGAGATGACATTCAGAAGTGCTGACATCTGAATAATCAAAGTCCTAGTGAAATAAATAAAAACAAGAGGGAAATTACCTGAAGAAATAATGGAGATCCATTTCCCAGAACTGAAAACACAGTGTTTCCCGATACGTACAGGTACACGCTGCACTTCAGGTTCAGCGATGATGCCATGAAGGCGCAGCAAGAAGTGACTCGGTGAGAAAAAAGACACGGGAGCCAAGACACCGGCACAGAAACCAGGAAATCATTCACAAGAAAAGCAGCCACGATGGAGCCGGGACCCGAAGCCGTGGGCGTTCCGAACCCCCCACCTCAGCCTTGGGCAGGACTCCGAGTTCCCTCTGAACCCCAGAAGGCACCGCTGACCCAAAAAGGGAAGCGTGGCATCACACAAAGAAAAGAGTCCAACAGCTCACGCGGGTGACAGAGATGGAGAAGGGCGGGTGGGGAGGGGGCTGGTGACAGCACCGAGGAAAGGCCACCAGGCCTCCTGTCTGAGGACAGGGACCGTGGTGAGGACATCTTCCCTGGGAACGGCAGACAGACATGAGAAAGGAAAGCAGTTGCCAGTCTTCTGTTTTGGAACAAAAATCACCCGAAAAAGTGTTCCGTGAAGGAGACACACTTGAAACCCGTCAGGTGTAAGAAATGACCAAACAAGCCGGCGAAGAGGCGAGGGAGTTGGCTCAGGGCTTGTCCACGCACACAATCTAAACGCTCGAGAAGAAACCGGAGAGCAGACTCTGAAAGCAAAGCCCAGGTTTTCAGGGGAAGGAACCTCACCCCAAGCGCAGTCACCAAGAGCAGCGAGGCCGGGCACGCAGAACAGACGCAGCCGCGCTGCCTCCGGGGACGGCATCAGGACGTGCTGTTCCCAGGGAAAAGCCACGTGATGACTGAGCTTGACCATCTAAGAATTCTTGTTCTGCCTTTGTTTTGTTTTTTAACCAGCCCATGATTTAAACTCGTATAAATTTTTCTTTTGAAAAATTATTTTCAAAAGAATAAATCTCTTTTGAGGATAGAAATATTTTACTCTTTAAAGCTACTCATGTCTTAAAAATATATATACTTAATTAATTTCAGAGAGGGAGGAGAGAGAAACATCAATGTGAGAGAGAAACACCTATCGGTTTTGCCTTCTGCACACAACCCACTGGGCACGGGGGAGCGAACCCGCAACCTGGGCGGTGCCCTGCCTGACTTGGAAGCGAGGCAGTGCATGGGTCGGCGCTCAACCAACGGAGCCACCTGGACAGGCAGGCCTGTTGTCGTCTGTTTCCTTTTTAGGTTTGTTCAAGTTAGGGTTACATAACTTTCCCATAAGCCAACTTCATAAACTGATTTTTTCCATTTCCCTTTTCATTAAATTTATTGGGAGTAGCATTGGTTACATTAATTGATTTTTAAAAATATACCCAGACTGTTCCCTTTATAAAAGAATTATGAGGTTACAATTCTCAGATTTCCTCATTTGTACTTATCATGAAGTGAATTAGGTCTGTGTGTCTTTGCCTTGAAAATAAATGTTGAGATACATTTAAAATAATAGTGGAATAAGAGGAAATTGTAGCTTTTTAAAATAGATCATCTTTGCTAAAAATTGTTAGCAAAACTAAGATTAAGATAGTAATGTTTATTATGAGTATACAGATAATAAACTATACAACTAAATATTAATTTTTATTATAGTTTTAAATATTTGTACTTTTTGACTGTTTTAGTTTTCCAGGACAATTTCGGATTTGAGTTATATTCCAATTATTTAGGCAACATACATTGTTTAAATGTAGCAACACAAAAAAATTGGTTTTATATTTCACTGCATATAAATATTTCTGTTAAACCAGAATGTACAACATCTAATTACTCGGCTATGTGCGCTTAGAGCAGGGGTGGGCAAACTTTTTGACTCGAGGGCCACAATGGGTTCTTAAACTGGACCGGAGGGCCGGAACAAAAGCATGGATGGAGTGTTTGTGTGAACTAATATAAATTCAAAGTAAACATCATTACATAAAAGGGTACGGTCGTTTTTTTTTTAGTTTTATTCATTTCAAACGGGCCGTAGTTTGCCCACGGCTGGCTTAGAGACACTCTGAGGAGCCGTAGGTTGGAATTCAGGTGAACAAACTGTGTGTGTGTCGGGGGCGGGGGGCGGGGGGATGTGCCCACAGACAGCCCAGGTGGCTCACTGAGGCAGGGACTGCGCTGCGCATCCTAGTCCTGCTCGTGAAAGGAAACAGGACTTCAGTCCCTTCCACAGTCACCCCCGCTGCTCTGCGGGAAAATAAAGGTTCTTGGTCAATTAAGTAAAAGTAACAACATTTGAAAGATAAATATAGAGCGAGTTCACAGAGCCTGAGGCATCGACCGATCACGCCAACCTACCTTTGCTATAAGCTGAAGAACTTTCCTTCCGACTCAGCTTGAGATACAGTTTGCTTTTAGGTTCAGGATACAATTCAGGGTGTCCGGTCGTACACTTCTTTAGTTTGCCATACTGTTTTCTTTGAAAATCAAATCCTTTTCTGCAAAATGAGTAAAAAACAAAAATGAATTTGAATATTAAGGTAGAAATTTTTTGTTAAAGGAAATATAATTGGCACATACTTTATATTAGCTTCAGGTGTACATCGCAGTGATTCTAACAGACAGTGAAATGACAACTACGTAAGTCTAGTTAACATACGTAGTTACAAATGTTTTTCTTGTGATGAGAACTTTTAAGATTTATCCTTAGCAACTTTTAAAAAGACTATATACAGTATTGCTAACCATCGTCTCCATGCTGTACATGACACCCCAGGACTAATTTATTTCATAGCTGCAAGTCTGAAGGCACAACTGTTTTAAAATACAGCAGGTAAGGACCAGGATGGGTGTGCTCATGCTTTCATACACACAAAAAACAAAAACATACCGCGTCAAAGGAAGGAACCAGCAGCCCTCACGGAATTGTCATTGTTTTAAGAGACCGAGATAGAAACAGTATCTCAGCACCTAAGGCGCTGCTGTGACTGTAAAGGGGATAACAAGTTAGGCCCCGATCTCCACCTCTTAGCGGTGAGGCGATGACGGAACAGACACGCAGTGCTCAGCTGAGGGCGGCACCTGGGAGCTCCGGTGCGCGCTGTTCTCTAAGGTCCCATGCACATGCTCAGTACAGCTCCCTTTGGGGCAGTCCTGCTGCTATGAAACATGTTTCCAAACGCAGCGCTTGTACCTGCAGTCCGGGCTGTGGCGGCCACCACCATGGCCCTGCCCTCACCAAAGCCAGGCCTGTGGCGCTTTGGTAGGGCTGCCCTTGGGATTGGGATTGTGTATAAAAATGACGAGAAAATGGCGTTCCTGCAGCTGCCTGGCAGTGCTGACACTGCTTGGTGCAGAGAGGGGCCCACACAGCGTTCGGGACCTGCTCCCATCTCAGCAGGACACACCCAGGTGAGCTTCCCGGTCCCGGATCTCCCGTCTCTCCCCGGACTTCGGACACTGCGTGATCAGCACTCACCTCACCGAGAGCTGGCACTCCTCGTAGGCGGGGACGCTCTGGCTTCTCAGGTACAAGCCGATGCTCTTCACGTCACTTAACACCAGGGCGGGCGGAGCGTCCGCCTGTGTGACGTGTCCTGGGGCCGCCTCTTCAAGCCACTTAAAAAAGTTACACCTGTCCGCTCTGGGCGCGTCACAGGCGTAGAAGAGACGGCCCTACGGAGATAATGCAATTCAGCGAGAAAAAGTGTTTCTACTTTATACTGGTTTTTTAAAAGGAAAGTCCTTTTTTAAAAATTCATTGATTTGAGAGAGAGAGGAGGGGGGTGGGGGGGGGGGGGAGAGAGCGGAGGTCAATTTGTCTTCCGCTCACTGGTTGCTTCCTGTATGTGCCCTGACCGGGTGGGACTTGCCGCCTTGGCAAAGTGGGATGGTGCTCTAACCAGTGAGCTCCGGCCAGGGCTTGTATGCTGTGTGCTGAGACTTTCACAAAGGCTGCGTGGCATTAATGCACTCCGATAAGTTCGTCATTATACAACGCAATCTTTTCATTGATTTAAATAATAAAATTTAAAACCAGCTAGTTTTCCACTTGTTTTTTCCGTATCAAAAAGTTACATGTTACATTATTCTGAGAATGTAAGCTTACTTGGAAAATAAAATGCACTGTTTTTCTGATTTAAAGTGATCACTGCCGACAGCCAGCCTGTGAGCTGCCCGAGCAGCTCTTCTCACAGCCTTTCCCGCTCACTGACCTGCACGTGCACACACGATACACGCGTGTAGATTGCTCTGCTCTTTAAAGTAAAACTCAGACCTAACCCTTATACCAACAACATACTACTAGTATGACAACGACGTCATCAGATAATATACAACACTTTACCTCATGGTTCTAATATGGCTTATGGACCTGGTTTGACAACTATGTTTAAACCAGGTTTACGTGCTCAGCAGGCAGACACGGAGGGAACCTGTGTTGCTGTGCAGCCTGGTCTCACGAGAACGCACCACCCACCGACACACAGACATCACATGGCACCTCCCATCACCGTGCGCATTTAGCAAACGAACAAGTCGGGGGCGTTCTGCCCCCCTGCCCTGCGGCAGCCGAGTCCCCTCCTCCCGACCTCCAGGCTCTCCCTGGGGCTGGCCGAGCTCCGCCTGCCTCGCCTGCCGGCCGCCTGTAACCTTCCTTCCATCCTCTCCACCCACCACTCAGCTCTCAGGTCCGAAGCGTTTGTCAGTGACGAAAGCTCAGGCAGAGGCTCCTGGTCAGACTGACGCTCCGCTGAGCCTGTGAGAGCAACGGGTGCTGCACCTCTAAGGGGACAACGCTCGCGGACGACAGGAGGAGGGGAGCGAGACCTTGTTGGGCCCCTCCTTCTTCACCAGGACGAGCTTCGCCGGCCGCTGGTGGCGGCAGGACGGCACCCTGCTTCCCGCGGCGCGGCCTCCCGCTCCGAGGGATGACGTGTAAAATGACAGGTCGACTGCGGAGAGCGCGTTGCGCAGCCTCTGTGCCAGCCCGCACAGCAGTATGTTCAGGTGCTCTACAGAGAGAGGGGGGTTAGCCAACAATAATGCACGTGCGCATCACATGTGCTGCCTGTTGAACTGAGGAGAGCCTGTGAACAGAGTGAACTATAACCTAACACTGGGCTCCCAAGGCAAGGCTTGCCCTTGGACAGCAGAACGAGCCGTCCAGTCAGGCATCACGCTTAAAATGTCCTCCTAACAAAGCCACTTGTAGCACTTCAAGTTTAAAAGAAAATAAAAAACTGGAACTTCAGAAAGAGAATACTGTCATTTCCCATCTCTAAAACAATGTGGCTCTGATATTAAGCTACTGTCAAACTCTGGAGTAAACATGGGCGATTACACACTCCAAGGGGAGAGCTCACCACGAAAGTTCACACCGCATGACCCTGCACCGCTCACAGCCACATGGCTCGCAGCCACACAGCTCACACCACATGACACTGTACCGCTCACAGCCACACGGCTCACACCGCATGACCCTGCACCGCTCACAGCCACACGGCTCACACCACATGACACTGCACCGCTCACAGCCACACGGCTCGCAGCCACACAGCTCACACCACATGACACTGCACCGCTCACAGCCACACGGCTCGCAGCCACACAGCTCACACCACATGACACTGTACCGCTCACAGCCACACGGCTCACACCGCATGACACTGCACCGCTCACAGCCACACGGCTCACACCACATGACACTGCACCGCTCACAGCCACACGGCTCGCAGCCACACGGCTCACACCGCATGACCCTGCACCACTCACAGCCACACGGCTCGCAGCCACACGGCTCACAGCCACACGGCTCACACCACATGACACTGTACCGCTCACAGCCACACGGCTCGCAGCCACACGGCTCACACCGCATGACCCTGCACCGCTCACAGCCACACAGCTCGCAGCCACACAGCTCACAGCCACACGGCTCACACCACATGACACTGTACCGCTCACAGCCACACGGCTCGCAGCCACACGGCTCACACCGCATGACCCTGCACCGCTCACAGCCACACGGCTCGCAGCCACACGGCTCACAGCCACACGGCTCACACCACATGACACTGTACCGCTCACAGCCACACGGCTCGCAGCCACACGGCTCACACCGCATGACCCTGCACTGCTCACAGCCACACAGCTCCCAGCCACACAGCTCACAGCCACACGGCTCACACCACATGACACTGTACCGCTCACAGCCACACGGCTCGCAGCCACACGGCTCACAGCCACACGGCTCACACCACATGACACTGTACCGCTCGCAGCCACACGGCTCACACCACATGACCCTGTACCACTCACAGCCACATGGCTCACAGCCACACGGCTTGCAGCCACACGGCTCGCAGTCACACGGCTCACACCACATGACACTGTACCGCTCACAGCCACATGGCTCACACCGCATGACATTGCATCGCTCTCAGCCACACGGCTGACAGCTACAGGGCTCATAGCCACACAACTCACACCGTACGACCAGCACAGGAAACAGAAAGGCAGCAGCCGTACCTACGAGACAGGAGGTGAAGACCTGCTTGTAGTGAGCAGGAGACTGGAAGACAGCGGGCACGCGCGTCTGCCTTCGGGGAAGAGGAGCAGATATTATCTCCCGCCCACTGGGGAAGCACAGCTCAGAGACGTTTATCTCCTGAAATGGAATAACTCAGGTTAATATAACAACTAAAAAATGCTAATTACGAATGAGTAAATTATTTCCTATAGGTATGTTCAAGAAAAGAAGCAATTTTTAAAAATTTTCCAGAAACCTTGAAAATACCTTCCTAAGTTTAAATGAGAAACCGGTGTGGGAGAATGGCCACGCGATCACTGTTAATAAACAGGACTAACTCTTCTTGTCGGCCCCTTTGCGGGGGGAAAAAAGTTAGCAGGTGCGAGTGGATCACTGTGCATCCGTCTCTGCTACAGTTGCCATAGGAACTGCTGCCTGGCCGCTGTGGCTCAGGGGCTGAGCTTCCACCCATGAGCCAGGCCATGGTTTGGTTCCTGGACAGGCAGCTCACAGATGTCTGTCTATCATCATTTATGTGTCTATCTCCCTCTCCCTCTCTCTTCCACTGATAAAGACATCTTAAAAAAAAAAAAGAATTGCTCACATTCAGTGTGTGTGAGATGTACCTTTACCTCGATGATCTGATCAGCAAACGGAGCTGAGTGAAATAAAGTCGCAGGGCGGCAGTACTGGGGGCGCCTGGAACCGTCGGAGCTATGGTTAACCCACTGGGCTAAATGCTGCACCAGACGCTTCCCAATCTGCAACTTCACTTAACGCCCACAACTGCTAGGCAAGACCGTCAGTCAAAGCAGATGTTACGGAAACTCACACACACAAAGCCACGGCTCCAGGAGTAAATCCTGGCTGTGGAAAGTCAGACGATACCGACTGGGAGCACCGGACACGTCCTCACCTGCACGCCTGTCGCACATGCAGACGCTTCCCACACATCCCGGGCGTCCTCAGCCTCGGATGCAGACTCCAGCCTCAGAGACAGCGCTTTCCTTCCACAAACAAAGTCCCGCATGCCGACGCGCTGCTGCTGCTGCCGCCGGAGCTGGCCTCTCACCCTCTGCAGAGGCGTGGGGCCTGCGGGGCTGTCCCCAGCATCGCTGCGTCTCTCGCCTGTGTCACCCCCGCACAGCCCCATGGCCGCGGCAGGGAAGCCGTCCTCGGTGGCACCTGCCTCAGGTGGGCCGGGAGTCGGCAAGGCGCACGGGGGCGTGTTTTGGTATTTCAGCCACTTGCTTTGAGCAGACATTCCATGAAGTGAAACACGCCCTGGGGTCGCCTCCATGGACCCTTGACACAAAAGGGTTTCACTCTGGTCCTCAGGCCCAGAGCTGGGAGGAAGAACGGCTGGCTCCTCACACAGGCTGAACAGGGGAGAACCGGGGGAGCCGGGAGACGGCTGCCAGCCCCAGGCGGCGGCCCAAGGCCCAGGGTCTCCGTCGGGGGGCGCACCCGCTGGGGGCGCAGTCACGAGCGCAGCTCGGGCTCTGCTGAACGAAGGCAGCCTCGGAAGGTGCTGGCTCTCCAGGGAACCGAACCTTTCCATTCCTGGGGAAAGCCAATTAAATAAAAGTGTATTAAGTCAATGCCTAGGCTCTAAAACACTGCGGGTATCTACACAAAACAGCAAAAATACTAACTTGACTTTAAAAAATCACATTTAATTTTATTTCTTTTTATTTTTTTTTAAATATATTTTTATTGGTTTTTTACAGAGAGGATGGGAGAGGAATAGAGAGTTAGAAACATCGATGAGAGAGAAACATCGATCAGCTGCCTCCTGCACGCCCCCTACTGGGGATGTGCCCGCAACCCAGGTACATGCCCTTGACCGGAATCGAACCCGGGACCCTTGAGTCTGCAGGCCGATGCTCTATCCACTGAGCCAAACCGGTTAGGGCTCTTTTTAAAATAAAATATAATTTTTATGGTTTTAGTCTCAAGAAAAGAAAAATTTCAAAGATAAATTACAAGACTCTGAGCCTGGCTGGTATGGCTCGGTGGTTGAGCTATGAACCAGGAGGTCACGGTTCTATTCTCAGTCATGGCATATGCCTGGGTTGCGGGTTCGATCCCCGGTGTGGGCAAGTAGGAGGCAGCTGACCTATGATTTTCTCTCATCATTGGTGTTTCAGTCTCTCCCTTTCCCTTCCTCTCTGAAATCAATAAAAATATATCTTAAAAACATTTTAAGAAAATACTAAAACTTTTTTAAGGTTGATGAACTTGAAACTGTCTTTTTCTTTTTCCCTTCAGCTGACAATTTCCCCCCAATTAGTACATTCTATTTACATGGCACTGAAGTTTTCAGAGAACTTTCAGTCAAGAAGGGACTCATCATCCATTTCACAGATGAGATCATCGAGGCCCAGAGGGAACACGACCAACTGGCACTCAGGATGAGACCCCAGACTGTCCTCCACTTTATATTCCTTCTCCGGAGACTGAAGTTTGAGGTTTGTTTATCCACGTAACTTCCTCTACATATTTATCACACGCACTAATTAATATGTTGACCGTAAGGGAAAAGATTTTTAGCTTTAGCTTGATCTATTGTATGTGATAAGAGTTCGTGTTTGGGCTGAGTGTTAGTAATACATATAGCCCTGAAAATGCAAAAAGCAATAATGTGTTGAATAAACAAACAAATGAATAATGCTGCGTGAGAATATACAGGCTTGAAGTTTTACCAGACAGGACTGTTCCTATTTTATAATAACGTGCCTCCTTGGAGTGTCTGTTTTTAGGAAATAAACTGGAGTTCACTTCGAAGCTAGAAAAGCAGTAGTTGAGCCAACAAGCCATCAAGCAACAGTGACAGAGGTGAGGCCAGGGAAAACGCAGAGGCTCCTGGTGTGACTATGGAGGCGCCTGTCACTCTCCTGTCACTCCCCTGTCACTCTCCTGTCACTCTCCTGTCTCAGACACCGGCTCTACTGTACTGTTTGCTCTAGCCACACCCACGGAACCTGCTCCCAAACACCCAGGCACATTGCAAAGCTCTTCCGTATCATCCACCCACGACTAAACAACAGCCCATTACTGCACGCCTCACCCGGCAGAACTCAGAACCGGGGAGATGCACGAGGCCACGGGAGAGGCCGGGGTGAGGGAGGGTCCTGCCGAAAGCGGGGCTATCGAGAAGCGGGTCACGCACAGGGGTCGGGATGGGGAGCCGGGCCTGGCACAGCCGGGCGGCAGCAGCGGAAGCGCTGGCGGAGACTGCCAGGACCCCGAGCAGAGAGGGGAAGCCGGTCATGCCAGGGTAACCGATGGTGTAGACCAGACATTCCCAAGAGGCCGCAGAGGGAGGGCTCTGGGTTACCGCCCGGCTTCTGGGTGCCCAGAGCTGAGAGGAACCAGAGCCAGGGGAGGGGAGAGCCACCTGCCACAGCAGAGCCCCGAGGCGGGCGGGCAGGCGGGCGGGGAAGGCTCCAGGATGACTGGGGTCTGGTCCAACGTGTTCTCAGTTGGTAGCAATCTCTCTGACAGAAAGCCCCCTGACACGGCAGGTAGACAGCAGAGCTCCCGGAACAGCTGCAAGCGGGGGAAGGGAAGGCCACCTGGTGACGGTCTTGCTGGCAGGGCCCCCTCGGGGACTTCTAGCAGGAAGGCCTCGTCGCGTGAGCCCAGAAAGAAGGCGGCCGCGGGGCTTGGTGCTGAGCCCTCCTGTGCGGGCGGGGGCACCTGTCCAGAGAGAAACAAGGCTGCAGACCGCAGGCCTGGACTGCGCTCCGGGCTGAGCGAGCCGCGATCCACTGCGAGACGCCGCCTCGGCCACACCATGCGGAGCGCAGCGGGCAGACTCCCCCGCGGGACAGGGCAGAATACTCACCCAAACCAACCAGACAGTGGGGACCGGGGCCCAGGGAGAAAGGCGCGAGGGCTGGGAACCCTGAAACCATGGGTCACCCGTTCTGCTGAGACACGTTCACTACATGGTTCTCTGGAAGCTCTGCCACGGCCCCAAGAAGGAACACGCCGTAAGCAGACCCCAGGCCCGCGGCGGGGGGCCGCCCGGCTTGCTGGCACCCACGCGTTCCCCAGGGGCCGCAGAGGGAGGGCCCTGGGTTACCACTGGGCTTCTGAACCAGCACAGCTGGCGCTCACTGCTTCTGACACGTGCGTGCTGTCATGGGCTCTGGGCCTCAATGGAGCTACAGTTCAATACTCTCTGCAGAAAATCTTCGTTGCCATTTTTATGGTGTCCAAACAGGTGCCACTGTGATCGCAAATAGCCCAAGTGATCCAAAACCAAGAATGTGTAGGAGTCATTGGTTTGGAAGGAGACAAGTCAGAAGGTGCTGAGCTGCACAGCTCCACAGGCCCAGGGGCTAGACCTGTCCCATCCGACCTAGGGCAGTAATGGCGAACCTTTTGAGCTCGGCGTGTCCGCGTTTTGAAAAACCCTAACTTAACTCTGGTGCCGTGTCACATATAGAAATGTTTTGATATTTGCAACCATAGTAAAACAAAGGTTTATATTTTTGCTATTTATTTTTATATTTAAATGCCATTTAACAAAGAAAAATCAACCAAAAAAATGAGTTCATGTGTCACCTCTGACACGCGTGTCATAGGTTCGCCATCACTGACCTAGAGGAAGATTTGACCTAAGAGTGATTTGGCATTTCTTCCTGATGGCCCTGAGGAAACACTTTATTTACTTATTTTTTAATATATTTTTATTGATTTCAGAGAGGAAGAGGGAGGTAGGAAGATAGAAACATCGATGAGAGGGAATCATGGATTGGCTGCCTCCTGCACATTCCCCACCCCAATGGGGCTGAGCCCGCAACCTGGGCATGTGCACTGATTGGGAATCAAACCGTGACCTCTTGGTTCATAGGCTGACGTTCAACCACTGAGCCACGCAAGCCGGGCACAGGCCCAGTTTCTGATGAGCAGCACACACTTCTTTTCATTTCATTCCTGTCTCCTGTTCAAGTGAAATGATGGCCACTAAGACCATGTACCGAGTACTTACTAATACACTATTTGCCACTTAAAAAAGCAAACTAGAAAGTGAACTACAGAACGGAAAGCCTGTTGGACTCTGGCCTGCACTGACTGGGTACGGGTTTGGTTCTGAGGACCAGTGTCCACCTGAGGGGCTCAGGCTGAGACATCCTGTCCGGAGCAGGAAGACCAAGGACTGAGCAGCGCCCATGACGTCCTCAGACCTGGAGCAGACCTATCGTTGACCTAAACGTCAAGGTACTGCTCCCAAATGAGGGACCTTTTGGATCTGTCCCAGACCGCACCAGTCATCTTCTTCACTGTCACTCTTTAGAAGCCTTTAATTTTGTTGTCGCTTCCAGAAATCGATCACCTTAAAAATCTAACATGGCTGACAGATGGCCCCCAAAGTCATGTGGAAGCCAAATGCATGTGCCTGTACTTGGAAATAGGGCCTGTAAGAGGTAAAAGCTAAAGGAACTCACAGGCTAAGTGAGAGGCCTGATGGGAGAGAATGAGTCCCCCCAACACACACACACACACACGTGCACACACATACACGTGCACACACAGGAACGGCCGTGTGAGCGCACAGAGTGAGCAGCCACCTATGAGCCAGGAGGAGTCCTCGAGAGAAAACCAAATCAGCCAGAACCTGGAGCTTGGACTTCCAGCCTCAGACATGTGAGCAATAAATGTGTGTAAAACACGCGAGCTGCACCCTCTGTGCGGCGGCCGGAGCTGGCCGACATCCCTCCCCTGACTCACCTGGGAACCACGCGGTTCCCTCCTCCAGAGGTAGGAGTCTCTCTCCCTGTCTCCCCCACCCTCCACATCCATCCAGCAGCATCCACACGTCTCCTCCAAATGACACCTGTGTCCCTGTCAAGTCCTCTGCACGCTTCCTGAGACACCCCACACCAAGTCGCCGTCACCCAGGCTCCCTGCTCCCACTGCTCACCCGTCAGGTCCCCCACAGCATGTCAATCCAGTCCCAGGGCTTTCTGCTGACACCCCTTCAGGGACAACCTCACGCTGTTCCCCTCACAGGCAGGACTCGGTGTCTGGCCTGCTCCTGTGCCCAGTCTCCTCCCCTCTCACTCACCGGCCAGCTGGGGGCGCCCACCCACCAGTTCTGCAACCTCAGGAAAGCAGGGCCTTGCCCCGACAAGTAAGACAGGAAATCCCGCCTCTGGACCGTGTGACTAACAGAAGATGCCACGTGGGCAGGTGTTCATGACAGCACATGGGTGTTGGCTGCGGCGTGAGCCACTGAGGCATGGAGAGCTGGGGGCATTCGCACAACGGCACACCCACCAGCCCCGGGAACGCGTGACTACAGCCACCGGCACCGGCAGCGATGGATGTCAGGACTGCCCGCTACTCACATGCAACTTTAAAAGCAAGACTGGGAGAGGGGGCTGCTGGGAGGCTGGTCATGCTGTTCCTGAGGGTGGATCCACTCTGAGGTCATTCCTGAGCTGTGTGTTCATTCTGCACGTGTGTGATGGTTAATGAAAAGGGGAATTTAAACATCTCTCTAACAGATACTGCTCACAGACACCCAGGCATGGCTTCTAGCGGGTAGCAATGCGAGGCACTTGGTGTCATACTTGGGGGGAAAATAGAAGAAAAAAATCTACTAGCTGCTAAACAAATGTAACCTGACTGTACGCTGTTGTCATAAAGTCCCAGTCTTCTCTGAAGGGAAAAGTGATCCTTTAAATCCCTGATCCTACAAAAGAAGTAAATCTTCCAAATAAAATCTTTTTGCCCTATTTAGTTTGATTTGAGATGTTATGTTTCTTGTCAATTTACGGAATTCCTTTTCAAGTTACAACTGTACAAAGATTTAAACATACTCCCTTCATAAAATTTAGCACTGACATATGGGAAATGATTTTGGGAGATGCAACTATAAAAACTTTTTTTACTGGGGCAGGGGGGTGGGGGTGGCTAGAGGGAGTCAATGGGGAAAAAGGAGAACATATGTAATACTTTCAACAATAAAAAATTATAAAAACAAAAACCTTTTTACCTGCAAGAAGTCAACTTGCGCACAAGCGCGAGGCAGCGTGGCCGCCCAAGCACAGGCGTCGGCCGTGGAGCTGTTGTGCGCGGGGCGACCCGGGAGCTGGCTACAGCCCAGCGGCGGGCAGTGCCCTCGGACCATCACCGCGCTGGTCGCCGACCCCCGCACTTGGTGCCCTTGGAACTCAACAGGCTACAGGGAAGTTAGGAACAATGGACACGTGTGTTCACAATGTAATCATACAGAGAAAACAATACACAAGTCAGCTTTCTGTTCATATTGTCAATATCATTAATGTAAATGATGACGAGGGGACCAATGCTCTTACCCGACGACTCGCTAGAGGTGACGGAAGTGCACTGATTTAACTGGGCTCCAGTTCAACAGCAACCAGTGTGACTTTACTACGAGCACAGGACTGCACGGGTGCCGAGCCACCTAAGCCAGGGGCACACGCTGCCCCGCTCTGCCCTTCCCCACCCACTGCAGGACGCCCCCTGCAGGACGCCCCCTGCAGGACGCCCCCTGCAGACCTGCCGGTCCCTGCGGCCGGAACCAGCTCTGCTGGGAGCACTGAGGACAGAGCCCCTGCTCCCCCGGCGCCAATGAAGTCCTCACACCACGCGTGGCAGAGTGGTCAACAAGAAACACGGCAACAGGAAGGGGAGGAGCACAGGGAGCCTTTTCTTGAAGTCTGTAAATATCAGGCTTCACTCTGAGGATCTGCCTCCCAGAAGACTTGATCCCCTGCTGGGAGAGCAAAGGTCTGAGCGTGACCCCAACAGAGGCAGCAGGGGGCGCTGCCCGGGAGGCCAGCTCTCAGGCTGCAGCCTTCTCTGCTGCCCTGCCCTCCCGGAGGGGGCTGGCGTTTTCACAGCACACGGGGGACGAGCCTACCCAGAACTGGAAAAGTAAGAAGGCTAATCCAGCCAAAGGAATGTACCTAGAGGGCGAATTTATTTCTAACTGATAAATGAACAAAATGACCATGAGTCATAATAGGAATATTCTCCTAGTTAAAAATAAACATTCTAGGTCACACATTTGAAAGGAAAATCAAATCTAAAATGCCCCAGGACTTTTGTTGAAAACATTACTCTGAATTTTAAAAATACGCATGGCGGTGTACAAGGTCTGCTGTGCTGGCGAAGACACGCTCCACACGCACGGATGCCTGGCCCCATGGTGCCCGTGGCTCCCTCCCGAGATGCAGGTTGCAGGAGTAGAGTCAACTGGAAGCCAGGCGGGGTGCTGCCTCTCCAGCGCCCCCTAGGGTGGGCTATGGGCACCTGTGCGCCACGTCAGTGTGTGGGCGCTACAGGTCACGGCCGTGAGGAACTGTCGTTAACTGCACTTCACAGCCCTATGACCAGCCCCTCGGGCCTCCTAGGCACACGCACCGGTCAGGTCACTAGGAACACAGCGAGGGCTCAAGACCTAACGCGGTCAGAACCCTCTCGTTTCTTATTCTTAAAACCGGGGGTACTAGCACGCTCCCCACGCCCTGCCTATGAAAGCTCTGACGATTGTGTGAAAACCGCAGGAAAACACATTCAGTTAGAAAACCACTGATCTTCACAGGTTTTACCTGAGGGTCCCAGGTGGTTCTCTCTCTTTGTGTAGGAGAAACAGCTGGAAAGACGGTCTCTTCTTCACTTCCCAAGGAAAGGAACTAGGATAAAAGACCGGGAAGTGTGTTCAGGAGGGTGATGGGAAAATGCTCCAAAACTGGAAGCTAGGTTTGCCTTTGAAACACACTTGTCGTTTCTATCTTGCTTCTGTCTCTCTAGACATGTAAGAAGCCGCCCCGGCACAGGGCTGCTCTACAGAAGGGGTGCCACGCTAACTAACCTCAAAACGCCTAGGAAAATCCTGATTCTAAAACTGTAATTGAACCTTTAACACTAGAGAAAATTACTGGGTTCATTATAAATCAGTCATCAAACCTAAAGCTGATGTTAATGAGAATTATTTAATTCAAAGATTAGTATGAAGTTAAAGGAGGAAAAACTATAAACAGTGTAACAGTTTATTTAAAGAATGAATCATCTAGCAACCAAAAAACACAAGATATTGGCAACATTTTAATTTCAAGACAGCTGTAGTAAGTGTAGTAAGAAAGTAATTACAGAAATAAAGATTAAAATTTTACTTTGAAAGACTGTAAGGCCTTTCCCATGACTGTGAGGTTACAACAGATTTCTAAAAAAATGTGTGATGCCCGCTGATGTGGCTCAGTGGCCGAGCGCCGTCAGTGCACCGAAAGGCCACGGTTTGACTCCCAGTCGGGTCACACGCCCAGATTTCTGGCTCGGTCTCCAGTAGGGGGTGTGTAGGAGGCAGCCAATTGATGTTTCTCTCCTTTCCTCTCCCTCTAAAACCAAATATATTTATCTTAAATGGCAACTTATTCTGGAGGAAAATACAGTGATGGTGTTTATTTGCAGTTTATATTTGTAATAACTGTCCTTGAAAAAGTTTAAACTATTTTCTCCAGTGGGAAAAAACCAACAAAAATGTGATCACTTGTAGTTATATGATGCAATTGCTGATTGCCTATGATTTTATCATATACGGTAATAAGTGACTGACTGTGTGCATGCATATAGGCCTAACCAATGGACACAGACAACAGGGGGGTGAGGGCATGAGTGGGGGGGATGGAGGGGTTATATGGGGATAAGCACACATATGTAATAACTTAATCAATAAAGAAATTTAAAAAAAAAGATAAGTGACCGAGTCACCACAGCATGGATTTGGTTGTCCTGCTCGGTCTTAGGCAGCAGAGCTGTGAGTGCAGCTGTGACCACCGCGACGATGTCTGAATCAGGTGATGCTTGTGTGTTTGCAAAACTAGCTTAACGAAAAAGACTGGCTCTTTACCGAATCCTACAGACAACACGGGGCATTTACACAGAAGACAGCAGGTTCAGCTAAGTGAGTATGACAGGTAACTGATTACAAGGAAGTCTGAAACTGAGAGTGTAAAACACAAACATAAACTTATACGCCACATCCACATGCACAAACGTAACTTCGGCAACGTTACGTTTTGTAAGTTAACTCACCGGCAGAGACTGCGCTGGTCCACCTGGGTCCACTTGGTCATTTTCTCTCATCATCCTGGGAGCACACTAACGTAAGAGAAACCAAAGGCAGCAGCAAGTTACACACAGCATGCAAACTTCAGACATGAATGTGAGGACACCACAACAACCAAAGGAATAAAAACTAAATTTGATTAAAGACTACTTTCACATTGCAAGAATTTTAGAAGACTTCAACAGTACGATGAACATGAAGTTAAATATTCATATTGTAAACAGTAAGATTTGACAATTTATATCAAGAACCTAGGAAAGTTGCTCATAGCCTTTCAGGTTAGTTACACTTTTGGGAATCCAATCTCAGAAAATAACTTAAATGTAAGCAATGATTTGTGTCTAAAAACCTTTACTAAAGTGATGCTGTACATCTAGCATGTCAAACCCAAAGGCTAACATGGGCCAAATAAACAAGGTTTAAGTTTGTGTGGCCACAAAAAAACAAAAGCTTCAATTTCCATAGAAACGTAGGTTTATTTCAATAGAGAATGCTGAATACAAAGGGCTGAAATAAATGCGTCATCATTAACTGAAAATAACAGAACATTTTAATAAAAATATTTTTTTCTTGAACATTAACTTACCAGATACTGAATAACTGCACTAATTAATAAGCGTAACACAAATAAACCTACTTTTCTTGTTCTCCGAAAGTAAAATATTCCCTGTTGCGCACACCAAACAAGTCAATACAAGACTAATGACGTGGCAACCGGCTGCTAAAATATCCACTGCTAGTATCAGTGGAGAGAAATGGTGCGCCTGCACATAAGGGAAATGAATGCAGCATGTTTATAGTAATCAGTCATTAGCGAACGTCATAGTTCGTTATTAATAATCCTATATAATAAAAGCCTAATATGCTAAGTATCCAGTAGTCTGTTCAACCAATCGAAGTGTAATATGCTAATGATATGCAAAGGCTGCTCAAAGGCCAGGCCGAGGGACCCCACTGCTGCACGAATTCATGCACCAGGCCTCTAGTCCTACATAATAAAAGGCTAATATGCAAATTGACCCAACAGCAGAACAACTGGTTGCTATGATGCGCACTGACTACCAGGGGGCAGACGCTCAATGCAGGAGCTGCCCCCTGGTGGTCAGTGCACTCCCATAGGTAGTGCCACTCAGCCAGAATCAAGGCTGGCAGAGCACAGCAGCAGTGGTGGGAGCCTCTCTTGCCTCTGCAGCAGCGCTAAGGATGTCTGACTGCTGGCTTAGGCCCACTCCCCGAGTCAGTCGGACATCCACCGAGGGCTCCCAGACTGCGAGAGGGCACAGGCCGGGCTGAGGGATTCCCCCCAAGTGCACGAATTTTGTGCACCAGGCCTGTTATGTATAACAGGATATTGTAAAAATTAAGTTAGGAAATTTTTATTAAAACACTTCTTATATAAATAACCTATGAAAGACATTTATGGCCCTGGCCAGGTAGCTCAGTTGGTTAGAGCATTGTCCCGATACGCCTAGGTTTGGGGTTCAATCTCAGGTCAGGACACATACATGGATAAGTGGAACAACAAATCATTTCTTTCTCTCCAAAATCAATCAATTAAAAATAAAATAAAAATTCTGTTTAAAGGAAGATGTTTTTAAAGTCTTTAATAATGTGAGGATGAAAAGGATATAAAACTATTTGTACACATCAATCTAACCATATTTTTAAAAACAGGCCCCCCAAAAGCTGGAAATGTTAATAATTATCTCTGTATTTAAAAAGGGAGGAAAATCAAGATGAAAAGAAGAAGACCAACAACATGGAAACGAGAGTAAAATACACAACAGGGCAAGTGGGACATTTCCCCTTTGTCCTCGCTGTCTGCGGGAAGAGCAGTGCCCTGTAATGAAGGACTGTCCTCCGGGAGTGCCGGGGTCCGCACGGGCGCTGATCTGGAGGACTGCCTCCAGAACTCCCGTCTGTCCCGGCTGTGCTGGTGTTTGTGTGTTCCTGCCACGGTTCCCACGGTAGTACTTTGGCTTCGGCGGATGTTTTACATTTGAGCGAAGTACCGTGTCACTCGACATGTCAGACACGGAGCAAACTAACTCAAGGTCAGATCTCCGTCATTTCTTTCACCACCACGTCCTGTGAAGCTGGGTTTTGGGAAACAGCTGTGATAAAATCAGCTCCCGTGCGGGAGTCAATGCGGAGCAAGAAACCTAATCTGGGCCCTGACCCGTGTGGCTCAGTGGATAGCGCGTCGGCCTGCGGACTGAAGGGTCCCAGGTTCGATTCCGGTCAAGGGCATGTGCCTTGGTTGCGGGCACATCCCCAGTGGGAGGTGTGCAAGAGGCGGCTGATCGATGTTTCTCTCTCATTGATGTTTCTGACTCTCTATCCCTCTCCCTTCCTCTCTGTAAAAAATCAATAAAATATATTTTTAAAAAATAAAATAAAATAAAATATGGTGATAGAAAAAGTAACGTACCAGTTGAGAATCCTGGTTCAGATGAGGAAACTGAGGACCGGCTGGCGAAACTACGATAGTCAACGGCTTCCCAGCTGTAAGAGACAAAGCCCAGTGATTTTATTCAACATACACACAGCAGTGCTCTGACATTTCCTTAAAACTTATTTCTAAAACTGAATGAAACAAGGAATAAAATTTAAATTGTAAGATGTGGCCAAGTCTTGATAACTGTTAAAAAAAAACCTTCAATGATCTCCTATGCCCAGTGGGCCAGGCATTGGACAAACAGTGTGACAAACAAGGTCCCTCAAAAAGGGAGGGACACAGGAAATAAACAAACCCGGCCAAGCCAGACTGAGACACAAAGGTCCCCACCAATGAAGAACGAGAGCGGTGTAGACAGGGCGACGGGAAGACCCCTCGTGGGGAGTAACGCTGCAGCTGGGACCGAAGACAAGGAAACACGAGCGGTGCAGGTGGGTTTCTGCTTAAAAACAGATTTTTTTTTTTAAATATATTTTATTGATTTTTTACAGAGAGGAAGGGAGAGAGATAGAGAGTTAGAAACATCGATGAGAGAGAAACATCGATCAGCTGCCTCCTGCACATCTCCTACTGGGGATATGCCCGCAACCCAGGTACATGCCCTTGACCGGAATCGAACCTGGGACCTTTCAGTCCACAGGCCGACGCTCTATCCACTGAGCCAAACCGGTTTCGGCTAAAAACAGATTTTTCTTCTAAAAACGTCCATACTCAACCACCTCAATTTCTACGAAACGCACCAAGAAGACTATCATTTTAAAGTGCTTATCACTGTAAAATAAAAACTCATAGCTGTAACTTCATTTTTAGCCATTTGTTTCATTATTTTCCTGTTGAAAACAATAAATGAAACAAAAACAACTGGATTTTAGAACATGAAGCTATTCATTTAAAGAGCTTGAACAAGGAACTGGACACGCAGCTGGTGTGGCTCAGCTGGTTGCGTGTTGTCCTGTGCACCAAAAGGCTGCCGGTTCCACTCCCAGTCAGGGCACGGGCCTGGGTTTTGGGTTTGATTCCTGGTCAGGGCTCAAACAGAAAGGCAACCGATTAATGTTTCTCTCCCCCATCCACGTCTCTCTCTCTCAGCATGCCCTCAGGTGAGGATCTTTTAAAAGGCACCTGGGTAAAAGCTGGTTTTCCTTTACCACTTTCACCCAGGGAACAAATTCTAAATTAGCCTTTGACTTCTTGTTTCAGCCCTTCTACTGTAAACAGTGTCCTCCTGGTCTATTTAGTGCCACATTTTCCCATTTTTGTCATAAAGCTGTTGGCTATGACTTCGATGTTAATGAATCAACTACATAAATTACAGGGTCTTTAAGACACGAACACAGGACTTTGTATTTATGGGTTCATGACAATGGTCTGACCTGAGGTCTGAAGGAACCTAATCCTGTATTTCCCCTGAAAGCTACGGCTCATCATGTTTGCGGTGACTTTATGTAACATAACTACTGCAAATAAAGAGAATGTCTGGGACCCTCTTTTCCACCTTGATGAGGAAAAAATAGATTTCCCAAAATTAGTTCTAAAATTCTTAAATCTTCATAGTAGGAATGTGTATCCTTATGGTATTGCATAATTTTAACTACCCATATTTATTTTTCAGGCTTTTTCTTTAATTTTTTAGAAAATAAACTATAATGATCATCATCAAATTTAACTACATTTTAAAGAAACATTTAGCAGTTATAATAATTTATTCCTATTTTTCTCAGGAATTCCTTGAACTAGTCAACTAAGAATTTAATTTTAACTTTTCTTTGAGTATTGTACATTATTCATTCACACTCAGATGTACATAATATTTACTGTATTTACTAATGTTCTGTATTATTTCTTTTTAAAAATACTGTTGGCAACATACCATAAGCAAAGTAAAAAGGGCAATGATATACTGAAAGAAAATATTTACAACATATATCACAGGTAATCGGCTAATATATAATATATCAAGAACATGTATAAATCAACAAGAATAAAAACCACTATTAAAAATCTGACAAGGGGTAAGACATGAAAATATATATACAAATGCTGGAAAGTGGATCCATTCCCCTTGTGGTAATAGCAATACAAATGTAAATGCAGTGAAATGCCACTTCTCACCCACGAGGCTGGCAAGGCTGTGGGGAAACAGGCTGCCACACATGCCGGTGGGTGAGAAATGGTGACTGTGCAGTAGCTACGGACATTTCCACCCGCAGCCCCACTGCTACACATTCACCTACTTCCAACAATATGCAGAAGCCCACACACTCATATGGACACATAAGGTGACTTACTGTCACATTATTTGTGACAGGAAACACCAGAGACTGGGTGCATCGATGGCCCGTCCACAGGAGCCTCAGAGCTGTAACCAGAACGAGGCCTGAGCATGCGTGACCTCCAGGAGGCACTGCCAGGTGAGAAGCAAGGCGCTAAGAGTACAGAGCGTGACGCCCTCTGCTGAACAAGGGACAGCAGATCCTTGTGCAGCTGTTTGTTTGCAAAAGGAAGCACGGGCAGAACCGGTGTGGCTCAGTGGATAGAGCATCGGCCTGTGGACTGAAGGGTCCCAGGTTCGATTCCGGTCAAGGACACGTGGACCTCGGTTGCGGGCATATCCCCAGTAAGGCGTGTGCACGAGGCAGCTGATCGATCTCTCTCATCGATGTTTCTAACGCTCTATCCCTCTCCCTTCTTCTCTGTAAAAAATCAATAAAATACATTTTAAAAAAAGGAAGCACGGGTGTGACACAGTGGCCGCTACAGCAGCAGGCCGGAAGGGGGAGGCCTAAGGCAGGAGCACACGCCTGCACATGGCTTTGACTTTTGAACCAGGTCAGTATTTTACATAGAAATAAACACAAACCAACAAGCATGGCCAAAAAAGCCTGATGAACTATATTTATACTGAATAATATAATCACCCAGAAGAGAAAAAAGTCACCCAGTAACTACTGAACATAATACTCAGCTCTATACTCACAGGAGATAATCTAAAAACAAAAAACTGCAAAGGATTTAGTGCTGCAGTGACACGGGTGTGGCGATCTGGGACCGTGGGTGTGGATTGTGGAAGGAACGGACTGACGTGGTTGGGAACCGGCCTTTCCTCATGGTGGGAACAAAGGAGCACGTTATGGAATGGAGGGAAGAGAGCCCTAAGGAGTGGAGGTGGAACTAGAGATAATCACTGTAACCTCACGACTTTTTAAAAAATAGCAGCTCCTAGCACATGTCCAAAAATGTATGTCAGCACTGGCCCATAAAACACACGTTTGCTTACATGTGTCTTCAGACGTGCGGAGCACACTCTGGCGGAAACCGCACTGAGTGGGCTGTGCGAGTGTCAAAGGAAGGAGACTTCCTTTTCACATCTTATCCTCTATTGCAGTGGTTCTCAACCTTCCCAACGCTGCGACCCTCTAATACAGTTAGTTCCTCATGTTGTGGTGACCCCCAACCATAACATTATTTTCGTTGCTACTTCATAACTAATTTTGCTACTGTGATGAATCGTCATGTAAATATCTGATAAGCAGGATGTATTTTCATTGTTACAAGTTGAACATAATTAAAGCATCGTGATTAATCACAAAAACAATATGTAATTATATATGTGTTTTTCCGATGGTCTTAGGCGACCCCTGTGAAAGGGTCATTCGACCCCCAAAGGGGTCGCGACCCACAGGTGGAGAACCGCTGCTCTACTGGAGCGGCTGACCCAGGACAGGCACTGCCTATCTGAACACATGTGATTCCCTAACGTCGCCTCCAGAGCAGGGTCTCCTCATCCGGAAGCTCTAGAGAACAATCCAAAACAGACAGGCATCCTAACCTTCAGGGCTGCTCTCGGGCTGCGTCTCCGGGGCTGCTTGTTTCAAGGCAGGACTTTTCTTTCTCAGCATTTCCAAGCCTTCTAAAGCTGTACTGTGTTCAGACAGTGACTTTAAGACGGAAATACTGTTTACGAATCCAGAGAGTTCTGGAGAATTCCTAGGACGATTCCAGGACTGTCTGCTTGCTCCAGCAGCATCTACTTCAACACGGTCATGGGAGAAACTCGGAATCCCGCCCAAATCTTCAGAGTCAGCAATAGGTGCTCCTGTGTCTCTGGAAACAGGATGCTTTCCTCCCGGAGGGTAAAACGAAGAACTGGAAACTTGGGGGGTTGATTTATCAAGAGCAATACATTCGTCAAAGTGACTCTGACTGGCATCTAATCGTTGGTGACTGTCGTCGCTGCCAGAGGTTGACGGTGAAACCTGTTCGTCATTTGTATCTAAGTCACATCCCATAAAAAAAGGCCGAGGTGGCGTCTGTTCTGAAGATAGGTTGCTTTCAGGAGTCTGATTAGTGTCTATGTCTAAAAAACGAGGACTATATAAATTTGAATTTATGCCTTTAGATTTATCCGGGAGTGAAGCAAAATCACAGTCACGTCTGACTTTGTGGGTCGGGCTATTGGCAGCTTCCTTACCTGCATCCACATCATCGGTCCACCCCGCAGTGCAGGCGCTGCACCCCGCGGCTTCATCCCCAGGCGGTGCAGCTGTCCCACAAAGCTGTGGCGGCAGGGTCTCTGGGGGAGGAAACGGCTCTATAGGTTTACCCCCAATAGGCGTTAAGAGAGGCAAGGGTGCACCGCCACCCTCCTCACAGGGCACACCCTCACATCGCCTCTGAACCCCTGAACTGCAGGCATCAGCCAAGGCCTCCCTCTCCCAATCCTCTGGGTCCTGGGACATTTTGTTGCTTTCCTGGGGTTCCTCTTCCGTGTCACTGGTTTCAAAATTGTACAGATTAAAATTTACCTCCAAAACTGGCTGTGTCACATGACTCACGGGTCCATGAATGCTAAGACTTTCACTGTCAGTATTCGTCCTAGAAAACATGTCAGTGATGGCTTCAGAGGTCTGAGAGTTGTCACTCAGTGAAGATTCAAACTGCAGACGCTCAGATGCCGGCAGGTGAGACACTGCTTGTTTATACGCCCTTTCCGGCGTCCCACAGGTATCTGTCTCCTGAGCATTTTCTGTAGGAACGGATCCTCTTACGCACCCCTGGTCATTCTGGTTAACAGGCATTGGAATAGTTCCTTGCATGTCAGACCCTGACACTAAGCCATCCTTTCCCAAATCGCCACAGGTAACGGATAAGCTTTCACCGAATGAAGGAATTTCTAATTTTACTTCCCGATCCCAGGATGAATCAGCATTGTCTACCAGCTTGTCTCCATTAAACTTTTCCACATTTTCAGCACCCGTTTCGAATAACTGGATCCTTCTTTGTTCCAAAAAGTCTCTCAGATTTAACCTGAGGTCATCTCCCTGGGCCTGGGGCTCCCTTTCCAGCTCATCGCCAGCTGCAGCAGAAGAACGAGCAGGCGAAGGCTGTGTGGTTACGTGCGCAGCCCACCGGCTGTCCCTGCTCGCGGAGCTTTCTGGTGGCCGCCGGCACTGTAAGCTCCCTGTTCTCCCCGCAGCACACGCTCCCTGTTCGACGGAGCACTTCGGTTCAGTGGGAATGTGTAAGCTTCCTTGTGGTTGTGCTCGAGGGACATGGGCTGACATCTCAGCGTCCACTTCCTCAGACACACCGGCTGGCGTGGACTTCAGAAGAGCTAGGATCTGTGCTTTGCTCCTGATGTTTTGTGTGACTCCTAAACAGCGAGGTGCCCAGCGATGTCCTTCCGTGGGCTCGTCAGGCAGGAAAGAAACGGCGGCCTTGACGGCAGAACTGGCAGGAGAGCAAAGATGGCCCTCCTCCCTCAGCCTCTCGGGGTTACTCCTGGAGGAGGGGGCAGAGCCGACGGGAAAGCCCGGCGGGCCACCCCTCCCGTCCTTGCGGACGACGATGTTCCTGAGGTCTGCTGGCACGCTGCTGACTTCTTTCCTGCCAGCAGCAGCAAACAGAGGAGGGGTGCTCGGGAACGGAGCGAGGAGAGCAGGGCCAGGGGCTGCAGCCTCAGGTGACGCGGCTGACTCGCCATTTTCCATAACCATTTTCTTTGGCACTTGCCGTGGTCCTTGAAAACCCTAAAAATAATAAGACAATTACTAGCTGTTCTATTGCCTATAAAGAAAATGTGAAATGTACTGGCTGGGAAAGAAAGAAGGAAAGAAAAAGGAATGTGTATGTTTTGTAAGGTAAAGTAATAATTAATATATAAAATTCACAAAGTTGAAATGTAAACTCATTTTTATTAAGATTTTTCCTAATTAGGGTTTACTTTCTACCTAAGCATATACTATAAAGTACCATATTAATGAGATTAAAACAACTTCAAAATTCACGGCTTCTTGAAATGAAACACAGGTATATATTGATTCATTATTCTCACAGAGACACTTACAGGAAATCTCCTCTTCAAACCAGCAGGCTGACACCCGAGGGACCGGCCGCAGGGCATGGCCCGCGGTGGACGGGACCCTCGTGCGTCCTGAATGTCCTCCTGGCTGACAGCTGTGCTTCCAGCAGCTCTGGCCTCCTCCACTGTGATTAAGTACCGCTCACTTTCTAAGCTGTCTCCAGGTTTTACCTAGATGTTAAAGAATGGAAGTCAAAATCACACACACCCAGCTACTGGATGGCCTATGTGTTCTTGTAAGCTGATAGCACTAGTAACACACAATGGTTATTCAACAGTTATTGAGTGAATCAATCAATAACAAATTCTTTATATATTATCATGTACTAGTTAAGTACCAACATACACAAAAAAGAATACTACAATAAAAGTTTCACTAATTCATTTACTCAACAAACATATTGGGGACCTAGGTGAGGTCCTTTGTTATTTGCTGGGGATTCAGACAGAAGCAAGAACCTCTTTTAGAATCCATACAACTAAATGTAATTTTTAAAAATTAGAGCTACTAAATGTCAATTATATATCTTTAAATATCACAAATTAAATACTGTTATAAATTAGTAGTTGCTTAAACAATTGTATTCCAAAAAAGCATCTTAACCAGCAAAGTATAGCGCTTGCCACCATCTCGGACTGCAGCATAAAAAAAATCAACCTAGTTGATACAAATCTGTGTATTATCACAGAGAATGTGCTTAATTAGTTAAATTATTCTAAATGAAATAATAACAGTTACCACCAATGAATCACCTATTAAAATAGTGCTTTTAGACGCGCTTTTGATAAATATAGAAATACCACAAGCACTACTAGTGTCGTGTAAAAGTAGATTTAATACCATGGCCCAAACCAGCACAATGACAAGATGCATCCTGACCCTTCAGTCACTACACTAACGGCTGGGCATCGTCCCGGGGCGCAGCCCCGCCCAGCCCAGCGTCTGCCCAGCCTGGGTGTCACAGCAGTCAGACGCACGGCTGAGCCGCAGGCCTGTCTGAAAGCGGGAAATGACCCGGAAAGCACAACCCGTTATCCTTACTCATTACACTAAAAATGCCTTTAGTTCCCCTCCCTTCTCCTCCAACAGGGAAAACACAGGAACAATGCATGAGACAAGATTTTAAGTAGGAATAATTCCACAAAACAGTTCCCACTGTGGTTCTCTGCCTACCAAAACCACATAATAGAGCCGGACTAGAGTCACGCCTGGGCCCACCCCAGCCCCTCCACGGCCACGCAAATGTGGGCAAGCTACCTAAGCTTCAGTGCGGCACGCCTAACCCGCAACCACAGGGCTACATAAACATCAAATCAGACAACATCTAAAAGCTTTTAGCACAGAATCTGGCTAATAATAAATGCTCAGGAAACACTCGCTGTAATTATTAGTATTAGTGTCTTGACTATACTTTTTAACACTCGTAAAAAAATACTTAAAGAGCCCTAACCGGTTTGGCTCAGTGGATAGAGCGTCGGCCTGCGGACTGAAAGGTCCCAGGTTCGATTCCGGTCAAGGGCATGTGCCTTGGTTGCGGGCACATCCCCAGTAGGGGGTGTGCAGGAGGCAGCTAGTCAATGTTTCTCTCTCATCAATGTTTCTAACTCTATCCCTCTCCCTTCCTCTCTGTAAAAAAGTCAATAAAATATATTTTAAAAAAAATTCTTAAAGAGATACCGTAAAACAATACTTAAAAATGCGGTAGACACCCCCTGGCCAGGCAGCTCAGGCGGTTAGAGATTGTCCTGATCCACCACGGCTTCGGGGCGATCCCCCGTCAGGGCACATGCAACAATCAACCAAAGAATGCATGAATGGTGGAACAACAGACCAACGTCCTCTCTCCCTCGCTCACTCCTTCCTCTCTAAAATCAACAAGTAAAAATTAAAAAAAAAAAAAGACAGACACATTAAAATACCTCAAGGCGCGTCAGAAATAAACTCTCCAAGCGTTCTCCTTTGTCATCATATAGAATCGCCTATATTAAAACAAAATAAATGTTAAAATGGGGCACAACATAATTCTGCTTTTCTTAAACATCTTCAATAGAAAATCTAAGACTGTTCTGTAAGTAAACCATGTAAGGAAAGGATCGCCCAGCCAGTGTGGCTCAGTGGTTGTCGACATGTGACCCAGGTCACCGTTCGATTGCCGGTCAGGGCACAGGCCCGGGTTGTGGGCTCCCACCCATGTGGGGCGTGCGGGAAGCAGCAGGAAAGGACCACCCACTTTGTTAACGTGGATGATGAGGTGTGTCTGTCTCCAATGTCACTCACTCTGTGAAGAGAGCTTCGAAGGCACATGAGAAACTAAAGTTAGTCCCCGCCCTGATCTTGGGGTGGAGCTGGGCAGCACCCAGACGGGGCGTGTGAAGACTGCTGCGGTCGGGGGGATCAGGGCGAGGACAGGGCGTGCAGGACGTCACTGTGCGTGAGGTCCTCACAGAACTTGGGCACGGGGACAGGGGACTAGGGAGCCGGGAGATTGCTCCTGTGTCTCTGTAGCCACTCGCAGCAGTCCCTCCACTAGCCCTTCCAGTATCGCCGTTCCCATCACTTGGGGAGTTTGGCAGTTCCTTAACAATTAAACGCAGAGGGACCCACACCCAGCAATTCCACGCCTGGGCAGTAGAGAAACGAAAAACATGTTTTCAAAAGCTTGCACACAGATGTTCACACCACATTATTCCTAACAGCCAGACAGAGGAAACAACTCAGATGTCTGTCAGCTGATGAGGGGATAAGGAAAGTGTGGGAAACCCACACAACAGAACATTACTCAGCAAGAAAGAGGAATAAAGCACTGATACACAGTCAACACGGATGGACACTGAAGCATGACATCACAAGAAGCTGGCAGAGGCCCACAGGGGCTGGGACGGCAGTCACGTGACAGGCGGAACAGGCACAGCTCCTGACAGCGAGCAGGTCAGTGGCTGCTGAGGGCTGGGTCACATACCGAGTGGTGACTCCTCATGGCTATGGGATTTGGGGGGGGTGGGGGGGTGACAAAAATGCCCTAAAGTTATATCCTGGTGATTGCAAAGCTCTGTGAATATACTAAGACCCACTGAACTGTGTACTCTAAATGGGTGAATTGAAAGTGTGTGGCCCGGCCAGTGCGGCTCAATGGTTGTCAACCTATGAACCAGGAGGTCACAGTTTGACTCCCGGTCGGGGCACATGCCCAGGTTGTGGGCTCGATCCCTAGTGTGGGGCGTGCAGGAGGCAGCCGGTCAATGATCCTCTCTCATTCTTTCTATCTCGCTCTCTACCTCTCCTTCTGTTCTGAAATCAATAATTTTTTTTAAAAAAGTGTGTGAATTGTATGTCAGTAAAGCTGTTAAAAAACGGGTGTCTCCAAGGGCTCTCTCCTCTCCCCTTTACGGCCTGCGCCCCGCCCTGAACATCATCTCCCACACAGATCACACGGTGTCACGGCTCTGCTCAACCCTTCCCCGGTCGCCACAGCCCCACAGAATGAGAGCAGCAGTCCTCAGCGACCGGGAAGGCCCCAGAGGCCCTTCTGTGTCCACCTCACCCTTGCTCCCCTCCTCCCGGTGGTCTGCCTAACCCCCTGGACATGCTGGTCCGTCTCTTCCATGTGACTGCCGCGAAGCCAGGGGTTTAACTTTGCTCCCTGCGGCATCCCTCAGAACAGCGTGTGACTCAGAACAGAAGCTCAAAAACTGTGGAATAAATGAACCCATGAATCCACTCCAGGAGCTGCAAGCAGCACCCAAAAGCTACGCACTCCCTTCAGCGGCCCGGACGCTCCTGAGTCCGGGTCCCCACGCCGGTCACCTGACTGTCTCCACGACCTGAAACTCGGTGCGTTCAGACGGAGCCCAGCCTCCGAGTTCCCTCCGAGCTGGCGTTCTTTCTGGAGATGCCCTGACGAGCACGTCAATCGTACGGAGACCGGAAGCTGATTTTGGAGCCTCCTTGCCTTCCGTATCGAGACCTTAAGATTCTATGCCCTTTTCCTAACGTCTCACTGGTCACCCCTCACTTAGTCAGACCCCATCACTCTGTGTCCATATTACTGCTGTCCCTTCACTACAACTGTCTCCCTAAGTCCGATCTGGCTTGCATCCTTCAGAGCTTAAAGGTTCTGTCTGACACTGCTGCCAAAATAACTTCCTGACATGGAGCAGGGCTGTCCCTCTTCTGCTCCTCGAGCCGCGCTCTCCGTCCATCACCACGTGGCTGCTGCCACTGCCCCACACGGGCCTCACCCAGCCACAGCCGGTGCCGGTAGCCCTCGCCTCGCCTACCGTTCTCTACCCCGTGCTGCAGCTCCGGCCCATCTACGGCCCCTCTCCCCACAACCTACCAATGTTGTGTCCAAAGCAAACGCTTCATCGGGAAAGACTCCTAAACCAGAGTGAGAGTTTGATGTCCGTCCTTCGTTATCAGAGCCCTGAACATGCACCTGTACAGAGTATGACCCTCATGCTTAGACAAAAGCCCCTCTCGACAGAAACTGCAGCAACAGTCACCCTCCGACGCCTGACAGAGACGCCTGCTGACAGCGGGCCAGGTGGCGTGCCAGAGGTCTACATGTTCCTCGTTTAACCCTCGGGACAAGGTCACAGTGTCACTGCCCCCATTCAGAAAGACACTAGAGGCTCGGAGGCTAAATACCCTGCCCAGGTTACACGCCCACCAGGCGGAGAGCCGGCCGCCAGCGAGGCCTGCCTGGCAGGACAGCTCTTCACGCCGACTCCACGGCTGACCTCACTGTCCCCACCGCCCCCCAGCAATGCTTGTTGGGTGATGACGCCATTAATGGAGACGGTAAGATCTGGACAGATGGAGAAAAGCATTACGAGCGCAAGAGAAGCAGGGAAGCAGTGGCCGAGGAGACACTGAGATCGGGACCTTTCCTGGGCCAGAGAATCTCTGGTGCTACCTCGCATTCATCTTGTTTTCCTATCACGTTCCAGTGTGAGGTGTACAATGCACACAATAAACACATGACAGCTGAAGATAAAGTGGACACCACTAGCCTGACCTTAGTTTTATGATTTTGTATCACAAGAAGACATGATGGATATTCAGAATCCAATCAGATGCCTTCTCTATATACAAAAGGCTAAGTGACCGACCGTCCGGTACATATGACACGCACTGGCAATTTAAAAATAAACGCTGACTCGCGCATGTGTGATACGTGAAAGCTCTCGCTGGCGCCCATCGCACGCATGTGCTCCGATCTGTCATTGTCGGTCGTGAATTTGGTTGACACTTCTATTATAGAGAAAGGGCAGATAGTGATATTAAAATATTTCTTCTAATTAATTTCCTTTCAATGTACACGAATCTGTGCACCGGGCCACTAGTTTTAACATAAGACTAAATCTGTAGGATTTTGAAGACTTGACCCTAACCAAATAGGAATACAAAGAAAAAAAGTACACAGAATAGCATCAAACAGTGAATGAATTTATTAGTTTAAGATAAATGAATAAAAAAATGTAGGCGGGGGAAGGCTAAACATTCATCTATTTAAATGAGAAGAATTAACCAATGTTACCCCAATAAGTTCAATTAAGAAAAGGACAATAACATGACTTGGACGTGGAGATGTCCACTATGGGACCGGCCCTCTCCACTGGGCATGGCCTCGTGCAGACTGCAGCTCCTGAAGCTAAACGCAGCTTCGGTTCTGCCCTGGACGCTTTGCACTTACTCTGTTTCCTAGGTGAGCGATCTTCAAAGTTCCATCTTGCCACACTTTTGACTTCTTCGCCTTTTGATGAGTATACAGTACCTATTTCCAAAAGCACAAAGTGAAGAAATGGTTTCTATGTATGTATGTACTTTATACCCTTCTACCAAAAAATATACTTAGGACATCTTTTACCAATATAAAAGCACAGATAGCATAACAATAACAAAATAAACCCACTTAAGAAAAAAGAAACTAGGCAGCAAAAGGCAAGGGGGTGGAGAAAGGAGAAGTAAATTCTAAATGAAAACTGAAGTTAACTGGTAACAAACGTAATTTTGAGCTTCTTGTCATCAGCGGGAACGGGAAATGTGCTGGTTACGCAGCACGCATGATCTGTGCAGAGCCGCCTGGAGGTCCCCAGACTTCCCAGGGGTCTGTGAGGTCAGGACTATCTTCATGAAGCTACTTGCCTCCTCCCTCTCATTCCTTCCGGGAAGCACAGTGGAGTTAAGTGCAGGTTATTTATGTGCAACAGTGTAAGATTCAATTTCCGACTGCATGCAGCAGAGCTGAGAATTAAATCCAATGTTAAAGGGACATGCAAAATATGTACATCAATGCTACTCTTGTCAATGTTTCTTTGTTATTGTTTTTGGAAAATGTAGCTATTTTCTTTAAAAATGTAATTTACGGCCGGAACTGGTTTGGCTCAGTGGATAGAGCGTCGGCCTGCAGACTGAAGGGTCCCAGGTTCGATTCCGGTCAAGGGCATGTACCTGGGTTGCGGGCACATCCCCGGTGGGAGATGTGCAGGAGGCAGCTGATCGATGTTTCTAACTCTCTGTCTCTCTCCCTTCTTCTCTGTAAAAAATCAATAAAATATTTTTTAAAAAATGCAATTTACGTTAAATGTAATGAGTTTATTATTTTTAGTAAGTACGTATTTTTAAAATTTTGTTATAATTTCTAATATGAAAGACATCACTATAAGCCCCATAATCAAAAATTCTTAGGGTCCTCAATAGTTTTCAAGAGTAGGAAAGAATCCTGAGACCAAACAATGTAAGACCACGGATGAACCTAAAAGAGGCACGTCCGTTCTTCAAGAGAGAGACTGTTCCCTGGTCCCAAGCTCCCTGAGATTTTGTTCCAAAGGACTTTGTATAACAATGTGAACAGGCGACAAGAGACAGGGCTGCCAGTTAAAATCCAGGGCAACGCTTGAGACAGAGACAGACATGCTCATACTAAAAACTTTCACTGTTTATCTAAAATCCAAATGTAACGGAATGTCCTGCTTTTAGGTTTGGGGTTTTGGGGGGGTTTGTTTGTTTTGGGGTTTGTTTGTTTTTTCTCAATCTGGCAACTCTAGCAACATCTGTAAAATGTGGAAGAAAAACAAAGACTTACAATAAATTCTTGGCTTCCCATGGTTTCTTCTGAAGTTATAAACCAGTCAGGTCCAGAAATAATCAGTGGTTATTCAACCATTTAGAACACCTAAATTGAAAAACGACAAAGAATATTCAACCCTGACGAAATGAATAAGTAACAAATACAATCTTCTCACAAACTCTCGCCCCGAGAGAGGAATCGGAGCTCTACGACGCTGTAACTACCAAGGGGAACAGGTGCGGCCAAGTTACCCGGCACGGAGACCCGGTCAGTGACGCCGCCGTGGGAAAGGGAGGTGTCGGGTAAGAGGAAGGAAGCAGGATCTGTGATGATTAGCAGTCGGCACCAGCTCTCCCAGCGCCGCACCATCCACCAGAAATGATGCCTGCCCCCAGGCTGGGTCCCCGCTGGAAGGAGCTTGGATTCTTGGTTTCTGAATTGCTATGGTCACAAGAGGGCCCCCTTGTTTTTCACATTTTTCCTTTTACATCGTACAGTCGGATCTACATAATTCCTCTGCAAGGAAAAGATCTTTTCAATGTCGTGGCAACGGGTTCTATAATTATCCCAGGCCACTGGATAAAGCTGTTATTGCGGGCAAATTTGGAAATCTAAAGCCATTGCTGGCGAAGAAGTGAACAGAGACGATAAAATAAAATTATATGTCCCCTAAAGCCTTGGCTGCAAGCCATGACCCCTGGGCCAACAGCATCGGCTGGAAACTAGTCCGAAATTAAAATCCTTGGTTCCACCCGGACTTACGACACAGGAGGGTGGGGTCAGGGCCCCCGCAGTCTTTCGAGGAGCCCTGGGGGGGTGGGGGGGGCGAGTGATGCTGGAGTCTGAGCACCGCCGGAGAAGCCCTGGGAGGGCTCAGTAAGGCTGCGATCGGCGATTCTGGGTTCCATTTCTCGGTCACACGTGTACAACAGACCGCCGGCATATTACTTATACATTAGATACATTTACTTAGCTCTTCCCAGGTGCCAGACTCAAATGCACAAAACACCATCCCTAACCTCAAGAAATGCTCAGTGCCGTGGAGTGATGAGCAGTAATTACAATAAAATGTAACAGGAACAGCCCAGCCAGCACGGCTCCTGGTCAGGCTCGAGCCCGGGTTGCAGGCTAGATCCCCACTGCGGGGCGTGCAGGCGGCAGCCGATGAATGATTCTCCCCTCCTCACTGATGTCTCTCTCTCTCTCTCTCCCTTCCTGTCTGACATCAATAAAAATGCAAATATTTCTTTAATGTGACAGGAGGGCAACCCTCTTGGGCCCCCTCCCTGCTGCAGGGAGCTTTTCTGTAATAAAACTGCTTTTGTTTAAAAAAAAAAAAAAAAATTAGCCCTCGCCCGTGTGGATCCATGGATAGAGCGTCGGCCTGCGGAGTGGGAGGTCCCAGGTTCATGCCGACCAAGGGCATGTGCTGGGTTGCGGGCTCCATCCCCACTAGGGAGCCAATCAATGATTCTCTCTCATCATTGGTGTTTCTATCTCTCCTTCTCCCTTCCTCTCTGAAATCATTAAATATATTTTTTTTAAAAAAATTTTTTAAGTGGCCCTGGCCGGTGTGGCTCCGTGGCTAGAGCGTCGGCCCGGAAGGGTCCCGGGTTCGATTCCGGACCAAGGGCACTGGGCCGGGGCTGCGGGCTCAGTCCCCACTGCGGGGCGTGCAGGAGGCAGCCGACGCATGGTTCTCATCACTGATCTTTCCCTCTCTCCCTCTCTGAAATAAATAAAAACGTATTTAAAGATAAATAAACACATCAATGCGACAGGGATGAGCGCAGGGGCCAGCGCGCCAAACAAGGCTCCTGGAACGCGCGGCCGAGCTGCAGGCAGCACCCCCAGCGGCCAGGGCGGGTGCGGGCGGGGCCTCCGAACAGGAACCCACCGCACAGGCCCGCGAGGCCCGCGGGCGGGATGGGGTGCGGGGACTCCCCTCCCGGGGCAGCGTCGGGGTCCAGGGTGAGACGGGCGGCGAGAGGAGGCTGTGAAAGCGAGGAATGGCGGCAGGGCTCGAGCGGCCGCACTTCCCCTCGAGGACGGCAGGCGGCGCCCCAGGGCTTTTCGGCTGGTGGCCGTCCGTCTGACTCAGGGTTCAGGGGTTCACAGCTGCTCGGGGCGGGCGAGCGGGACACACCGGCTCCGCCGCACGGCTCCCGGCACAAACCGCAGGCCTTTGGGAAACGCGACCCCCGCGCCCTGCGCACTACGGGGGGGGGGGGGGGGGGACGCCGGGAGGCCTCCGCAGGCCCCGTCCACCCGCACCTGCTGCCGGGCGATTCCGGGGCGCCCCCTGACAAGAGGTTCCAAAGGGGTGGGGCCCCCACGTTCCCGGGGGACCACACAAGTGAGCGCCATGCACGCCCACGTGGCTGTGCGCTCGGGCCAGGGCGGCCCCTGTTCCCCGACCCATCAACGGCCCACGGAACCCAATGTCCTGTCCTCTCCTGCCAGGGTGGCTCGGGGTCGAACTTCGACCTCTGAACCTGGAGGTCACGGTTGGGTTCCGGTCGGGGCACAGGCGGGGGTTGCGGGCTCCATTCCCACCGGGGGCGTGCAGGAGGCAGCCGATCCGTGACTCTCTCATCACTGATGTTTCTCTCCCTCTCCCTTCCTCTCTGAAACCAATAAGAAATATATTTTTTAAAAACCCAAAAACTACAATTAAAAAAAAAACACCACATCGCCGAAACCGGTTTGGCTCAGTGGATAGAGCGTCGGCCTGCGGACTGAAAGGTCCCAGGTTCGATTCCGGTCAGGGGCATGTGCCTTGGTTGCGGGCACATCCCCAGTGGGGAGAGGTGCAGGAGGCAGCTGGTCGATGTTTCTCTCTCATCGATGTTTCTGGCTCTCTATCTCTCTCCTTTCCTCTCTGTAAAAACTCAATAAAATATATTTAAAAAAAACAAAAAAAAAACAAAAAAAAAACCCACCACATCTCAATAAGGAGAAGCCCCATTTCCTTGGCCGAGACCCTGTGTAACCGGTGACGGTGAAGACGGACCCTCCCACCTCACACATCCGGGGGCTGCAGACCCGGGGCCACCGGCCGCAGGGCGTCCTCGCCGTCCGCTCGGGGGCGGCTCTCTCGTCCCTTCCCCAGGTCAGGGACGCCGCCTCGGCTCCGCGCCCGCAGTCTCGGAAAGCCGGGCACCGCTCGCCTTCCCCAAACGCGACGCAAAACCCGCTTCCAATTCTCCCGCCAAGCGCCGTGACGTCACCACCCCGGGACATCCATAGCGCCGGCCCAGCGCTCCGCTCGCGCGGCCGACTCCGCCCGCCAATCAAACTCCTCATTGGTTGCGTGCCCCGAGGCCCCACCCCGCGAGCCGCACGACGGAGACGTAGCGACGCGCTGCGCTTCGGAGCGTCCAGGAGGCGCCCAGATAGCCGTGTCGCGCGTCCTATGACGCGTCACAACCACGACTGTGAGACTCGGGAGACGGAAAGCGCTGGAGGACGCAGGCGCTGGCCTGCATTTTGGAGACTAAACGGAGTAAGTCCCGAGGGGACTCTGGGGCCACCGAGGGGCGCGGAGGTCCGTGCGCCCTGCCGTCTCCCTCGTGCCCCGCCCCCTTCTCCTACCTCCTCTCCCTCCCCCTACCAGCGAGCCGGTCAGTGCGCACGCGCGGAGTCGGCGCGGAGGGGCGAGGGCGGGGCACGCGGAAGTGACGCTGAGTCACGGACTGGAGCCTGGGGCGCTAGGGTAACGGGAGGGAGGACCCGTGTCTTCTAACCAAGTCCTCTTTGTCCTGGGCCTGGGCCCTTGTCCCCGTGAGCGCGGCGTGCGGGGCCGGGGCCCTCGCGCAGGGGTTTGGGGAGTCGAGGTGGGACCGGGCCTTGGAGGTTGAGCCGCGGTGGGGAGGCGGGTCGCGCGCGCAGGGCCGGGGCTCTCGGCCTTGGAGCGCCCCGTCGCCCTGACGAACCCTCCAGGCCAGGGGCCTCCCCGGGGAAGTGCCTGCCGGTGTCTGAACGCTGTGCACTCAGTGCGCCTGTGGGATGTTCCGGAGAGACGCCGGGCGTCTGCCCAGGGCTCCTCGCGGCCGGGGCGCCTCGCTCTCCCGGGGCCGCTTTGCCGCTAGTTCTGCGGCTCTTGCCCTCACCCGTTTTGCATCGGTGAACAAGCTTATTTCCGCCTTCAGATACACCGCTTACTAGCATATTCGTGTATCTGGTTTTTAGATTTTCCTTTGAACTGGTCTTAACGCGTAACTAGTTCCCTGGCTCGTTGCTTAAAGATCGTGGACACGTGTTCATTTTGCGCGCAGGACCAATGACCACCTTTCCATTGAAATGCGCCGTGGGAGAGCCCTGGCCGGTGTGGCTCAGTGGATAGAGCGCCGGCCTGCGGACTGAAGGGTCCCGGGTTCGATTGCGGCCAAGGGCATGGACCTCGGTTGCGGGCACATCCCCAGTAGGGGGCGTGCAGGAGGCAGCTGATCAGTGTTTCTAACTCCCTCCCTCTCCCTTCCTCTCTGTAAAAAAACCAATAAAAAAAAAATGCACCATGGAAGACGTTCATGGGATTCCCGGGAATTCCTGAAACTCGCTCCCATTCCAGCCAGAACGCGGACTGGAGGCCCGGGGGCCGGAGGCGATGGGGGGGAGGGTCCCCCAGTTCCCCAGGCTGTGGCCCCTCGCAGCCTCGGAACCTCTGTCCCAAGAAGTTGGAGGAAACGGCTTGTGGGTTGAGAGCAGGTAGAATGGCCTGTGTGGACGGACGGGCGCGGTCACACAATACGGTTTATTCCTTGTTTAAAGCCGTTCGCTGTCACCGCTTCCCTCAGTAGCTCCTGGAAAATACGTGTTCTGCTGTGAGATGGCCCGTAAAGCACTTACTCATAATCCTGCCCCCTCCCCCTGCCCCATACAAAAAGAGCTTGTAATGCTTAACACTTGGCAGCTGGTCAAATCCTTTAAAATACATTGTTTAATTGTTCAGCAGACGCATCGGTCGTGGCCAAGCTAAGGGATTCTAGTGAACGTCTTACCGTCCAGTCCGCACAGTGAGACGTGCGGGTGAGCTGCGCGGACCGTCCTGGGCTGCGGTGACCACGGCTGCGGAGAACACCGGGTGGACGTGAGAGCCGATCCCCAGGGCGCGTGGCTGGGACGTGGGGACAGGTTGCTAAGGGATCGGCGGTGATGGTTCCGTGTCACTGAGGGTGTGCTGCGTAGCAGCAGTTGGAAGTGCTGTATGTACACCTTTTTTAAATGCATCTTTATTGATTTCAGAGAGGAAGGGAGAGAGAAACATCAGTGATGAGAGAGGATCACGGACCGGCTGCCTCCTGCACGCCCCCCGCTGGGGATGGAGTCCGCAACCCGGGCACGTGCCCTGCCCGGAATTGGACCGACGCCCTAATCACTGAGCCAAACCCGCTAGGGCACATGTACACTATTTCAATTAATCTTCGTAAAACCCTATTACATGGGTACAGGTTTTACCCACATCTCATAGAGCTCAGAGAGAGAAGAGGTAACGTGCTCAGAACCCACGCAGCTAGTAAATGGTTTGGCTGATTAACTCCGTGGACTGTGGGCCCTTAACACTAGATTGCCCAAGGAAGTCATTTTGACTGCTTTTTAATTTCAATTAGAAAAACAATTATGTATATAAGAACACAATGTCTTAGAATTTTGTGACTTTTTGTACAACATATAAATGCGTTTATTAATAATTGTAGTTACCTCCCCCTCCTTCATTTCCGGTACATATATATGTGTTATACTTATATTGCCCAAAAGCAGTCATTTTGACTGCCTGGGAAATTTTAAATAATCAAATGACTCTTATTATTGAATTGAGTAAATTTCTTATATGACCAGTTCGGCTGTGTATTGAAATAACAGTTTTCATTTTTTTTTCGATTACCGTCACATGATAACATACAAGTACATGATAAATTGTCGATACTTGATAAGTTGCAGTTGCTCAATAAGCTAAACTAGTACTTGTTATTCGAATCTTTATGCAGTGATACTTGTTCTAATAAGTTGTTTATTTTATTTCTTTTGCGCCCTAAATTCATGAAAGAAATGTCGAATAGAAGTGAGTTATTGGAAAAGCTAAGGGACATAAGTGAAGAGTGCTCCGATATTATTCTTTCACAATGCAGTCATTTTGACTGCTTTTGGGCAATATAGGTATATACTAAATTTCAGTCTTTCTAGTGTTAACTAGAAGTGCAGGCCTGAGTAGCAGAGATAATGCCTTGTGCCAGGTTGTTGCCTTCTGTTTTGTCCATGGCTGCCTCTAAAGCAGTGGTTCTCAACCTTCCTAACACCGCGGCCCTTTAATACAGCTCCTCATGTTGTGGTGACCCCCAATTTCATGGTTACAAATTGAACATAATTAAAGCACAGGGATTAATCACAAAACAATACGTAATTATAGATGTGTTTTCCCATGGTTTTAGGCGACCCCTGTGAAAGGGTCATTGGACCCCCAAAGGGGTCGCGACCCACAGGTTGAGAACCGCTGCTCTAAAGGGAAGGCCTATTTGTTTATCTACAGAGCACAGTGCAGGCATGTTATGTACCCGGGCAAGAGTCTCCGACTTGATGCAAGCCCCGAAATGAATCCTTAGGAGGAGGAAGGCAGGAGATTCTCTGGGCTGAGATGCGAGGATGGGGGACCGTCTGGTTCCTGGGAGATTGTGACTTTCTGTCGCTACGTCCTCCGGTGGTGGCCCTGACAGCAGGGACTTGGAGAGCTGGCTCGGGGGGACGCTAGCCCTGGGTCCCGCCGTGGGATAAGCATGGCCTTCATTTGGATTTTATTTACAGTCCTACCCACCCCCCCCAAAGGGTTTGTAATGCTTACACCTGACAGTTGGTAAAATCCTTTAAAATACGTTGTTTAATTATTCAGCAGACGCATAGGTTGTGGCCAAGCTCCAGTCCCTGCCCTGACAGTTTACAGTCTGGGGGGGACACAACTGTAATTCCAGGCGGTGATCAGAGGAGACAGGATGGACGGTGGTGACGGGTTGTGCAGGGGTTGAGGTTAGCAGGGAGGGGATAGGTTAGATTTGGTCGAAAAGAAAGCCTCTGAGCTGGTGACCTTTGCAGGGACCTGAGTGAACCAGGAAGTGATCCCTGTGCTGTGCAGGCCTTGAGGTGGGCGTGGCCTTCGCGGGAAGCCCCCGGTCCTGGTGGCCGCGAGTCACAGCAGGTGTCAGAGATGGAGTTAGGGCGACACCCCTGGGCCTTGTAGGCCCCCCGCAAGGGCCTTGGGTTCATTCTGAGTGTGATCACAGTCGAGGACTTGGTGCAGGAGGTGGACCTGCCCTGCTTTCCGTGCCTCGGTGCTTTTCCGGCTGCTGCTGGTGGGTCGGTGCTAATGGGGGAGGCGGGAGCAGGCCTTGGTGGGCGCCCTGCGTCGTCCAGGCAGGGCACACGCCAGCTGGGCCCTGAGGAGCTGTCTGGTGTGAGGAAAGGATTAGGTGACTCAGGGGCTCTGCCTGCCTGCAGTTCCTACTTGGGTCTGAGATGGAAAACTAGACAGAATCCAAGTTTGCTAAAACTTGAGTTTAGTTTTCCCATTTTAAACTTGAGATGAAGTTCGGATAAACAGGCAGAGATCGCGCCGTTGAATGTTAGAGTGGGGAGCTCGGGAGAAGTCGGCTGGAGAATTTAGATGGTAAACTGTCGGCATCGAGTCAGGCAGCTGAGAGCTGGGACCTCCGGAAGGATCCCTGTGGGTCAGAGGGAGCCCAGCTGAACCCAGGGGGGCGGGGGGAGGGTCCAGAAAGAGAGACTGAAGGGGAAACCCCCTGGGAGCTGCTGAGGATCAGACCAGCGGTTCTCAACCTTCTGGCCCTTAAAATACAGCTCCTCATGCTGTGACCCAACCATACAATTATTGTCGTTGCTGCTTCATCACTGTCATGTTGCTACTGTGATGAATCGTCATGAAATATCTGATATGCAGGATGTCTTAGGCGACCCCTGTGAAAGGGTTGTTCGACCGCCAGGGGTTGTGACCCACAGGTTGAGAACCCACAGGTTGAGAACCGCTGGGTCAGACAGTGCAGCTGATGTGTGTTCTGTGTCACCTCATGGGACCAGGTGGGGACCGGGTGGGGACGCGCTGCAGCACCAGGACACCTGTGGTTTCTGATGACTGGTTCTGACCTGGAGCTGCATTTTGTGTGATGCTGGCATCACGTAAATTAATGCTTCCTTACGTGTCTGCGTTACAGTCCGCACCTGGCTGACCGAGGAAGCCGGTTCTAAATGCCAAGTTCTCTCGGGTTGACTTTGGAGGGTGACGGGGGCTCTGGCTGCCCTGTCGCCGCATCTGCTGCCCGCGGGGGCGGGGCCTTGCTGAGACTGAGACGCAGATGGGCCTCCATCTCCTGCCCTGTTTGCTAAGCTCTATGGGGCGGAGGCAGCAGGTGGAGAGGGGCAGCGTTTCCTCTCGGAGGCCTGCCCGCCCACACGCCCCCAGTCCAGCCTGTGGCTTCCACGGATAAAGGTCAGTGTGGAGGCTCCTCTGGTGCGTGAAAGCTTTAGCCCCCTTCACCCTCCCATCTGTCATGTCATTGTGGTCACGTGGGCCCACAGCCTGCATGCCAGCCAAGAGGGGCTGGAGAGACATGTCTTAACTCTCCTGTTTCCAGGAAAACCATCTTCAGTGAGACTGGTTACCCTCAGGCAGGCCGGCATCATCCGACCCAGTGGTCAGCCTGGGCGCATGCGTGTGTGCATGTGTGTGCATGTACCTCTAGTGACGGCATTAAGATGACAGAATTCATTCCACGCGCGTTTGAGTGACTGCTGTGTGCCAGGGACGGGGTGGAGGCAGCCGTAACTAATGCAAGAAGCATGGGTTTCCTCCAGCCCGCACTCTAGGGAGGGTGCAGAACAAACAAGCGAGCTGGATGCGATGGGCCGTCAGGTGCGGAGACAAACTGTCCAGAAACGTGCGGTTTTACCTAGAGTTGTGGAGGGAGCCCTCCCTGGAGGGGCGTTTGAACAAGACTTGATTCCGCAAGTGAGGGAGCAGCCAGGTACCTAGGGGGTCTCAGAGCAAGAGCAGCCCAGGACTGAGGCCGGAGCCCGGGGCAAGGGAGGCGCCAGGAGAACTTGAAGGGGGCGGCTGGGAACGGGTGCCCAAGAAGTGAGTCCTGGGAGGGTCGGGCACCCGAAGGGCCATTCCGCAGCTTTCCTGCGAAGCTCTGCTTAGGAGGAGAAAGAGGCACTTTACAGTTCCGACAGGAACCCACTGTTTCACTGGCGGTTGTATTTAAAAATGTGAACAAAGTTTGGAGGTCTGTTGAGATGAAATGTCTGAGTTCCTCAATCTTACACTTTGACTTACTGACTTAAAGTGTAGCTAAGTGACATTTTACATAGAATCATCTAGGCCTGCAGTTTCAAAGGCCTGTCTGACCTATGTCTGAGGCAGGATATTCTGAAAGTTTACATCTTAAAGGCCAATGGGAAAAGCTAAACATTTTTAAATGAACTGCCAGCCAATGAAAGTTTACTCAACGGATTAACTCTTTCTGTTACCAGACTTACATGTTTACCTCTTTAACTCACAGGAATGGAAACTGAAAGAGGAAAACAAGAAATGGCGATGGAAGAGGAAAGTGCTGAAAAGAAGAAAGAGGTTGAGAAGAAGAAGCGGTCTCGGGTGAAGCAGGTGCTTGCAGACATCACCAAGCAAGTGGACTTCTGGTTCGGAGACGCCAATCTCCACAAGGACAGGTTTCTTCGCGAGCAGATAGAGAAGTCCAGAGACGGATGTGAGTTTGCTTCGGTGTAAACGGAACCGCTTTCCAGCTGCACTGCCTTGGACGTGCCAGCTTGTTTACTGCTGAAATAGCATGTGATTGCATGAATTGGGGTGCACTGTTTTACTTAGTTCTTCAGTATTACTGTTATGTGTGGTGTATACACGCTACATTATATAAACATGTTGTGCACACTAGACTTGATTGAGAAAACTCATGGACACGGATGACAGCATAGTGAGTGGAGATGGGGGAGGTACAGAGTATAATGGTGATTGATAGACATGGTGATGGACAGTGACTTGGGGTTGTGCAGATTTGTGGAATTATGCACCTATAAGGACTTTTCTTTAAGAAAATGGACAGGCGGTTCTCAACCTGTGGGTTGCGACCCCTTTGGGGGTCGAACGACCCTTTCACAGGGGTGGCCTAAGACCATCGGTAAACACATGTATAATTGCATATTGCTTTTGTGATTAATCACTATGCTTTAATTATGTTCAATTTGTAACAATGAAATTGGGGGTCACCACAACATGAGGAGCTGTATTAAAGGGTCGCGGCATTAGGAAAGTTGAGAACCACTGCTCTAGAGCATGTCCCAGGAAAGCATTTTAAAACTAATAAAGTTTAAGGTTTTATCCTCAGTTTTAAAAGGAGACATTAAGAATTCAAATGGGACAGGATTTCAACCATGATGGTAACAGGAACAGATTGAAAGTTTATTTTTGTTCACTTTTATGTTTTTATTAGATGTTGATATATCGCTTCTGGTGTCTTTTAACAAAATGAAAAAATTGACCACTGACAAGAAGTTAATAGCCAGAGCACTGAAAAGTTCAGCTGTCGTGGAGGTAAGAACAGTTTGCATCACATGAATTACCGCACGATTACATGGAAACTCAGCCGCTCACTAACTGTGCTTCGCAGCTGGACTTGGAAGGCACCCGGGTCAGGAGGAGGCAGCCCCTGGGCGAGCAGCCCCCGGACGAGGACGAGCGGACCGTGTACGTGGTAAGCCTGTCCTGGAAGACAAGTGAAGACGCGTCGCACGCCCTGGAGTGAGGGGAGTGAGAGCAGTATTAATAATGTCACTAATTCACTGTAGGAGCTACTTCCCAAAAATGTCAACCACAGCTGGATCGAGAGAGTGTTTGGGAAATGCGGCAACGTCGTGTATGTGAGCATCCCACACTACAAGTCGACGGGGGACCCGAAGGGATTTGCCTTTGTGGAATTTGAGACAAAAGAACAGGCAGCAAAAGCTATTGAGGTGGGTCCGGAACCTAAAAAAAAACGAGCAAAATAAAAAATAAAATGATCGCGCATTTTAATTAGAAGAAATTTTTGCTGATTTCATTTCAGTTTCTTAACAACCCACCAGAGGAAGCACCAAGGAAACCTGGGATATTTCCTAAAACAGTGAAAAATAAGCCCATTCCTGCCCTGGGAGTAGCTGGTGAGCATTTAAATAAAGATATTGTCAGTGGACGTAGCTGCGGGGAAGCGGGAACTGATGGGAGCGCTGTTACAGAAGAAAAGAAGAAGAAGAAGAAGAAGAAAGTGCGGGTGAAGAAGGAAGACGGGGTCCCGGCCCAAGAGGCGACCGTGGACACGGGCCAGGAGAGCGGCGCCCGCGAGGCGAAGGGGCCCAGGGCCGCGTCGGACGGCTCCGAAGGGGAGGGCGCCGAGCCCCAGAAGCCCCCCTCCAAGAAGAAGAAGAAGCGGGTCAGAGCTGACGCGGCCGGTCTGCCTTCGGGGCGAGCGGAGAAGAGGAAGCGGAGCAGCTCCGAGGACGCGGGGGGCCCGGCTCCCAGGCCCAAAGTCAGGAAGACGGCCCCGAAGGACAGACCGAAGAAAGCCTCCCAGGCGTCCAAAGAAAACAAAGGTATTTCCGACTTCGCTCACGGTCGGGGCTCGGCAGGTACAGCTGACTTACCACCTGATTTTTCTTTTTCTGAAAGATCTGGAAGTCTCCACGGAAGAGGAGAAGGAGGCGGGCGCCGTAAAAGACGGGGCGCTCCTGAAAGCGAAGCGGAAGCACAAGAAGAAGCACAAGGAGCGGCACAAGATGGGCGAGGAGGTGATCCCCCTGCGCGTGCTGCCCAAGTGAGTGCCGGTCCGGCGGCCAGCCGTCACCGTTGCTGAAGTGCAATTCCAGGCTGGGTACAGAGTTGCACATGAGCAACAGTGCCGGCCTGCGGCCAGGTCTGCGCGGCAGGGTGACGGGGACCAAGCAACAACCACACTAAAACATGGGAGCACTTATTTCCGTCTGTCGAGCAAATGCCTCCATGTTAAAGCGGTGGGTGTTCTTAGAGGCTGAAGGGTTCCGCTGGAATGCCCGACTGCAGGCCGGGCTGATGCGCTTGGGAACAGGCACAGCAAGACTCACCATCACTGAAACATGGAAGCACTTACTTCTCTGGTTCCAAAGCAAGTACATCCACGTTTAAGTGGTGGGGAGCCCAGTCCTGGGAAGCCTTGCGATCCTGACTGGCTTTAACCTGAGAGTGAGTAGAAAACAGATTTGGGCCCAAAACACGGTGTGGGTGTGGGGACACCTCCACTGAAACATGGAAGCACTTACTTTTGCTTTACACAGCAGGTGCCCCCAGGTTAAAGCAGAGGGGCCCCCCCGCGCCTCTGGGAACAGGCTGGTTGCTGGGCGGCAGCCGGGGGACAGCCGGACTCACCTCTACTAAAACATGGAAGCACTTACTGCTTAGGTCACAGAGAGCATTTCCATGTTAAAGTGGAGGGGAGCCCACGGGCGCCGGGGTGGGGGCCACGGACGGACACGCAAGCGGCATACCTCTCAGAAGAAAGTTCTTAACGTCCTGTCCTCCTGGGAAGGGTAAAGGGCAAGGACTTGGGGCTCCTGTATTTATAGGATCCTTAGCTCTGAATTCCTTAACTGCCTTTATCTGCGGGAATCATTAAGGGCCTTTTGTTATTCTAATGCCTGAGCTCAGGAAGGTCGGATCCTGGGTGGGTCGGGATTTTTTTTTTTTTTTTGAAGTATACAGATGTCAGTGTTGCAGCTAAACCATCCCCAGAAGATCTCCTCCTCCTTGAAACTCTGCTATCTGTGTGTTTGATGGCGTAGATTAGGGTTAACAATGAGGCTTCCAGGAGCCCACAGGGCCATTGTGTTCCTCCCTGGAGGGGCTCCAGCTGTTTGAAGAAGCATCTGCATGTTAAATGCATGTAAATAAGTTGCTTCCAGGGGGTGCCTTTTCCCTCTTAGGAATTCCTTTTCATTCCTGTAAACACGGAGGAATGTTATCTCTGAAATTGGGAGCAGTTTAACAGTAATCTAAGTCTTTTTCAATTTCAGTCTGTCCTTCTCCCCCAGAAATGACTGTTGTAGAAAATGTTAGCAGTTAATTCAAAGCCCTCATTTCCAAAAGTTCAAATCATTGAAGTAGACGTAAGAACTGACCTGGCAAATCGATGCCGGTCCATCTGGGTGCTGGCCTGGGCCCTCCCTTTGCCTGCTCGCGGGGTGATGTGAGTCATTGTGAGGGGACGTCCGTAGTCATCTGCTATTTCTAATGTACTTTTCTTTTCTTACAGGAGTGAATGGATGGATTTGAAAAAAGAGTATTTAGCCCTGCAAAAAGCCAGTATGGCTGCGTTAAAAAAAACAATATCCCAAATGAAATTGGAGTCAGAAATGGAAATAGACCATGGAGTAACTGATAAGCCTGGACTGAAAAATGAAAAAAGTAAAATGATAGTTTTTGTAACATTATATTGTATTTTACACTAAAATGCTATTTTGGAGTTATAGGCTGAACTTTAATTTTTAGAAACTTAATTATACAGTAATCATTACAGAAATTACTGATTTGGCAAGTTATTCAGATGTGCGACATTCTTGATATAAGAACATTTGAAGGGCTTATTTAAACAATGTGTTTCCTAATCTGTTATTTAAGTTTTCTCTAGTTCTCATTGTTAGTCAGATTTAGTAATGAGTGCCTACTTTATGAATTGTTTGTGTAAACAAAGATTGTAATTTCGCACTTGTAAATTTATTTCATAGTATTAACCACAAGCAGAAACAACACCAAATGAGGTTCCTATGAAATTTATAATATTAGGATATATGTTAAATTCCTATAATGAAAATAAATTTTCACATCTGAATTATTATATAGAGTATTCTTTATTATTCCATGCCTGTTTATCTAGGTACTTTTTGGGTTTTTTGGTTCAGGGAAGATGGGCATTTTGGGGGGAAGATGTTACAAGTGTTCTAAAAGTAACAGTTTGCATTTACAGTGATTACAGTTTCTGTATTTTATTTCATGGTAATCTGCATTTAGCAGTGTGGGTTTTGTCAGGGAGGCCTATTATGAGCCCCAATGATTTACAATGTGTACCTTTCTTAATTACATAAATTATGTTACAATTAAGTTTAAATTAAGTAAACTAATTTTTTAAAGTAGCCTAAGAAACAATGATGGCGGTGTAAAGAGGCCTGGGTGTTAAATGGCTGAGGGTAATAGTTCTTCCTGGTCTTTTTCTGCTCCCTCGGCAGCGAGCGGTGAGGAGGGCCGTCCCCCGGAGAAGGCGCAGGCGGCGGGGCCGCAGTTCACGGCCGGCGTGATCGTGAAGATCGTCAGCCCGGAGCCCCTGCCGGGCCGGAAGCTGGTCAGGGTGAGCCACAGCGTCGGGCTGCTTGTCCCTCCCTCCTCCTCAGGGCTCCCTGTGGAAATGGGGGCATTTGGGAAACACAGCCAATCCGATCAGGGCCCGTTCCTCTGGGGGAGTCCTTGCAGGGTTTATTCCAGAGCCGCCCTGAAATGTCCAGAGCAGAATCCAAAGACTGAATTCTTGGGTCTGTCGAGGTGCCCTGGCCGGTGCCGGTGGGCTGAGTCCTTAGCTGAGGGCGGATGCAGCAGAGCGCCTCCCTGGTGCTCCTCTTTGGGGCTTTTGTTTTCAGAGATGGGTGTTAGAAGGGCAGTGCCCACACGTGCTGAAGATTCAGTCGGCAGTGGAGTTGGTCTGAAATGACTCTAAAATCCTAATCGTCTGCTGTCAGATTTTGGAACAAACGAAATAATTTGTGATTTCTTTTCATTGGTGTTCTTAGCTTTGAACAGACTCCTAAATTGTCTTTTGCCTAAAGTCAAAACTGTTTGGAATAAAAGAGATAATATGTATATTTTTTTCTTTGCATGAATTTAGTTTATTTTTGTCTGTTAATGAATTGAAATTGAAATTTTTTTCTTGAAAGAAATGTAACAGAGCAAATGTATTTACGTTTTTATACTGACTTTCAGCATCATGTTGAGTTGTTTTGGTTTTGCATCCTCATACCAGTCACGTTTTACCTGCATAACCTTTGAGGTTGCTCACTGTGATCGGTGTGAACGCTTTCCTGCAAGTCCGCAGCTCTCGCTGACACCTCGGTGAGGAGCTCCTAGACCTAGCCTGTGGGTGAGGGTGTGGTCAGGCCCACGCGGACACGCCCAGCTTGCAGAGCATTGTGGCAAAACAGAACTTCACACACAGGGATAAGACCGAACTTGGAAGTGCTGCTGTGCTTGAGTTGGTTGGTTTTTCTATTAAGATTTAATAGAAAAATCATTCGGTTTGTCATTTGGAATGAATAGCATAAATTTATGTCGATTACAAATTCTTCATTCATGATCATCGAAATCATAAAGTAACTATGAGTCAAGTTCGCGGTTACTTGCATTTTGCTGGAACAAAACCGATTGGGAGGAGGTGGCGCCTGTTTGTGCTTGCCATGGGGTTGCCAGGCTCATTGTCATTCTGAGGGCACCCCGACGTGACGATGGCTTTCAGTAAATGTCTTTTGAAAGGGGCCACTATAAACCAGTCACGTAAATCAGTCACGTGGCTGTGCTTCCATTGCAGAGTCCAACTTTTTCAGCTTGAAACGGATTGTGTTTCTTGCCTAGTCTCTAAGTTAGTGCTGTTAACGAGGTAAAGAAATGGGAAGAATTGACCAGTATGTCCTCTTTCTTACTGACCTAGCAAACAGGAATGCCTCTTGTGTGATAGGCAGGATGATAGGAATGGGATGAGGTAAGACTTAGCCCCTGTTTCCACAGACTCACAGGTCTTTATATATGTAAGCTTCATTCTTAACTAATAAGCTTTTCTCCTCGTCTGTAATGCAGTAGTCTTTCCAGGTGTTTCTCAGTTCTGTGTCAATCAGACCTTAAAAATCCAACATCTCAGAGCAACTAAATTACTTGTGGCTTGAATTTTTGGGTTAAAACTGCAGGGGACCAGATGGATAAGGCCCTGTTTTTGGCTGGGAATCCTTAGCTGTTTGTTTAGCTTCGTGAACGGAGACTGATAAATGAAGACCTGGTGTGACATTCCTGCATAATCGCCTGCGTTTGCTGAGGGGCCTGCTGCGAATGCAGGAATCTTGTTAATCTGCCCTCCCAGCAGGCGAGGTGGGGGAGCTGCTCCTGGGTCTGGGTGGCAGGCTAGTTCAGCAGAGGTGGTTCAGGTGTCTCATCAAAGAGGAAGAACTTTGAGCTGTATTTTCAAAGACCGCTCAGGAACCTCGGATTTGTGGAGGTTCACTGAAACCTTCTTTTGCATGAGTTGTTACAAGAAGTTGAATATTTTCATGTATGTTTTAAGTCAGAAGTCACAAGTGTACGGGTGAGGGGTAACACTCCTCTTCCCCAATCCGTGGAGGCTCTTTCTATTTTGTTTTTAATTCCAGCCCTTATTCTGTCGGCTCCCGGACGGGGCGCCCCTCTTGTGGACGGGCGGGTGTGGTGCGCTCTGCTGCAGGTCTGTGCTCCCCAGACAGGTCTCCCCTCAGGGGATGTGAAAGGTGCGGTGGAGTACGATTAGAGGCGACGTTGACTGGGCTCTCAGGGGTGTCCCTGTGAGGCTTCTGAGGGCATTTGTACATATTTCAGAGGAAATGCTTAACGTAGGGTCGTTCTCATTGAGGCGTCAGGCGGAATAGCACGTTCTGACAGAGCCACGGGGGACACGCCGCGGTGTGAGACGCTTTGCTCATACCCCCTCTCCCTGTGCGGCAGGACACGCTGGCCACCATCTCGGAAGTGGTGTACGTGGACCTGCTGGACGGAGACACCGAGTGCCACGTGCGGTTCAAGTCTCCCGAGGACGCTCAGGCCGTCCTGAGCGCGAGCGCGGACCTGCAGAAGCAGCACTGCTGGAAACTCGAGGTTCTCGCAGGTAAAGCCGCGGGGACCTTCCCTCTCAGCTGCCTGTTGGGGGGACTGTGATGCTCTGAGTCTGGCTGGTGAGTCCGGTCTCCTCTGTGCTCTCACGCGCACCGTGGCCGTGCACTTCAGCTCTGCTGGGGCGCAGAGCCCTGAGCGTGTTTCTCCGTGTGCCCTTGTACGCAGAGCCCCGTGTCCTGTGTTTTCAGGTGACCATGAACAGAGGTACTGGCAGAAGATTCTGGTAGACAGGCAGGCCAAGCTGAACCAGCCCCGCGAGAAGAAAAGAGGCACCGAGAAGGTAGCGGCTGATTTCATTTAGCTTCGCGATTCTTTGCGTGGCTGGGGGCTGGGGCAGCCTGAGCGTGTCCGAAGGCTGACGCGCCTCTGGAGTCACGCGCAGGCGCACAACAGCCTCGGTTTGCAGTAGGTGGCGGGTTTACGCGCATGCACTGAGCTTGAGGTTGAGGGAACACTTATTTTCTAGATTTTGAAATACACAGAATCAGAATTATTTTCCTCAGGGGGGTGCATGATTTTAATTTAGAGTTTTCCCTTTGGCCTTTTTTTTTTTTTTTTTAACTTGTGTGCTGACTTAAAGCAGTCCTGCTTTCTGAATGCTGGGCTTTCAGCTGGGTGGTAAGTGATTATTTAAACATTCACTTAAGGTAAAAAACACAGTGTATGTAGAGTGTGGTCTCTAAGGACAGGAGCCTCCAGAGATAAGGGTGAGAGCCTTTAGGAGTGTGGCTCCCTAAGCAGTGATAAGCCGTATTGCTTTTTCTCTGGATAGTCAGTGATATAAACAACTTTCAATACAGTAAGTAATTTAAAGCAAGCTTCTCGTTCAATAATTTTATTTTAAGTTACACTGAGTAATTAAATTATTGTTTCTAGTGAGATGTCAAGCTTATTATTTTAAAACAGATTATTATATATGTAAAGGTTAGTGCATCTTAAAGTGCTTAGAACAGAACAGGGCACATAATAACTAAATTACTATTATCAAAAGTTTAAAGTGTATATTGTGAAAGTCAGAAAAGCCTATGAAGATGTGCATTCTTTTTTTTCTTTTTTTTAATGTATTTTATTGATTTTCCACAGAGAGGAAGGGAGAGAGATAGAGAGTTAGAAACATCGATGAGAGAGATACATCAATCAGCTGCCTCCTGCTCATCTCCCACAGGGGATGTGCCCACAACCCAGGTACATGCCCTTGACCGGAATCGAACCTGGGACCTCTCAATCCGCAGGCCGACGCTCTATCCACTGAGCCAAACCGGCTTTGGCGAAGATGTGCATTCTTATGTCATTGGTGGGCACTTGAAAAGTCATGCTTTCTGTATTCCAGGATTGACGGCTTGGGCTCGTATTTATAAAATTCTTTCCTCCTTCACCTTTAAAATCGGGTGTTTTTCCTCAGCCTCGCTTCACCCGCCTCCACTGGGATGGAGGCCTTCCTCCTTCCTGGGGGCGCTGGGCTCTGGGAGGTGTTAATTTGAAAGCCTGCGTGAGGCCATTTAAATGTTAAAGTCGCTAATCCAGAACTCGGCCCTGAAATGAAACCACTTTGTTTAATAATGTTTATCTTCCAGTTGGTGTGTCGCTTTATTTAAATTGTATGTTTGTAGAACTAGGAATTAGTAATCTTGTTTTTCAGAAAGATCCCATTTTCCTAAGTTTGAGGCGAGGAAAAAGATTGACTTGGGCGTTTGGTGAATGGAGCCCAGCGAGGGCCGGTGGGGAGCGCGGGCTCTTTTCCGACCCCCTCACCTGCTGCACCTCCAGCCACATCCAGCCCCGCCAGGGAGGCCGCCCGTGGGCTCCCGTCCGAAGTGGGACGCGGGAGCCACACCAGGTCGCAGTTGGGAGGAGAGGCTGGGCCGTGATCAGTTCGCAGCCTCCTTTCTGGCTCATTTCGTTTATTTCCGAGGGCCCGTTCCCGTGGCCACCAGTGAGGACTCCGCGAGTGGCCGCGCAGCGGGTGCTGGCAGTGCCGCGCGGAGCAGACCAGGGCCCGGGCGTCTGCGGCCTCGGCCCAGGGAGCCGGTTCCTGGGGGCGGGGGCCGTGCCGCTGGGGGCCGGACAGGCCTCTCGGTGGGCGCTGAGGGTTCCCAGAAGGCTTGCCAGACGGTGAGACAGACCTGCCTGACGGCCCGGCGTCCACGGCGGGGAGAGCGCTGCCGTGAATCCTGGGCTTGGTTTCCACGTCGCGGTGTAGGCAGCGGGGACAGTTTCCTGCGTCCTGGTGGGAAGGGGGAAGGACACTCACGCTCTGCCCCTGCCCCCCTGCGGGTAGGGTCTCCTGTGGGGAAATGAGATGACGCTCCGGTCGGTGAGGGACCCGGAGGTCTGCCCACACGGCCTCCCCGTTCCTGCCAGACCCGGTGCCTGTGGCCATCACCTGGAGCACATGGTGCAGAGTGAGGCTTCTCCCCTTTCCCTTTAGCTCTTAGAGTAAATGGTAATGTTTTTAGTCTTTATTGTTGAAAGAATTTCATTTGTCCCCCTTTTCCCCCATGAACCCCTCCAGCCTCCCCCCACCCCCTCCCCAGGCCTCCCCCCCAACTGTCCGTGCCCGTGGGTTATGGACACACACGTAAGAGGTCTGTGGTGGGTTACCTCCCACCCACTCACCTCCTGTTTTCATTTTGTGTTGCTTTTTATCAAAACGGGTTTTTCCTGCACGACTGGTGTGCCGGACGCTCAGCAGGGGAGAGCGTAGTGCGTGGACCGGTGGGGGAGCTGGAGTGGCAGTTGTCACCTGGCCGCACCTCGGGAGGAACGGGCTTTCGGGGTGACCCACAGCGGCTTCCTGCCAGCGGCCTACTGTCACCGCACACTTTAAAGAACTGTCGGTGGGCGGTTGCTCGTTCGAATCTGTGTTTTTATGAGAATGAGATTTTCATTTCTACCAAAGCTAAATATTTTAGATGTTTTTATCAAGAAAGCTTTTGGGCCCTGGCCAGTTTGGCTCAGTGGATAGGGCGTCGGCCTGCGGACTGAAGGGTCCCGGATTCGATTCCGGTCAGGGGCATGCACCTGGGTTGCGGGCACATCCCCAGTGGGGAGTGTGCAGGAGGCAGCTGATCGATGTTTCTAGCTCTCTATCCCTCTCCCTTCCTCTCTGTGGAAGAATCAATAAAATATATTTAAAAAACAAAAAAAGAAAGAAAGCTCTTGGGCCCTGGCCAGTGTTGCTAAGTGGTTAGAGGGTCGGACCGCACACCAAAGGGTCAAGGGCAGGGGTGGGCAAACTTTTTGACTCGAGGGCCACAGTGGGTTCTTAAACTGGACCGGAGGGCCGGAACAAAAGCATGGATGGAGTGTCTGTGTGAACTAATATAAATTCAAAGTAAACATCATTACATAAAAGGGTACGGTCTTTTTTTTTTTTTTTTAGTTTTATTCATTTCAAACGGGCCCGGGCCGTAGTTTGCCCACGGCTGGTCAAGGGTTTGATTCCTGGTCCAGGGCGTGCACTGGGTTGCAGGCTCAATCCTTGCCCCAGTCAGGCACATGGGGGCAGGCAGTTGTGTCTCTCACAGTGATGTGTCTCTCTCCCCCTCTGCCTCCCTCACTCCCTGCCGCTCTCTACAAAAAGTCAATGGCTGACCTAGCCAGTGGTGCTCAGTGGATAGAGCGTCAGCCTGCGAACTGAAAGGTCCCAGGTTTGATTCCGGTCCAGGGCACATGCCTGGGTTGTGGGCACAATCCCCAGTGTGGGGCGTGCAGGAGGCAGCCAATCCATGCTTCTCTCTCATCATGGATGTTTCTCTCTCTCTCCTTTCCTCTCTGAAAGCAACAAAAATATATTTTTTAAAAAAAAGTCAACAGAAAAATCCTCTGGTGAGGGTTAAAAAAGAAAGCTTGTGGGATATTTAGTTATTTTAAATGATCTTCATACCACATAATTTCATGCCTTCTTTGAAAATATTGACGTGTTTGTGTTCTGGCGTAATAAGTCTTTTCAGTAGTAGACCGTACTTGTCACATTTATTTGTTTGTTTGTTTATGTATTTATTTCCTCATCCGAGGATATGTTTTTGTTTTTGTTTTAAGAGAACGGTGGGGAGAAAGACAACAATGTGAGAGAGAAGCTTCCATTGGTTGCCCAGCCCTGACCAGGGATCGAACTCGCAGCCTGACTGGGAATTGAACCTGCAACCTTTGGGTTATGGGGTGACGCTCCAACCAACGGAGCCTCCCAGCCAGGGCTGTGTTTGAGATTTTTGTTTTCAAATTTGTAAGCAGACCTTTGTGTGGCGCTCTGCCCGAAATACGCCGTCTCGCTCCAGTAGCACGTGATTCTCAAGCTCAGTGTCCTGGCTGACCACAGGCCCTAGGAGTGACTTAGCGGTCAGGACTGGCGCAGGGGCGCGGGGGGCGGGGGGCAGCTAACAGGGTGGGTCCTGACCCGCAGGTAACCAACGTAGCTGCGGGGAGTGTGGCTCCTTTTCATTGGAAAATGTTCAGTCATCTGGAACTAAAGGGGGGGGGGGGGGTTGGGTAATTGAAAGATTGAGTACCTCTTACACTATAAACCATACCTGATAGTTCTTTCTGTGATTGATGTGGCCTAAGCCTAATTATCTCACTTGTCTTCCTCTCCCCCTTTTGGAAATATTTTATTCAAGCTGATGATAGTTGTGAAATTTTTCTAGACATAATTATATTTTGTTTGTTTTTAGGTATCCAATACATTCTAATTTCTGATTTCTTTCTCCGTAGTTAATCGCCAAAGCTGAAAAGATTAGACTCGAAAAGACTCAACAAGCAAGTAAACATATTAGATTTTCTCAATATAATTGAAAAAATTTTCATTCACCTCTTAAGATTTCACTGGATGCTGGAGCTGTTCTGAAGAAACCCATTTTTATTATGCTAGTAATGCCTGATGAATGTTTTTTTTAAACCCACATTTATCTAAAATAACTTGTAAATAAGATTTTTTTTTTCAAGAGACAAGTACATTGTATACTAGGATTTTTTCATTAAACATTTTATTTGTTGAAATGCTCGTACATAAATCAACCTCATTGATTTAGTAAATAAATGCTTTGAACATTATCATTAATTTTGTTTGTTTATATCACTAAATCACGTGCCGGAAAAAATCAGTACTACGTTAACACGCAGTTTAGGGAAATGTGCAGGCGCTCACTGCACTTGCCATTTTGTAGCTTTTCCCACTCCATGTCCTGGGCGTCGTGGCAGGCTGGTGTGTGCAGACAGATGTGCGGCCTTTTTATTCCGTGCGCTGTTCTCTGCCCCTCCGCGTTCCCACTGAACAGGCCGCATGAACTGCTTCCGATTAAAACCTTACATTTTAAAAGTACTGAGTTTGTCTCCATAAATGAAGACAAAAATAAAACGTACAAATGCTGTTAATTAACCAGTTAACTGCCCCGCATCCAAACGGTAGCCGTCCCCACACGCCACGATGTTTTGAATTTAATTGCATCTGTAGACGCTGGTGGCGCTCAGAGGATTGTGAACTCACAGGGGAGAACATCGAACCTGTGTGAGGCCTCGCTGAGGGACTCCCAGGCTGGAGCCATCGCGCCCCCCCCCCCGCCACCCCCCGCCACCTGTGCCGGCTGCTTCTCCAGCTCCCCGTCTGCCTCCAGGTGTCAGGGCGTGCCCTGCGCAGCCGGTCCCACTCTTCAGGCTGCTGACCCCGTCCCTTCGGCTCCGTCCAGCGGTGCCCTCCACCCGGCTGCCTCTTCGTACATCTCAGCAGCCTGTGGTCAGAGCTCTGAGGACATGGGCCACGTCTCGGTGGGGCGACATGAGCTTTACTACCACAGAGGTGTCCTGGCAGCTCACCCCTCGCCTCTCCCTGAAGGAAAGCCAGCAGACACTCTGCTGGAGGCAGAGACCAGAAGTAGTCACTGAGCACTTGTGAAGACGATGGCAAAACGCCCACTGACCCAGAATTGTCCTCATAAGTGAATGTTTCAGGAGTTCAGTTGCCCTCAGGGCAGTCTACGGAGACTGGAGAGCTCATCAAGGAAGACTCCAGAACTCCTCTCCCAGCCATTCACGGCGAGACAGGTCTCCCTGGACAAGTCTCTGGGCCCAGGAGACGGGAGGCAGCCCGGGCTCTGGTCCCTCTCCTGGGGCTTGTGTCCCGGGCAGAGGCAGTAAACAGACATGAGTGCAAAGTCCAGTTGTTAGGTCAGCCCCAGGGACAAGCTAAACAGTGGGGGAGAGGCCACACTCGCGCCTTCATTTCTTCTTTAATTTATTTAATTGAGGGAGACTTTGGCTCGCCCTGCTGCAATCAGACACTGACGCGGCACCCGTGAGAGATGCCACGTGTGAGAAATGCCGAGAAAGGTGAGGTTCCCGCCGGGGGACCCCCAGCCCCGGGGAGGACAGGACGGCAGTCGGCATACAGCCGAGGAGCTGCGGCCAGCCTGCCGGTGAGAGCAAGCCCCCTGCTCGCCCTCCGCCACCTGTGGCCCCCGGTGAGGCCATGCCCTTGTTGATCCAGACTTCGCACAGGAAGTGCTTAGTGAAAACTTGTTGAATCGCATAAAATGGGATGTTCTTTGGGGGGTCGCGGCAGATGCTGTGATGTAGGTGCACAGAGGCCAGTTCCTTTTCAGCTGCCCAGTCCCACGCGCATTCTTTTTTTCATATATTTTTATTGACTTCAGAGGGGAGAGGAGAGGGAGAGAGACGGAAACATCAGTGACGAGAAAGAGTCACTGATCGGCTGCCTCCGGCACGTCCCCTGCAGGGAATCGAGCATGCAGTTCGGGCGTGTGCCTGACCTGGAACCAGACGCTGACCTCCTGGTTCACGGGTTCAACCACTGAGCCACGCCGGCCGGCCACACTTTTTTTTAAAGTGCCTCCCGTGTCCCTGTATCTGCGCGTCTCAGTGGGACGTGCTTCCTTCACTGCAAAGCGAGGCTTATTTGAGCCCCCGCAGGGCCTCCGTGTCACGGTCGCCAAACAAAACCTATTGGCCATGGCGGTTGCTGGTTAGCTGTGCCCTCTCAGTGGAGTGGGCGCATCTATAGCCACTTTCCAGCGAGGAAGCTGAAGGCCCTGCCAATGTCGGAGCAACAGGCTGGTGAGGGTGCAACCGCCGTGTCTCCTGCTCTGGACCCCGCATTCAGTGACGGGACGCCGCCTCGACCCGTCTCCTCCCTCCTCTCCTTTCCTCCTCCTCTCCAGCCGCGTGCACCTTGTTGAGACACGTACGTACCTTCACGTGGGTGGCCTCCGTGGCAGCGGCGGCGCGTCCTGGGGGAGGAGCTGTGGGCAGGGTCACCGTGGACAGGGTCTGGACCGTGCAGGGCCGTGCAGGCCCTCACTCGCAGCAGCGGACTCCAGGATCCACTCTGGCTTATTTGTACTAAACTCATCCATACTGCTGTCTGGTCAGTCTTTTTTTTTTTTTTTAATATATTTTTATTGGTTTCAGAGAGGAAGGGAGAGTGAGAGATAGATAGAAACATCCATGATGAGAGAGACTCGTGGATCAGCTGCCTCCTGCAAGCCCCACACTGGGGATGGAGCCTGCAAGCCGGGCCTGTGCCCTGACCGGAATAGAACCCGGGACCCTTCAGTCCCCAGGCCAACACTCTATCCACTGACCCACACCAGCTAGGGCTAGGATGGATATTTTTAATATGCAAGAGAACTTTGCATAATTATTAACTTCTCAATATTTTCTGCCATTCAACCACTTGCCTTTCAATTTGCTTTATAGTATAGTTATAACTAAATAGATACCTTATGTTTTTATAGAATCATGTTTTGGGGAGGGTTTTGTTTTGTGTGTTTTTTTTTAATATATTTTTATTGATTTCAGAGAGGAAGGAAGAGGGAGAGAGATAGAAACATTCACGATGAGAGAATCATGGATCAGCTGCCTCCTGCAAGTCCCCCGCTGGGGATCAAGCCCACAACCCGGGCCTGTGCCCTTGACTGGAATTGAACCTGGAACCTTTCAGTTCACAGGCCAACACTCTATCCACTGAGCAAAACTGGCCAGGGCCAAAAATTATTTTAAAGAAAGGTAGGAAGCACCAGCTTAATGAAAGCAACACCGACATGGCGTCTATTTAAGGAGAAGAAGGAAGAAGGTGTCAGCGAGAGAAGGTGAGAAACCTTTAGGAGAAGTGAGTCCGCGAAAGGGAAGGAGAGGAGGGCGAGGCCTGGTTGGAAGGCTGATGCCCTTGGAGACGCGGGCACCAGTGGTGTTGGGAGCAAGGAGCCAGGCCCTGAGCTTTGTGTCGGTGCAGCACAGCGCAGAGAGGGGAGGAGGGCTGATCCTCGGGGTGCGCTGTGGGATGAGGGGGGGAAGTAGGGGGGTGTAAGCTTGTCAATGGCTGGTTTGGGGTGGAGCTCTAAGGGGACATCCTGCGGATTGTGGGACATTAAATAGGAACCACGATCAGACCCCAAAAACAGGGCACGGGGTTCCCCAAAGCTGCCCTAGGAAGCCTGGAGGATGTCAGTCATGCACTTGTTCCTGTGACGCGTGTACGGTCCTTGAAGTGCAAAGGCACAGCTAAACCAGGCAGCCCGGCTCATGGCTGAGCTGCGTGAAGCTCAGGGTTTCATCCTCAAACAGCAGCTGCGCTCACAGCGCCCGCCCAGCGTCCCCCTGGAGCACATGTGCACGGAGAACTGGGCTTCAGAGTTTCAGGGAAGGTTTCACAAAAGCAACACACGTGGGTACCAGCACCCCCTCCGGCAGCACAGGACGGCCCTGGCGGGTGGCTCAGCTGGCTAGAGCGTCGTCCCAAAACACCAAGATTTTGGGTTCGATCCCTGGTCAAGGCACCTACGAGAATCAACCAAAGAAGCATGAGTGGAACAACTAACCAGGCTCTCTCTCTCTCTCTCTCTCTCTCTCTCTCTCTCTCTCTCTCTCTCTCTCTCTCTCTCTCAACAACACTGTAAGTACCAGAAGCGCCCTCACGAGGGAGGACCCGTCACAGTGTAGAATCCTTCCCTCACCTGACTCTGTGCTTTAAGAGGAACGGAACCAAACGCTTAGATGTTCCTTCATATTATTGCTCTGCTCCCTCCGGGACTGCTTCTAAAAGGAAATCCGGAACTCCTCCGGAAGAGACAGCCGATCACACCGGCGCCTTTGTCCAGGTGGATACCGGGCAGAAGTTAGGATCGGAGAGAGGGTGTCGCGAGCCAGCAATACGGTACGAGCCCTTTTGGTAGACGTTAAAGAGAAACCACCTCCTTTTATTTTTCATTTTTTTAAATCTCTTTTTATTGATGTCAGAGAGGAAGGGAGAGGGAGAGAGACAGAAACATCATTGATGAGAAAGAATCATGGATCAGCCGCCTCCTGCACGCCCCCTAGTGGGGATCGAACCTGTGACCCAAGCATGTGCCCTTGACCAGAATCGAACCTGGAACCCTTCAGTCCACAGGCCGACGCTCTATCCACTGAGCAAAACTGGCCAGGGCAGAACCCACCTCCTTTTAAAGTATGTGTCCTGCCCGGCCGGCGTGGCTCAGTGGCTAAGTGTCGACCTGTGAACCTGGAGGTCACGGTTCAATTCCCAGGTCAGGGCACAGGCCCCGGTTGCGGGCTCGATCCCCAGTGTGGGGCGTGCAGGAGGCAGCCAGTCCATGATATTCTCTGTCATAACTCATCACCAATGTTTCTATTTCTTGTTCCTCCCTTCCTTTCTGAAATCCATAAAAATATATTTTAAAAAATAATTAAAAATGAATAAGTAAATAACAGCAAACGTCCTGTGTGCACCACAATAACACTGAGTACGTGTTGGGATAACACATAGGAAGTTGGTCACAAGACCCTGCTGGTGAAGAACTAGAGTGAAGGTGGACACGTCCGTGTCTTTCTGTCCTGCTTCTGTATTTTCCTGAACGTGCGTCTCTATTTAATTTTTAAAATGTGGACAGGAAGTTGAAGAATCCTTCACATGCACTCTTCACGTTGACGGGGAGCCCCTGGCTGACCGTGGCAACAAGACGTTGGCCCTTGTGCTTACATCTCAGTTTTGGACAGTTCTAAGCATTCCAGAAGGAACCGGTGACCCACTCAGACGTGCTGGTTTAAGCTGTTCAAACTGTTGGTTTAGCTCAGTGGATAGAGCATCAGCCTGTGGGCTAAAGGGTCCCGGGTTCGATTCTGGGTCAGGGCACATGTCTGGGTTGTGGACTCGATCCCCAGTAGGGGACGTGCAGGAGGCAGCAGCTCCATGATTCTCTCTCATCATTGATGTTTCTATTTCTCTCTCCCTCTCCCTTCCTCTCTGAAATCAATAAAAATATATTTAAAAGAGAATAAAATAGTGGCTCAGTGGATAGAGCGTCAGCCTGCGGACTCAAGGGTCCCAGGTTCGATTCCGGTCAAGGGCATGTGCCTTGGTTGCGGGCACATCCCCAGTAGGAGATGTGCAGGAGGCAGCTGATCGATGTTTCTCTCTCATCGATGTTTCCAACTCTCTCTCCCTCTCCCTTTCTCTCTGTAAAAAATCAAAAAAATATATTTTTTTAAAAAAGAGAATAAAATAGGATTGTGGGTGTAAGCTTCGAACCCGGTTGTTTTTCCCGTTGTCGGGTTAAGCTCCTCGAATGGAACGGACAGCTAGTTGGTATGCACACCTCTTAGCCAGGAAACCCAGCGGCTCCGAGGGGAGCAATGAGCAGAGAGAAGAGGAGAGGATGATTGGGAGCTTCGGCTGCTGTTACTACGGAAACCAGCTCTGTCTGCCCCGGCTCTGGACTTCTTTAAAAAGCCAAAAAGTCAGGAAGGAAGTAAATAAAGGAGTGAAGAACTATTTTTAAATGACCTCCAGTACTGAAAAACGACTAAAATTTCAATTTAAAAATTGTTCCCATTATTATATTTATTTACATAAATAACAGATTTTTAAGGGGAAAAAAATGAGAAAATTCATAAGAACAAAAAAGAAAAGGTCAGCAAATCTCTATGCTATTTTCCACTATTCCGTAACTTTCTCTGTTTATTGAACAACAGGCTATAAAGATCTTTCTGTCAATAATCATTATCTTCCATCAGGTGTTTACTGTGCATGAGAGCGGTAGTGTCTTGGCTGACCACCTAGGATGTGTGTGGTGTTTGTAATCTCTCGCCAATCACCTCTTCCCTAATAGTACCATTGCTTTCATGTTTTTAAAAAATATATTTTATTGATTTTTTACAGAGAGGAAGGGAGAGGGTTAGAGAGTTAGAAACATCCATGGGAGAGAAACATAGATCAACTGCCTCCTGCACACTCGCCACTGGGGATGTGCCTGAAACCAAGGTACATGCCCCTGACCGGAATCGAACCTGCGACCCTTGAGTCCGCAGACTGATGCTCTATCCACTGAGCCAGACCGGTTAGGGCGCATCATTGCTTTTTTTTTAATTATTATTTTTTAGTCCTTTCTACCCCTTGCTTTTCTTTCTTTTTTTTTGTTTTGTAGAAAATATATTTTATTCCTAAATACTTCAGCATTTATCTCCTAAGAACAAAGACATTCTCTTACATAACCACAGTATAATTATCAAGTTCAGAAATTTAATGTTGATATAATACTATAATCTAATGTACAGTCTATATCCAAATCTACAGCCAATTGTACCAAAAAAGTTCTTAACAGTGTTTAGTGGGTTCTTTTTGTTGTTGTTGCATCATTGCTTTTAATAGCCGTTGTGTTACCTGCCACCTTACCAACCGGTCCACTGCTCAGCCCTTCATTTCCTGTTTTTTTTTAAAAATATATTTTATTGATTTTTTACAGAGAGGAAGGGAGAGGGATAGAGAGTTAGAAACATCGATGAGAGAGAAACATCGATCAGCTGCCTCCTGCACACCTCTTACTGGGGATGTGCCCGCAACCCAGGTACATGCCCTTGACCGGAATCGAACCTGGGACCCTTCAGTCCCCAGGCTGACGCTCTATCCACTGAGCCACACCGGTCAGGGCTCACTTCCTGTTTTTGATCATTGTAAGTATGTGTGTGCTTAGGATAAATTCCTAGACGTGTTCCTGGCAGGACACAGGGGCAGGCCCGCATTCCCGAGCGAGGCCTGCAAAGTGGCCTGAGAGCTGGCTGTGCTGTGTTGTGCTGTGACTGTTGGTCTCCTGCGAAGTCGCTCTAGTTGGCACCAGGCTTGTCGAGAGCCCCCCTTGCATTCAGGACCCCGACTGCCTAGACCTGAGCCACCGGCAGACCTGCGTGAGCTGGGCCGGGGGGACCGGCCCCTGGGGAGGGGGCACCCAGCCCTCAGTGGGCGTCACTGCTCCCGGCAGGCTGACCTCTGTCACGCCCTGCGGCCACCTGGCGCGGCTCTCTGTCCACCCGCGAAGCGAAACGGGAGAAACCGGGGAAGGAGCGAGGCCTCCTTCCTAAGGCACTCGGTTTTATTTTGGTTTTGTTGTTTTTTATTGTTTTGATCGATTTCAGAGAGAGGGGACAGGAGAGAGAGAGAGAGACATCAGTGATGAGAGAGCATCATGGATGGGCACACCCTGCCTCCTGCACGCCCCCCACGGGGGATCGATCCCGCAGCCCGGGCGTGTGCCCTGACCGGGAACCACCGTGACCTCCTGGCTCTGAGGCCGACGCCCAGGCACTCGGGCCGGGCAGGAGCCCAGTGTTTCTTAGCTCTGAAACGTGCCCTGGCCTGATGTGCTTCCAGCCCAGCTCCCTGCAGTGCTCAGGGGTCTGCTGAGGCCTGCCCCTCTCAGCGTGGGCCGTCCCGGCTCCCGTGCGCCCCACGCCGCGCCCACCGCAGTCCCCTGGACTCTCTCTGCTTCTGGGGACACAGTTCGGTGGGCATGGACCTGGCATTAGTCAGTCATCAGATTCTCCTTGAAGACTTTTAAAGAAGAGCTGCCTCCATTAATGTCAGTGAAAGACGAGATTTACCATCTCAACGATGGGCCGCCATCTCTACTGCATTCTCCTCTCCAAGCGGACACCCCGGCTCTGCAGGCCGCCTGCCACTCATCGCCTTGTCCTCGCTACGATGAGAGTGTCTGAGGGGCGGGGCTTAACTTTGTCTATTGCATTGACGTTTGTGTAACAGCTAGTGAATTTCCATGTGTGTGCTATGTGTGCACATAGACTATGAGTGAATCTGCAGTGTTCTCACTGCACGACAAAAAAATGAAAAATTGGTACATAGGTGAGGTGAGGGGTGTGCTCACTGACTTGATGGTGGTTATCACTTCACATTGTACACATACGACGAATCACATTGTGCACCCTTGCAGAGGATGATAGAGGAAGCTTATTTCAATTACCTCAGGAATAAACTAGTTTTGATTACTTGAAAAACACCCATTTGGAGATTATGATGCTATTAGAGGCCCCGTGCACTGGAGGGGGGCGTCCCTCAGCCTGGCCTGCCCCCTCTCACAGTCGGGGAGCCCTCAGGGGATGACCTACCGACAGCTCAGGCCCGCTCCCCGTACAGCAGTCTGGCCTCCCTCTGAAGGAGGCAATCTGGCTGATCAGGGGAAGGCGCCGCCCCCATCACCCCGCTCCTGCTGCCACTGCCAGCTGTGGCGGCTGTAAGGCCTGAGCCCCGGGCCTCGCTGCCGCTGTGGCTTTGTTCAGATGGACGTCTGGATGGACGTCCGCCCTTTTTAGCATATTACCCTTTTATTAGTATAGATAAGTGAAATAGGCCAGTCAGAGAAAGACAAGTGCCACATGATCTCACTCATATGTGGAATCTAAAACAAAATAAAATGAACAAACCAGAACTAGAGGCATGGGTACATGGGACAGACTGACAGAGGGGAGGGGTGGGGGGACTGGATGAAAGACAGTGGAGGGGCCCTGGCCAGTTTGGCTCAGTGGATGGAGCGTTGGCCTGCGAACTGAAGGGTCCCGGGTTCGATTCCAGTCGAGGGCACATGCCCAGGTTGTGGGCTTGATCCCTGGTGGCGGACTTGCAGGAGGCAGCCGATCCATGATTCTCTCTCATCATTCCTGTTTCTATCTCTCCCTCCCTCTCCCTTCCTCTCTGAAATCAATAAAAATATATATATTTTTAAAATAAATGTTTTTGATGAATTACTCCGCCTCTTTGTGCCTCGGTTCTCTGGACGGTAACATGGAGATGAGAAAAATGCCCATTTTCAGAGGCTGTGGGAGAATTCTTTAGTTTCTAAGATGCTGGGCTCAGTACAGTACCTGCTGTGGGGCCAGGGCTTTGTAAAGGCTCGTTACTCTAAGAATCAATATCGAATCCCTAATCTTTTTTATTACATTTTATCTACCTTAAAGGTATTAGTTTTACTTTGCAATTGCCAAAAACTAATAGAGACTAGTAATTGGTGTTCATATAAACAATACAGCAGTCTTTTAGGAAGGGTTATGAGGGAGTGATGTTTCCATGACATAGCACTTGTGAAATTTATTTAAAATGTTTAAGAGAGAGCAGAACCTCTCTGGAGATCCAGACCAGAACTTGGCTGGAGATCCTGGCTAGGCTGCTGATCAACTGAACACTGTCTCCGTGTCCTTCCTTCTTCGCCGACTCCGTCTATGCCTTTGGGAACCCCTGGACCTGCTGGGGTTGGACTCCAGCAGTCCTGGGTGTCTCCAGAAGAGGAATGGTTACTTACCCAACCACCACATAGGTAAGCCCCAGACATGTGCCCTAGAGGAGAAAGAATAAAGAGTTCCACTATAAAAAAAATAAAATAAAATGTTTAAGAGAGCCCGGCCGGCGTGGCTCCGTGGTTGAGCATCGACCTATGAACCTGAAGGTCACGGTTCGATTCCCGGTCAGGGCCCATGCCCAGGTTACAGGCTCGATCCCCCGTGTGGGGCGTGCAGGAGGCAGCCCATCCATGGTTCTCTCTCATCATTGATGTTTCTCTCTCTCTCTCCCTTCCTCTCTGAACTCAATAAAAAATATATTTAAAAAAACAAAAAGGGCTGCTCCAGTGACAGAGGGAGAATGGGGGGCTGCTGGGGCTGAGGGCTCAGCGAGGAGGGGCCACAGCTGGTGCCCGCAGAACCCGGGAAATCAGAACCGCCGGGCGGGGGAGGACCTGCTGCGTCAGCAACGGGTTCTGTCCGGCACAGACCGGTGAGGGTGTTTTACGCTGTGAGGTCGGGGAAGCACAGTGGGCTCAGAGCTGTTGAGCACATTAGGGCCCGCACAGGAGAAGGACTTAGCCACGGTGGTCACCACGCTCTCACTCAGTCACTCTCGCTCTACGTGGCTGCGACGGCAGCAGCACGAGCCGTGGGCGTCGCCCCGAAATCCGCTCAGTGGACGGCCGCCGCTTTTCCTGTCTCATCCCGCCGCTGCCTCGGGCATGTGTCCTGCCTGGGACTCGAACCCTGAGCTCCTGGGTCACAGGTTGGCACTCCACCACGGAGCCACGCCGGCCGGGCGGTGCCTTTACTCGGGGTGAAACGAAAAGGCTGTCCGGAGGGAAGCTGCCCGGCCAGGCGGAGGGCCTGGTGTGGATGCCCGTGTCCTATGAGGACAGCACGGCAGCACCGACACGTGTCCCCGAGCCGCTGGGGGGCACGCGGCCCGGTCGGCGGTCACGGGCACGGTCCCGGTCCCGTCGGCCCTGCCTGTGACACCAGGCCGCGCTCGGGAAGCAGGGTCCAGGGCACTTTAAATGCTGGTCATTCCTCGGGCAGCGGAGACCGGCAGGTCTGCGTGCTGTAAGCTCTCCTCGGTCAAGGTCCCGGGACACCTGCCGGCGCAGCCGCGGACAGACGGGCTCTGCCTGGCAGCCGCGGACAGACGGGCTCTGCCTGGCAGCCGCGCAGCCTGACTCTCCGGAGCGGGCGCTATATTTAGCCAGTCCCTCCCTCGCCTGCGAGTCTGTTTTTTCCTCTCTCTCTCTGCTGCCCTGAGAGAACTGTCAGTGACATGAGCTGGGAGAGGCCCCAGAAGGGTGCAGGGCGCCGTGGACACGGATTGTTTAGACCCCGAGTGGCCCAGAGGCGGCCGGACCTCAGGGGGAAGGAGCTGCTCTGCACCTGCGGACGGCGTCCCGTGCCCGGCCCCCTCGGGGCTGGCCTGTCTGGGTCCAGGCCTCTGTCCAGATGCCCCTGCGGTGGCAGGTGCTTTTCTTAAAATACTTCCCGAGCCCGGCCGGCTGCTCAGTGGTTGGGCATCGACCTAGGAACGAGGAGGTCACGGTTCGATTCCCAATGAGGACATATGCCCGGGTTGTGGGCTCGATCCCCAGTGTGGGGCGTGCAGGAGGCAGCCGATCCACGATTCTCTCTCATCATTGATGCTTCTCTCTCTCTCCCTCTCCCTTCCTCTCTGAAGTCAGTAAAAATATCTTTAAAAAAGGCTTCCCTGAGTCCTCCATCACCAATGGCAACGGGGATGGTGCGTCGGCGGGCACTCCCTGGGCAGCTCTGGGGGCTGCGTATCGGCAACAATGGCCAACGCCTGCACTTGCTGAGCTCACACTCTCCTAGGGAGGGAGGCGTGTGAACACAGGTACCGTGTTGGGCCGGGATACAGTCTGTGGGAAAAAATCAAGCCCAGAAGGGAGAAGGAGCTGGAGGGAGTAGGGTGTGTGCACATATTTTATTCTTTACTTTATTTAATACTAGAGGCCCCGTGCCTGAAATTTATGCATGGGCGGGAGGGGGGGGGGGCGGCCTCAGCCTGGCCTGCACCCTCTCCAATCCGGGACCCCTTGGGGGATGTCTGATCCCACAGGGATTGGGCCTAAACCGGCAGTGGGACATCCCTCTCACAACCTGGGACCACTGGCTCCTAACTGCTCACCTGCCTGCCTGCCTGATCGCCCCAACCCCGCTGCTTGCCGGCGTGATTGCCCCTCACCACCCTCCTCTGCCTGCATGATTGCCCCTCATTGCTCCCCTGCCGGCCTGATTGCCCCTCATTGCCTCTGCCTTGGCCCCTGCCACCGTGGCTTTGTCCGGAAGGAGGACGGATGACGGGAAGATGTCCGGTTGACCTGGTCTAATTAGTATATTACCTTTTTATTAGTATAGACTAGTGGCCCAGTACACGAAATTTGTGCACAGGGGAGGGGGTGTTCCTCAGCCTGGCCTGCACCCTCTCCAACCTGGGACCCCTAGAAGGATGTCCTACTGCCGGTTTACAGGGATCGGGCCTGTAAATCCAGGACTGCTGGCTCCTAACCGCTCACCTGCCTGCCTGCCTGATTGCCCCTAACCACTCTGCATGCTGGTCTGCTTGCCTCCAAATGCCCCCCTCCAGCCTGATCGCCTCCAACTGCCCCTTCTTGCTGGCCTGTTCTCCCCTACCTTCCCTCTCCACTGGCCTGATCACCTCCAACTGACCCCCACTGATGGCCTGCTTGCCCCCAACTGGCCCCCCTGCAGGTCTGCTCACCCCAATCGTCCCCGCCTGATCACCCACAACTGCCCTCCTCTCTTGGCCTCTAACCGCCTCTACCTCGGCCCCACCACCATGGCTTTGTCCAGAACAGCGGTTCTCAACCTGTGGGTCGCGACCCCTTTGGCGGTCGAACGACCCTTTCACAGGGGTCACCTAAGACCATCCTGCATCTCAGATATTTACATGATGATTCATAACAGTAGCAACATGACAGTTATGAAGTAGCAACGAAGATAATTTTATGATTGGGTCACAACATGAGGAGCTGTATTTAAAGGGCCAGAAGGTTGAGAACCACTAGTCCAGAAGCACGTCCAGAAGGTCTCCCAGTCTAATTAGCATATTACCCTTCCATTAGTATAGCTAGAGGCCTGGTGCACAGGTGGGGGCCGGCTGGTTTGCCCTGAAGGGTGTCCCGGATCAGGGTGGGGGTTCCCTTGGGGCGTGGGCCAGCCTGGGCGAGGGGCATGTGGTGGTTTGCAGTCCGGCCATGCCCCCATGGGGTGAGGGTCCCCACTGGTGGGGGGGGGTGGCCAACCTGGGTGAGGGGCTGAGGGCTGTTTTCAAGCTGGTCACACCCCCTTCAGGGTGGGGGTCCCCACTGGGGGGGATGGCCAGCCTTGGTGAGGGGCTGACGGCTGTTTGCAGGCTGGCCACAGCTCTGGGGAGCCCAGGCTCCCAGCCCCTCCTTGAGCAGAGGCCAGGGCGGGCTGGAAGCAGGTATCTGGGGTTTATTTATCTTCTATAATTGAAACTTGTAGCCTTGAGCGGAGCCCACAGCTGGCCAGGGCAGGCGGGAAGCTTGGCTTCCTCCATCGCCAGGGGCAACCCAAGCCTCCTGTTCGCTCCAGCTCTGTGGCCGCTGCCATCTTGGTTGGATTTATTTGCATTCTCACTCCTGATTGGCTGGTGGGCATGGCTGGTGGGTGTAGCAGAGGTTCAGTCAATTTGCATGTTTCTCTTTTATTAGATATTTTTATTGATTTCAGAGAGGAAGGGAGAAGGAGAGATAGAAGCATCCATGATGAGAGAGAATCATGGATTGGCTGCCTCTTGCACACCTGACACGGGGGATTGAGCCTGCAACCCAGGCATGTGCCCCGACCAGGAATTGAACCCTGACCTCCTGGTTCATAGGTCAATGCTCACCCACTGAGCCATGCTGCCAGACAGCTGCACATATTTTAAATCAGGCACTTGGGTTGGGCTCACTGAGAAGATGGCCCGTGACCTGTAGGACCTGAGTGGGGAGCCGTGCTGCCGTCAAGCCCAGGAACAGCAGGTACAAAGGCCCTGGGGTGGGGTTACCTCGGATGTTGAGGTGCATGCAGGCCACACTATTGGGGTGCAGCGAACATGGGGGAGAGAGGCAGGACGGGAGCCACTGGTGCCACTGTAGGTCCGAGGGGAGGGCCTGGGGGACACCCTGAGAAATCTATTTTGATTCTGAGGGAGAAGAGGAGCTGCCACCTGGGAGTGACCAGGCTCTGGGCACCGAAGGTGGAGAGGAGTCACTCCCTTGGTCAGCCAGGCAGGAACCCGCACCTGCAGGGCTGGCCCCTCTGAGACCGCTGAGCTGGGTCAGGCACATCAGCCCAGGAATCTTCGGGGTCTGAGAAAATCTCTCATCTATCTTATTAGTTTGTTTGTTTTATTTTAAATACATAGATTTTTTTTATTGATTTCAGAGAGGAAAGGAGAGGGAGAGAGCTAGAAACATCAATGATGAGAGAGAATCATGGATCGCCTGCCTCCTGCACGCCCTGCACTGGGGGTCGAGCCGTCCTTGGATATTGAATCCAGGTCCCGGGCGGGGGAGGCGCTGAGGAAAGATCCGACCTCCTGCACGTCGCCCGTGTGAGTCTCCCGACCAAGGGCTCCCGTCTTTTCGGTCGCAGTCAGCTTTGCTGGGAATTGCCCCTCGGACCCCCCTCGGGCCTCTAGGTGAGGGCTCGGGCACAGAAATTAGAGGAGGTAAACCAAAGTGTAGGTGCGACTTGGCATGTGAATGTCTAAGGGTTCAAAGACACACCCTGAAGCGAGAATGAAGGATCCGCGTTTCTTTCGCTTGGGAAATTGGCGATTACAGGAAGTGACCACCCAGCGCGGACGGGGCCCAGCGAGAAGAGAGCGTCGAACACTGCCGGTCGAGACACCGCTGAGTTGTCAAGAGAAATGTGTAACTTCTCGAAGAGCTTTCGAGAGATTGGTATTCTTTGGCCTAGATCAGTGGTCGGCAAACTCATCAGTCAACAGAGCCAAATATCAACAGTACAACGATTGAAATTTCTTTTGAGAGCCAAGTTTTTTATACTTAAACTCTATAGGTAGGTACATGGTTATTAACTTAATTAGGGTCCTCCTAAGCTGGCCTTTGCTAAAAACGTCCTCCATCTGATTGAGGTCCGTTCGCTGAGGTCGACCCCTTCCAACTCTCCCATCCACACTCGTCTTGTAGACTTGTTTTGCCTATCTCCTTTCGTTCATCCTCTCTGTATGTCGAGACCATCTCCACATACCTTTCTCAATCCTGGACACTACATCTTCTTTCACTCCACAACGCTCCCTAAAATTAACTTAATAAACTTTACGTAAAGTTTTAAGTCAACTTCGCACTGTACGTGCGCGCCCGCACAGGTATTTTGTGGAAGAGCCACACTCAAGGGGCCAAAGAGCCACATGTGGCTCGCGAGCCGCGGTTTGCCGACCACTGGCCTAGATGCTCTGTTTCTAGAATTTTTTTCTTCCAAAGAAAATAATCAGGAATCTGGGAAGAGTCCGTGGAAGGCGGGATTTTCATAAAATGAAGCAATCGGATCCATGAAAGGTCAGGGTGAGAACTTCCAACCACCTAGGGAGGGCCCGGTGACGAGGCCCTGTGTGCCCCCGGCACTGGGACCAGCTGTCAATCACAGGGGAAAGGCAGGGAAGCTGTGCCGCCGTGTTAAACGTTCCCAGACGTTGATGTCTTGGTGGGGACACTGCTTTTTCTTCATATTTTCTTCATTCTCTCAAAAGAAATTAAATGCATATCCGTTGTGTCATCAGAAAACGCATTCCTGAGACACGTGCTGTGACATCCACGAGACGAAAGGTTGTCTCCCCGTCTCTGTCGGCCCAGGAGGTGCGCAGGGAAGGGATGGAGGGAAGAGACCAAGTCCAGCTCGGCCGGCGTGGCTCAGTGGTTGAGCGTCGACCTTGAACCAGTGTGGCGAGCCGGCACGGCCATGGCATACTCAGCCCCAGGGCGCCTTATGTGCCAGGCCAGCTCAGCCTGGTTCAGTGACCCTGAGTGGGGGCGGTGAAGGGCTAGAAAAGACAGACAAGAGAATGAAAGCTGGGTGTCGGTGGGACGCTGCCCCTCTGATGGACAGCGCCCGCGCCCACAAGCCGTGTCTTTATTTTATAGCAGATGCCACGAGGCAAAGTAAGGGCGTGACCAAGATGTTTACAACATTCTCCTGGGTTTCA